>NW_019100468.1:0-573368 GCF_001856785.1 Myzus persicae
ATACATACATACATACATACATACATACATACATACATACATACATACATACATACATACATACATACATACATACATACATACATACATACATGTATTTCGTTTCAAGTCTGAATGTCTGATTACTAATTTTTAATTAATCATCAAATAGAAATTTTAAAAATAACTAAGTTATTATATTGATATATACAGTAGTAATACAGTATTACGGTACATACGGTTATTTCACTTAAATAAAGCTATTTAATAAATATTAAGAAACAAATATGATTTTTTTATAAATGTTACCTAATACAATAATATCATATTAGAAATGTATTTCTTTGACAAGAATAATTAAATTAGTAGTTTTTCTGACAAATACAAATTAACATTTAGAGTATAGGATTTACTCCTAAATATAATATATTATAACATAGGTTGTTGTTTTATATGTATAGCTGCGTGTTAAACGATCTGGGTCAGTTCGGACGTGCGGGAGACGTGATTGTTTCTATATATTCTTTTGCGTTAGTGAAAAATTGATGCACAATAACATAATTGTATGCATTTTATGATTTTATTGTACGTTAAAGTATTCCCTATCTCTAGCAAATTTACGGAAACCATTTGAGTTTGTATGTGAGTACTAATTGTGTGTGATTCTTACTAAATATCATAACAGGCCACGGTTAAACCGGCAAATTATACATTTGATACAATACCAGAACATAAATGAACAAAAAACTGTCACAATACACGTTTTAACTTAAACAAATTATCCAAAATGGAGCTGTCATAACTAACTTGCATGTTGATTATTTTTAATTCCTTAGTACATGAATATAATTGTTAACATTGTCGCTCAAACATTGTTTTTTATGTTTACATTTTGTTTGTTTTATTTCAAAATTCGATTAATGTAAATCTGAAAATTATCAATCTATATACGGAGTATAGTAATTCAAAGTTGGATTTATATAAATAAACATTCATGAACGAAATTAATCATCCATATTTTTAATTAATCGTAATACAAATTGGGATGGTAGTATATTCGTAAGTAAGACGCGCAACGAGCCCAATATATCATAATATACTTTCGCAAGCTCTCAATGCTTATTTATATTGCTTTCAATTTTTTCTAAAGTTGCTTATATTTATTCTGTTTGAAAAGTTTGGTACTAATGAATAATATATGACTTGGGTACTTAAACGAATAATTTTTTGAACTTATTAAAATAACATTTAATAACTATAAAACATAGTTAAGAAATATTCTTAAGTCTTAACTAACAATAATTATTAGAGTTTGAAACGTTTTGATTCGTAATCATCTTATATTTGTAAGTCATAGTGACTTGATTGTGTTATGAATGTATACATTTTGATCGATTTAATAAATCCTGAAACAGGCGTCGTTGTTTGTGTTATTATTTCATTATGTTTAATAAACAATATTAGCTAAAGGAACTTGGTATCTTTGTATTATTTTCTACCTACTAAAGAATAATTTTATTTCAAATATGTTTTCCCTTTTAGTTCTATTTATTTTTCTTTCTTTTCTTTAATGTCCCTTATTTACTTAAATTTAAAATTTACAACTCATACAATTCATTTTCTCGTAGTATTCTTCCGTTCATTTGTTTAGATTTACTATAAATTTTTTTTTATCATCTAGCTGAAAAAAAGTCACATATTATTTTGAAATATTACTAATAAAGGTACAAAATAGATTATTTTAAATTAAGTGATAAAATAATTGCTTTGACATATTTATAAATATTATATTAAATAGTTTTAAATGGCATAGTTGTTTAAGTTAAAGCCAACTTTATTGTTAAGGATAATATATAACTATTTAATTGAAAACATTAATTAAGAACAGTTGTAATTGCACCTATTTTACATTTTAAATTACATAATAGCTATACATTTCTAGAATTAAAATAAATAAAAAATATTGTTCTCCAACTACTATCGGGGTTTAGGTGTAATACTTAACTGCACAACTTTTTAAAGCATTCTCATGAAATAAAAAAAAAATCTTAATTTTATAATCAAATAAATATTTCATTGCGCATATTTTGACATATTTAAACAAAAATAGCCTACTGTGTGTCTTATTCGAATGAATATCATACATTCAAGTCAGACTTAAAATGATACTACAATTCGTATAACACAATTTTTTTTTATTATTATTACATACCAGGTATATTTAACATTTTCATTTTATTTAATATGTAGATATATTGTGTTTCAGAATTTGTATGAAGTCTTTAATACCAAATAACAATTCTCTATAAATAATAATAATACTTGCAGTATTGTCGATGTTCACACTACATATAATTAGTGTAAAATGGTAGAAGGTTATGTTTGGAACTAAAATATAAAAAGCATAATGTATTTTTATTTACACTACAATGAACAAATCTTAGAATATTGGTAGTTTTTTCAAATCTGGTATAACCCCTAACGAAAACATCGAATACCGTATATCTTATATCCTTATATATACTTATTATATTATACTGATGAATGTTATATTCGGGAATACGACTATATAGTAGGATATTGAATTTTTAGGTTTTTGTTTGTGTCCGGTAAAAATCATAGATGAATTTGTCGTATATATACTTATGAATTATCAGAAAGAATATTATTATTGTGTTATTTGGACAAGTGATACTACTGTATTATGTATGTTATGTGTTCATATAAAATATAAAATTTAGTGTATACCTATTCTTCAAGAAAAGTAAAAAATTTACTTTACTATCTACATTCCCACAATGTTTTTACTTATATGTATCATATTTTATATAAACATGATTGTGTGGCACAGAAAACCTGTCCTTTTTATACAAAATGTCGTATATTACATATTACGATGGATTTAAGGGTGGCAATCTTTTATCAGAAAATGAATGAAAAAGTTATCTGAAACCGTCCTTTATTTTAAATTTTTTTCCATATACACAACGCAATCAATTTTAGAAAGTGCACACGCATATAACACTAAAGAATTCCATTAGTGTCCTTAGCGTAATGACCTTTTCATAATATTCATGGTGTTTGTACTTTGATGCTGGTTATATGTATAATTTTGATGTGAATATTTAAAATATATGTATTTATTTACAATAAAATAACTATAATGTAACAACCGAACCCATTTTTTAATGGTATACTGTGGTATTATTTTTCAATTATTTCAACTATTTATTCTGTAATGTATGATAATTATGTATTATAGAATTTACATTATATTTTCTTCCTATATTTATTATATTTGGTACCTATGTGGTTATTTTTTTCGTAGCTACAGTTTATTTTTATATTTTATTGGCTTGATATTTTCATGTGATACCTAATCATGATTGACTGTGAGTTAGGATACTTAACTGATTAACGAGCTTTTATTTATTACCGAAACACTGCACGTTATTACACAGTATGTAGGTAGTATAATATTATTGAAACTTTGGTGTAAATATGATATTTGAATATTAATTCTGTGCTAACAATAATAATTATTGTTAATGATTGTTTTAGGAAGATTATTGTTTCATGATAAAGGTTGTTTTTTCAATTTAAAATGTATAAAATTATAGTAAATTACTTATCTGACTAATTTGAACGATTATTTTATATGCTTAACGTTTGAAAATGATTTTCAGAAATAGTTTGTATGTTGTCAAATACACGGTGCACCATACACACACACGTTTTATATAATACAATATATGTATGCTCTCTTATATATCTAGTATCTACTCGAAAATATGTGATCTGAAGTCTTAACATTTAATTAAAATACAAACCTCTCCAATCTTTTGAAGTAAATTTGAACGAGGTAAGGATCACCGCTGTACCTTAAAACTGTGAAATACACTTCAGTAGAACTCTCGACATTCAAAAATTACTGACCTGAAACTGACATATATAACTAAGTAGATTTTGGTATACTACAAATACTTAAACACATCATCGTACTTCATTTTCTCACTCGAAAATTGAATCTATATGTAGGTAGTATGTATATATGCATTATCTCATTATTTGCTATGAAGATGTATAACCTCTTTACTGGAGTCCTTATTAGACTATAACAGAACATTTGGATTTTAAATAAACTTTATAATAATACAGGCACACACATAAACACATATATACTTATGTAATATAAGCAAGGCCTGTATGGCTTTACTCTAGGATTATCATGAATTTCGGCACAATTATTTTGCGGTAGCCAATCAATGTTTAGAGAAGCGCAGGGGGTACCTATATAAGTGTATAATTCCCATTTAGAGGTAGATCCGTATATAAATTGGTTTCTCGAACACAATATGCGATTCTATTGCTAGATATGTGCCGAACGCTCGAACAATACGATAAACCTTTGCTTTATTGTTTTACACACATGTACTATAACAGGAAACTTCAGTTGGAAGTGCTTGGTTTCGTAACAAAAGTAATTTTATGCTTTTGATCTAACTCCCCCCCCCTCCCAAAAAAAACCCCCACGGAAATCATAAATTAAATAATTACTATTATATAATATTTAATAACAATTTTCAAACATTAAGAGATTTTATTTTATTTTTAGATCTAACTTCTTTTTATATTAATTATCATTATTTGTTCTTTTAATAAAAAAAATAAAAAAAACACAATTATATAACGACTTCAGTAATAAGAAGTTCAGTTTTAATACAATTTCCTCCTATTATCAGAATGTTTACATGTACCTATAATGACAACTTATATATTATGTAGGGTATAATGTATATTATATATTTATCCATCGAGTTTTACTATGAAGTCATACATATATGTGTAGGTTTATATATAAAAAGTACAACTTATGTTTTGTTTAGTTCGCTATTAATAAATAGGTAACGAAATATATTCTTACAGCGATATAACCATTCTTAAATTGTATATACAATGCACATCATTTTACAACATTACGAGTTAGGTTCTGCTGAACAGTACTTACAGATCGGTTAAGTATTATGGCGAATAAAGTGTTTTATATCCAGCTTTATAATTTATGGGAACATATATACGTATGGGATTATAATATTTTAAATGTCGAAAAAAAATGAATGTACATATATTTTTATATTATATTAAAAAAGCTATTATGTGAAACTCTAGTTTTAATACTTAATTAATCAATACGGTAGATAAGGAACTAAAAAAAAATGTTTCTTTGAACTTAAAAAAAGTAAAAATTAATATTTTGTCTTATTTAATATGGAGTATCCAGTTAAGAGTTGCCACAAAAAAATCAAGTATTAAACTGTTAAGAGTTTTTACAACTCTTAACTGAACATTTTGTTTTTTTTTTAAATTATATTATGTAATGTTTTTTAAATTAATTATTCAACTATAATACGTCTTACATTTGTAATTATGGATATGTGTATTGTGTATACTATACATATTTTATCTGCTGATCGTAAAGTATTAACCTATAAGCACAAAACCAAATCGGATTACGTATGTTCTTTATATTATTATATCATTTAAGTCATAAGAATTACTGCTGGGTAGTTTCTTTAATTAAAATAATTCATTTACAAAGTATAAACTGCAGCAGCATCACATATGCTTATTGTAAAAAACTAAAAACACCTTTACAGATTGTATATTTTCTAAATAAATGAAAAATAAAAAATAATGTGCATTGTATGACAATATTATAATCGAAAAACTTATTTTAGTGTTATAAACCAAATATTATAACATGAATGTATGATTTATTATCATTAAAAATTTTTAACTTAAAACCTATGTGAATAATAAACAAACAGTTATTATATTTATACACTATACAGTATACAGTATACTGCAATATGCATATTGCATATAGTACATGGTATAAGGTATATATACATACATTATACATTGATTTTAATCTTGCATAATTCAATATAGTATCATAGCTGCTTTTGAATAAATATAGGCCATTGAGTAAAATAGTATATTGTAGTATTCCTGCCTATCAAAACTCGTACACATTATTTTATCCCCAAGACTTACAAATATATCAATAGACAAAACTGTTGAAATGACAGTAAATAAAAAAAACAAAATGAAACATTGATTATAGTATAATATGATATATTATATGCTAGGACTTAGTTTCTTAGTTTTTCTAAAAATAGTAAATAAAAATAGGTATATGGTTAAACTCCTCTAAATCACGTTTATTATTTTTTTTAGCAGTTTTTTTATTTAGAAATGTTTCTCGTGGGACCATTTTATATTGTTACTATGTCCATGTTATTATATTTTACACTACACTATATATTATTTTACGCAGTACACATATATATTATACATATAAAATGACAAATAGTAAATAACATTTACATTTCAGCCACACACCTTGAATGCATTTTTTGGTTGTTCTTATTAATTTAATAAATCGTTGTCTTACGTTACACGTGCTTGATATTATAACTATACGTAAAAACTAAATTTATAACGTTAAAATGATGTATTTCTGTAGTTTAAGAGCTATAAGTAAAACGTGATGTATATAAAAAGGGTTGCCTACTTATCTGTATGGCGTATACAATATAATTGTTAACTTATTATGACACACAACGATGTATGCAAACAATACATATATATTATATATGTATTCTGAATTTTGGTTAACTAAAATAATATTATGTCAAATTATGTAGTAACATCCAGATCACGTCCAGGACTAGTTTCTAGATGGCTGATTTAAAGCTACCTATACATCACGTACGCAAACATTCGAAATCTCTAAACTATTTGCCATATTGTTTCCAACCAGATAAATCGCTAATTAATCCCGTCATTGCACAGATTTTTTCTACTTTTTGTTCGGTACCTACCTACTCGACTATTTTTCTTTTACGAATTGAAATTAGATATTTTTTATTAAAATACAAATGATACATGGTATCGGATATTTATATATCCAGTATCCACCCAAAACCACAATTTTTGATACCCATTGAAAATCATTCCACGGGAGTTGAAGTTGCGTACTGCCGATCGTTTAGTTAATCTACCTATATTATAGGTTATTATTAATTACTAATTATTTTCTCAATATCATAATATTTCTGCGAAGATATTTTGAATTCATACACACATATATATATATATATATATATAAACATGCACCATAATATATTCTTTGTTGAATATTTTTAAACTAAAAATATAATGTAATATTTAAATTTATTGTTAAAAATGGTTAGTATTTTGATTGTTAACTAACTTAAACAGTTTATTAATATATAATAATCACTTTTTGAGTATACTAAGAGGCCAATTAAAAAAATTAAAACAAAAGAAATATGTACGACATCTATATATTTAAAGAACAAAGTTAATGAACGGATACTTATCGATTCTTAAAACATTTTCATTTTCCAGTGATGATGTTTTAAAGTTTTGAATAAATATCTTGTAATATTACAAAAGCTCTCTTTGACAAACTGCTTTAAATATAAGATAAACGTATAATTTATTCATTGAAAAATGTATTTTTTTTGTGGCCGATGAAATCAAGTAAAAGTTAATATAACTACCTAATAAGTCAGGTATTATATAAAAATGTTTACAAAACTTTTTACATGCAATACAAAATGAATACTTAAAATATAACTTACAAATAATTATTTTCTGTACATTCAAATCACTATAAGACGTTTTGTAATAAACCAATAGTTAATACTTAAAAGTTATATGGATTTATACAATAAATTCAAACCGATATTATTTATAAGTACCTAACTTATAACTTGAAATGAGATTTCATTAAGTAGAAAGTATTACATATTATTTTTATATTTTATGTTGGTAAGAATTATAAGCTAGCTAATACAGATATGCTGGATTCGATGAATATCTATAATACCTATATATTATACAATGTCACAATAAATAACAATCATAATTCGACTGACTTATCTATTACAAACCTACCCTTTTAAATTAATCAAGCACGGTAATGTTATTTAAATACTCGTGTCATGCACATACATTAATTTTAGGAACCTATCACTATAAGTTAAACGATCATAACTCTTTAAAAGAGTATTATTAATGATATTTTCTTAGGGCGTTTGTGGCACGTGCAATCGTTTAACATTAAATAATTTGAATTCCTATACATCGTTATTAGAAATAATACTTCCATCTTACAGCCAACGTTTAACGTCCATTGTGTATTTATAATAAATGTAAGTAGATAATACCTGAGTGAAATAAAAATAGAAATTAAATATTACTTAAAACAATACAATAAAAAATTTAACTTAACTGATAATATAGTGTATTTTGGATTCATACAATAATTCTGTGTGATACATTAACATATTTATTAAAATATTATTGTTATTGTATTTTCTATTTTATTCATGCATTCTCAAATATTGGCCATGATGTTTGTCAAATGTTCAAATACTCGAAAGGAATAGGGACCAATATTTCTCTATATTCATATTGAAATATTTTTTTCGTATAATAAACCTTATAAATATGTAAAAATAAAATAAATAAATGACACGTCAAAAATGAAAATAACGTGCTTAAAAGAAACCTTGAAATTTATCGAAAACAACGTAAAAAATGTAAGGTACATTATTAGTTTGAAATTTTATAAATCTATTTTCAAGGGTTCATTAATAAATAACACAATTTTAATCAGCTATTTTATTTTCTACAAAATATATGATTTGGCAAAAGAGGAATTCTGAAATTGTAAATATATTATGTTGTACAATATTACACGATTCTTCAATAATAATTGTGATTACAGATTGATACTGCAGTGTCAAAAGTTTTCTTATGATTTATTATAAAAAAAGTTTTGAAATTTTTATTCTGTGTCGAGTAAAATAAACTCTAGTTTGATAATGATTTGTTTATATAAATTTTACATTAAATAATTTATTCACCAATCGTTCAACCATGATCACAAATATTATCCTCATAATGCACTAATAGTTTGAGCTTAATTAGTAGTAAGGAGTACATAATTTTATATACATATTTCCTTACTTGTATATTCATTACAAATTTGTAAAATTTTAATCAGTAGGTGCTCTAACAAAGTTATGTGTTGTACTGAATTCTATGAATAATGAAAACCTCGTTTCTATACGTATAATATTAATATTAAAAATCGGATCGATATTTTGGATGTACGTCCACACATCATATGTGAGAGTGCATTACTGATTTATTTTTCCACGATTTTTATTCGCCATATTACATTTGGGATGAAAACGAAATTGTACAATGCGTATACACTCTTATTATCCCCATCACCACCACCACCCATGTCTTTGGCCCTTGGGAATATGTTATAGTATAACTAATATTTTCTGAGTAATATATAGCAATTTAATACCTATATATACTGACTACTGTAAACTGTATAGTACTGTAATATACGAAGAGGAAACTTTTTGGCCCCTTGTGAAAATACTACGCTGCATTCAACGATCTAAAAACTATCTGTACTAGGGTTGTTCCAAATATACTAATAAGCAAATATTATTATTATTATTATTATTATTATAATTATTGTTATTATTTGTATCCGCCCTATTATTTCTGATATAAAACGAGGTACTGCAGCAGGTTTGAAATCGTAATTAATCATAAACACAATACGCGTTCTCTTTATTTACCGAGTGCTTTAGCGAATTCATCTTTTGTATTTTTTGACGTTTGGCACACAGTCCCTTTGGCACGGCACAAAACGAAGAAATGTCACTCCAGATCGTTATCAAAATATGAAAAACACTCCCCCCTGCAGTAACGCAACAAGTGCAACCTGGCAACGATAACTTCAATTTGTTTTGTTTGTTTCAGACGATGATTGGAGTGGAGACGGAAAAACCAGAGGGGCCGCTGAACAAGCCGGTAAGTGGTTTTTTTATAAATCGCTATAATATAAAGTACCAAAGTAGCTATTCGGCGATAGTAAAAACAACAACATAAAAGTATTATATTATTTTTTCCATGTTTTTATTTTTACATAATGTAATCGTAGTGGGACTTAGATTACAGACAACGATTTTTCACCCATCATGACAGTTATCGGTATAATGTAAAGAGGCATACGTTTATGTTTAAGTCTATGTATTTGTATTGTTTAAAAGAGAAAATGTCCATATTTATTTAAATGTATTGATTTTCTTACGAAATACTTTTCTCCTTTTTCTTCTTGTATTATTATGTTGATTTTGCAGATTTTAAGTGTCTCGCCTACTACCGACAACGCCCTGCAATTATCTCACCCCCGGACCCATTCTTAAATCTATATCTCGAATTACCGACACACTTAATTTACTCTCTGTTATGTTTTACCATTTATTTCTATCTGTGTCTCCCCTGCAGTGGTCGTGGACTTTTGCCCGATTGCCGTTCTCATTCTTACCATTTTATTCTGCTGAATGAAATGTGCATGTCCTACTGCTGTATTCATTACTTATTCGAATAATAGGTACCTATAAGTGTATAACCGCAGGCGTGACACACAAAAAGTGTTAACTTTTATGTGTAATTCGTTTAATTAAAGTTTTTGACATTTTATTCGCAGTGAGAGAGAAATATTTTGAATTATAGTAGAAACATTATTATTTATATATTACAATTTTATACATTCAAAGTGAATGATTTTGCCATACAAAGTATTATATTTTTTTTTTGAAACCAAATTGAATATTTTATTTTTAACAAACGTTATATGTAACAATTACCTTTAAAATTGAATTATATGCAGGCAGTTGACTAATGTTTTCAAAAGAAGAACTCTGTCGCTTAAAGATTTTCTTTAATTTTATATTTTTAAAACTATTTAAACAAAGTAGGTATAAAAAAAATAATCAATTTTTTTAAAAATGCAAGAACAGAGTTTGTGGAAAATGACATTTTAATTTTATCATATGACATTCTCTTGAATTTTGTAAAGTTCTTAAAGTATAAAATATTTTAACGTGTATGTATGATATACCTCAGGCGTGAAATTGTCCAATTTATAAAATAAGCACTTTTTTGCTCATTTTATGAAACGAATCAGTGATGTGTAACATTCCCGAACTGAGCAATATACATATATTATAAACCATTATTATACGTTATAGTAGTTAGGTATTATGTTTGTGTATGTATGTTTATGAAATAGAAAAACATAATTTCTTCGTAAGATTTCAAGTGGTTTTTGAAGTACGATTTCTATTTGACAAGTATTTTGTTTTGTTTGAATACAATTAAGGAGGAAAAAACGGTACTAAATATTAAAGTTTTGACCATCATCATAAATATAATACATACACGACAGAAGGAAAAAAAGTTGTATTAGTTAATATCATTATTCATTATTTTCGCACGTTCCCCCGACATGACGTTTTATGCAAGTCATAATTCACAACTTAACAGAGACCTTTTTTTCTCCACAACTGCATATTGTATAACAACATTATACAAATCATGTTTGAAACTCGTTACTATTTACGGAGTATATACCTACAACTCCAGCGTTAAGTGTATTAGTTGTCCCTCGTATATGCTATTATAATATTACTATTTAATATACAGAAGGTATATCGATGTTTTTTCTTACTTATTAGTTATTTGGCATTTAGTTTGATTGAAATAATTATACTATCGTATTGTTTTGTATTTATTGTATTGCAACTGCAGTATATAACGAACGACTGAAAAACGAGCAAAAAACACTGCCGTTTTTGAGATTAAAGCCGGGTGGGTAGCAGTTATAATATCGTATATGACTCCACCGACGAAAGATATAATATTCCATATTATTTCATGCTATTTTTTAACTGTTCTCTATTTAACAACCACAATAATCCACAAATGCTAAATAGGACTAATTTATGAGGACATAGGTTATATTATCAAGTCCGTAAACTAGAAATTAGTGAACTCGTGGATCGACTGCGTTTAACGAAGTGAAGATCATGGAATAGGCAATATTATTGTCCATGTACAATGTTGTAACTCAATGTTTTTTGTGTAGTTCAAGAATAATGTATGAATTAGATGACTACTACGCATGCCACATAAAGTAAGCGACTTACACATTATACGAAATGTGCAAAAAATAGTGACGTTTTCAGTTATCATGAATAAGAAAAATACACAAATGTGGAGCGGGGATGTAATGTAGGTACCTATTAATAACGTACTCTGAGACAGCCCGGCCAATTTCAAAGTATTTTAAAATTCATGCACTAATATTTAGGAAGTGATTAGCGTGAATTTGCATTTTGCAAATATTGATTTGAAATTTGCTTGATATTGGTTTAACAATTAAACCCACACTTTGAAGGACTGGGCTTGTGCAACTACTAATGATAATGATTTAAATTTAAATTAGATTTTGCTCTCAATAATTGATGATATTTGTAAGAAAAATAGTAGTAAGTTGATAATTAGACACGATGAGTACAGTTAATATTTATACCAACGGGGTAGCAAATAACTAATGACATGATAGCAAATCAATAAATATCAATTTTTGCCTGCTTTTTATATTTTTTTTATAAAAAATATTAAATGTTGTTCAGCTATTTATATACTATAGTATTTATATAATACATAATGTAGAAAGCTTTACTTTAATTTCTTATCCCATATTATCGATTTCTTGTCAGATTTCTTGTTTACTTATTACTGCCGTTTTCTGCGGGATTATACAGTCACAGTGATTATACGTATGCGGACTTAATGGCAAACCATTAATTTATTTCAAAAATCAGAAAAAAATATTTATTGGTTTCAGTTATAGTGCTAAGATAATGATAGGATTTAGTCTCCTACATGACTTTTTGTTAGGTTATCACTTTTAGTTTCCGTGTACCTATAAGTACAATAATATTAAAACAAAATACATATAAGAATAAGTCCTATGACCTAAGAATTACCAACAATACTTCATGAACTAAAAAGAGGAAGCAACGCGAGTGCAAGGTTTTCCTGAGGAAAACATACTGGAACAGGCAAAATATATTAACAATCTACTATAGAGCAAATTACATTTCTAAAAACACACAATCGATACCTACATTTCTAGTAGGTACTGAATTGTATTTGTAGTTATACTATTCGTTTTATTCATTAGCTTTTAATGTCCAAATGAGTTGAAATATCATTCATGCAAAAACTTAAACGGTTAAATAAATATTTCATCTAATGATAAAAAATAAACGTTTTTTGTACCCTAGTTGTAAACAATTGAACACCTCCTCCTTGTACAGCTTTGATTATATAATAATTCCGATAACAGCTGGGGTTATACCGTTGTGTTGCGAACTGTTGGCTTACGCTTATTATAAGGAATTCAGAACAGTACAACATACATAGACCCACTGTCGTATATGTACGTTCTACATGCGTCCGTTTGTTGTATACTGTTGACATTTAATAAAACGACATCGTTAAGTCGTTTTTGTCTCGATTTGTTCTATCCGTATGATATTATAATATAGTTCAACATCGTCTGGTGGGAGGGAAAATATAGTTATTATCGATGTCCATTAAGGTTGCAGGGCGTTCGTCCATATTATATAACAACTACTTCTTACCTATCCGTATATAACATCACCAGTACAGTATTATTTATACATCATAATTCGTATGTACGTGATTTCACAAAAAAAAAAAATCTAAAATAATCTGGCAACGGTTCGGAATGATTCTTGAGACTTCCCGTAGCAAGCCGTAGGTAGGTATATATATATCAATAAAACGTCACTAGTCTGCGTGTGAAACATGTGTGCCGATGTCATGTGCTCCGCTGCAGGTCCGCGGTACTACGAGACAACGCCGTCTAAATAGATTGTTTAGGCCTCGGCTAGTGTATGTGTTAAATGACGTGATTTATACGTATACTAATAATTTTTTTTAACAAAAAAAAACAAAATGATACTAAAATGTTTTTTTCTAAGGTTTTGAAGTAAGTTCTTATTTTAAGTGCGAAAATTCTTAAAAAATCACCGAAAAATTGGTGCGGCCTGCAGTTATACGGATCACATTGTATATTTTTAACAGCCGTGGTGGGGAAACGGAACAAGATAAAAAGTTTAAAAAAAAAGAAGCAATAATACATTCGGCCTGGCTGGCTGGCTGGCACGGGTTTTGTCGCAACGCGGTGAAGCAGTACACGGTTAACGGCGCGGCGGTCGGCACGAGTTGTACGATAACGCAGTGGCCGCGAATGGGGCGTAACCTCGACGGGTCGTAAGTCGTATCGGTCGTAAACGACTTCGGGAAAACGTCGGATTTTTATAGGATTTATCGGCGTGAATTTCCGTACCATATTTTCCAAGGCGACGATGCAGTAGACCCTGTGTGATGTGCGCGACCAGCAGCTGATATTCACGTATATTCAATGCATTATTGTACACAGTGAAACCTCTAAATACCGGACACTCTCAGTTACTGAAATCTCGGACACTATTCAGAGAGCCTGTAGAAAGTATGGAGTTTGCTAGAAATTTGTTCACAAAAAAACGTAGGTAAATGTACCTTTGGAGGTGGGCCTTAAGGGAGGTTTCACTATATTATATACAATGTATTACTTGTTTAATTGTTTGTAATATGTGTGCAAGACGATAATATAGTTAAATTATTTTAAAGTTTGTAAATTATGCGGAACGTAAAAATTAAGTACAGCTTTGAGAGATCGTGAATACCTATGTATAGTGATAATATATTGATATGTTGACGATACCTAATGTATTACTGTTTTAAACGAACGGCGTGTTATTTAATATTCTTTCCACGCGACATTCGCTTTGAGCTACAGTAGTTGAATATAGTAAGGGCTTTCAAACATTTTTCCATTGAATGATATGTCGGCTTACTGTTTGTTGTTTTTAATATTATAATTTATAACAGTTTAATTAAACGATATCTATTAAGTTGCTACACACTATAAACGATGATATTATTTAAACATCTGTAAGCTGAAACTATTAAAACTACTAATTTGTTAATATTGATTATTCTACTAAGTAGCTAAAGACGATTGCAACATAATTTTTCAAATTATCTATAAACTATTAATTTATATACAAATTACATAATTTCCTAAAAAAATGTTATCATTTAATAGTTTTTTATAATATATAGATAGGTATATACCTTTTAATAAATGTTAGGAAACCTTGGTTTCCAAACAGTAAGACCATCTTCGTTCAAAATCATTGGAAAGGCTTTCATTATTTTTTGAATTTCTTTGTATGTAATTAATTGGTACATTAAAATAGGGAAAAGTGGGTAACTGCTTTGATATATAGTAGGAGTTAAGTGTTTTTTTTTCAGTATAGACACTGTAATAGATTGTTTAAATTTTAATTTTCCCCCAACCGGGCATGGCAGAAACCTACGGGTGCCCACTAAAAATTCTGCCAAACAAACACACATGTGTTCCGTAACCCTACAGTTCCAAAAACCCTACAGTACCACAACCTACAGCTAATGGCCTCAGATGTCGAAGCTTAAATAAAAAAAAAAAAAAATTGAATTCAATGATAAATCATTGTATACGATGAAAAATTATTTTGAGCAAAGATGAAATAACTGTTTGCAAACCAAGGTTTAAATTTTAAAATATTAACAAATGTCAGTATTTTTTTTTAGTTTTTCCCAATTATTTTGACGATATTTAATATTCTAAATAATTGAGTTAATATTTTTTAGAGCTATTACTACCTGCAGAAAATCAAAATTAGACTAAAAAATATTATAATTTTACTTAAACAAACTATAATAACCTAAAACTTTGGAGTGCAGTGATTGGAGATGTATAATATATGACTTTATTTTTTTTAAAGTATATAACATTTTTATTATTTATCATTAAATTATACCGTTAATATAATTCATCATTTTCCTATTTACATATTTATTTTTAATATTTTCTCTTTGTATACGAAGTTTCAAAAGTATGAAGTTGTAATCTAATATTTAGAGGAAAAGATACAGTATACATTTTTTCTAATGAGTTTAATGGATTTGACCTTAGTAAAAAATATTAAATTTTTAATAATTAATCAAAATTCGAGTAAAAAAATGATTTTTTTTAATGTTTCAACTGTGATAAAGATGATTAAAACATTTTTTAGACAAGTAAGGAAAAGCATACTACGACCGTTATAACTGATAACTTGATGCTTTTTAATATATAATATAGTACATGCATCAACATTAAAAAAAACCAATAAGAGCAATGATTTATGTTATATCCTTACTTGATTAAATTCAATTTAACACAATTTAATTACACGGTATTAACCATATTATGGCAATAAAAAAATATGCTGAAGATAATGTGACATATCTAAGGGTGTAGCCCAGAAATATTGTTAAACGATATATTTTCTTAAAATCAATATTGCACATTGGTAACCAAGGTGATGAAAGTCGGATTGACTTTCGGGTGTAATGTTTCTTACGTAATATTTGTTCATATGTGTATAATATACGTAGCAAAATGATATAGAAATCTAAAGATAAATTATAAATAAAAATCAGTTTTTAGATTATATTATTTTGTATTTAAAAAACTTAAACAGTTTCTTTCTTTGGTTGTGTGTGAAACATTTAAATAATTTAATGAACTCGTCTCTATTTTACTGCGTTTCTTAAGTAACAAGATGCTAATATTGTTTTAGAACTTAGAACTTAGATTATTTTCATAAATTCTTGAAAAATAGCAATTTACGTACATCACTATTATATTGGTATAATTGTTTTCTATGTACGTTCTATTGTAAATTATATCAATTAACCAGATAACATATATTTTTTTTCCTGTATTTGGTTCAATTAAATAAACATGTACTCTACGTGTGATGCATTAGCAGGTGTTGAGAGTTACAGTTCTGTGGAGTCTAGTTAGCAGTTATCAAGGATTAAATATGTATGCTAATAATTAAAGGCTACACGAATAAAAAAATGTTTATAATATATCAAAAACTACCCATAATTTACAACCTTTAGGGATCACGTGTATGTATTGAAATCAACTGGCCGTGTTTGTATGTGTGAATAGTGAATACACAATTGGTACTCAAGCCTTGGATTATGAATCGACTATTAAGCCAAGTAGACATTTTCCACGAGTGACCTACTCTAGTTATGTGATCGTTCAGATATTTTTAGGACGTGCAGATTGTAAAATACAAATAATATGTTTTCGTAGAACTTTAAAAATGTTCGTTCAACCTTTTATTATTTATAAGTATATATTATCATTTTGCTCCAAACTTTGATATTACTATATTTTACTAGGTAAGTAATTCATATATTATTAAACATGTTAGACAAAATTGCGAGATTATACGAGAAAAGTATTAAAATAATTAAAATAATATTATATACTATCGACGTATCCTTTAGTTTTTTTTAATGTTGTATTATATTTAATATTAATATAAATGTATAAATAGAACTATGGGCAATTGAAATTGAAGTCGTGAAGAGAATTTATGTTGAAAAAGGTTATGGCGCTTAAAAAGAAACCATTGCCGAGAATCTTTTATCTTGTGTTATTCCTTTACACCCTAATACTCCCTTATATATTATACATATATATTATATATATCACATCCAATCTCGTGAAATAGTATTGCGATTCTGATCGCATATTCCAAACCTTTTAGTTTTTACTTAACTAACTATACACAACCAACGCGTTTAAAACAATGCTACTTATGCGTATTCTGGTTGGAATTAGGTTTTTCTTCGAACAAAATTGGATCTCAAATTTAAATATATAAGGAATGAAGCCATGAAGGTTATTTGCAGTCTAAAAGCTCGTTACGATAATGAAACAAAATCTTTTTGAAATATTTAACATAAACAAAACGGAGAAAGCTAAAAAAAAATGTGACTGTACATGTTGGAAAATCTGAAATCATTCTATAGTGCACCTACCGATGTCGTTTCTGGCACTAAATTGATTGTACGTTTTGTAGTCGTATGTACGTTCATATTACATATTTTTAACAGAATCAAATTACTATAAAATGACATCGGTGTAATGCTTAAATTTTGTCATTTATATAACTGTAATAATCGATTATGCATAAGACTTGAACCAATTTGAGTAGAGAGTTTTTGGTTTTCCCGAAACATCACACTCTATTTTTGCGGTATCTCATTATACCAATGTGGGATACTTTTAGTTGCCTATTCACGACGCCGTAGAAACCAATATTTCAAGATTGGTACAATATTGTAGTACTTATTTGAAAAGTAATCCTAATAACGTTGTCTTCACATACTAACTTAAATTAGTTTTTACAAACTAATCGCAGAATAAAATAATATTATTTTCCACTCGTTAGGCTTTAAGAATAATATACATAAAAATGATTTTCTCAATCGTCTCTCTTGGAGTTGTGTTATTTTGTGCGTCCATTTTGACCCAATATTCAAACTTTCTGTTCAGGGGACTAAATAGACCGTTTTTTTAATTTCCTTCTAATGGAATTCATAGGGGCTTCAATTTACATAAATTAATCCAATAACATCCTATTTTGATGACTGATAACTTGATTACTGTAGCCATACTCTAATTAATTCATACGAAACGAAGTTTGAGGTAAGCGTATCAGTAACTTTTTTTCTAGAAATTCCGTCAAATAAATTTCACCTGAATTTTACACGGCAGTCAGTAATAATTGCGGTTTTCGAATCTAATATTCATCGAATTCCGATGAGCGTGTGCCGCATAATGCCTAGTATGTAAAATGTAAAGTGGTTTATTTAATTAATGGTCCATATAAATTAAAGTTTGACGTGTTATCATGTAAACAATAATACTACCAAAATATGTATAGCTAATAGCTATTTAGTACTCTTTATAAATTATAATATTAAAATAATAAAATAATATTGTACCTTTCTGTACATGAATTTAATATACATTAATATTGGCAAATTTAGTTTAATGTATTAATGTTTATTTTACTGCACTCACGTGTAATGTCAATTGATAACAAACGATTTCGTTAAAAATAATAATTGAAATGTTTTTAATTAAATATTTAATAAAACGTACATGTCACAAATAATAATAATTATTTATATTATTATAATATCTATTAACATTTCGCGATAGGATGAAATTGATAAAATTCATGTTTGAACAATGCTCAATTTAATACTAAGCTTTCAGAAACAGTTCTTTTAATATCTATTTAAATGCAATATTATATAGGTACCTGCCTATGGTTTACAATTATTAGCTTATTTTCAACTGTAGACTATACATTGAAACATTTTTATATTTTAATAGTATTATTAATGTTAATAAGGTTTATTGTAAAGGTTTTCAATAAACTATATTTTGTTTTTGTTTTTCGTTTAATAATAATTTTAGTTCATTGTGTAACGGATAAATTTATTAAAGTCTCTCAAGAGATGTTTGAGACTTTTCGTACTCTATTTTTTTATTACTAAAAACCATAAAACAATGGTTTTTTTAAATCTTTTTAATAAATATATAAGAATAAGAGAAAACTTTACAGAGTTTTCTGGGTAATTCCATTTATGATTGTCATCATTTTCACTGTGGTATAATATGTATCCTGTTCCCTTGTTTCAATACATGATCTACATAAAAAAAAGAAAATTTAAAACTTTATATTATCAAACAATAAAATATACCGTTATTTAAGACAACTGCCATTTAATTTATAATGATAGTCATAAATACCTTTAATAAAATTCATCATTAAATTATTATTAAGTAAGAAATACATGTTATCTGTGATAGGTGTGATGTAGCTTAATAATAAGTTTATTATAAACACTGCACCCTCCCTTAAATCACATTTTCCTTCTGATATAGCGTATATTATATTTATTATGGTGCGTCTACAAAATCATCGTTGAAGCAATAAAAATGTAGTGACACTTTATTATGATTTATGTTCCTGTACATAGTCCGCGTGGGTGTAGATTTTCGTTGTACTTTTATTCGATATCATTTATTGTATCGAACATCCAAAGGAAAAAATATAATCCTACAGAAAATTTCTTTTAGTTAAGCTAAACGTGTTTGCCAGAATTTTTTTTATCAGTGTCGTCGTTTGAACTTATTTTAAAATTCTCAAATTGTTCCGTCAATCACTTCGATTGCTCTCTAATGACGCTCTGACCTATAATCATTGAATTACAACGCAAAGTAGAGTAGGTAGTTGTATATTAGTTTCATGATTGTAATTTAGTGAAAATAATAATACTATAATCTAATTTATTTACGACTTTATTTTGAAATGTCTCAAATGTCAGAATAAGTTAAAAAGACAAGTTGTTTTCTATACTCGTCGTTCTACATTTCTCGTGGGTAACATGATTTGATTGAATAAACTATAATATATATTAATATACATGTACCTACAGTCAAATATTTGTTATATTTTATGATAATTAATGTAGATTATGCTATTATTATATTTTCATTATTCCGATAAATTGATGATTTAAAAAACTATACAAAATGTGTATAAAACTTAGGTCTTATAGTTACTGAACTCAACTAAATTTTCGCCAAAACATTGAATAATTAAATCCAACAGCCACATAAAAATACAAGACAATAAATTGTGAACAGAATACAAATGCAAAAATAAATTGACGGGTTTACAATCAAATTATCTTTAGCTCCTATAAAGCAGAGTGGCAGCGACGGATACTATAATATTATCAATGTTACCTACTCAACATAATTTACTACCCAAAAACAAGCTAATTCCATTGATTGTGAATCTATAGCTATATATTTCTGATAAAATCTGTTTTCGTCCGTATTTAGAGGAACCGTTAGAGTTTCGCTTTACAATAATTCGTCATATCTATTTAACCCATTGTTCAGCTTTCATAATATAAATGGTTCCGGATAAACACAATAGGCAGTACAATATATCCCTTTGCTACTGTGTAAGTATAATGTACAAATTAATGTAACTATACAAATATATTAGCTTACATCTTCGTGTTTCCGGGTCTCGAACAATAATACATTTTTCTCTGAAAATCATACACTATACATTTTGTATATTTGACTTATACGGTGAGCACACTCTCACACAGCGGTTATGTGATTTTAGAATTTTACAAAGTAAAAATATATGAATGATAAAAATGCTTCAGATATTATTTTACCGCATATGGCGTTAAAATCGACCGTGTCAGTATGAGTGATGGATACCACACGAATATAATATATGCAAATAGTACCAGGAAAAAAATTATAATCAATCAAAAATTAAAGCAAACTTTGTATTGTTTTTCTGCGCATATAAAGTTTGTATTCAATAAAAAAAAATCGTCTGGTATAATGGTTTCAAAAATATAAATTTGAACTTCATATTTTTAAGCAATTGGTAAACTTATGAAATATTATTTTGCTATTCGTCGCTGAAAGTTTTCAACCTTTAACACCATATGATTTAAACCGTAGA
This sequence comes from Myzus persicae, assembly GCF_001856785.1. Lineage (NCBI taxonomy): Eukaryota > Metazoa > Arthropoda > Insecta > Hemiptera > Aphididae > Myzus > Myzus persicae. The sequence continues at coordinate 21,495 of NW_019100468.1, forward strand.
TTTATAGTTTTATACATTAGTATAAATCTCTTTGGTAACATGTGTTACACACTTATATCACTAATTGCTAACATAATATGACGTTAAATAAAAATTATATATATTTTATATATTTCCTATTATAATCTTAGATGTTCAAACTTGTTTTCATGTCCGCGGATCGTAACTTAATTATTCCGCATCAATGTCAACCTATTCTAATTATATTTGTTTAAAGTTTCTGTAACACGGATTATATTTTTTATTTTATTTTTTTGTAACAATCAGCGTACGTTTTCTTAAATCAAATTGGAATTCATTTAATATTTAAATACTTTTGGAATAATCGTGGCAATTCAACTGCACACAACTACCACTTAGATATTCAGAATAATAATATTCAATGTCACCATATTTCAATAACTACCCAAATTTTTCTTTTGACCGATTCCTGCAACGAGTTTTAGAGTTAGAAAAACTATTGTGCTCAGTAGAATATTGTATGGTATTCACATAATATGTAGTATAGTATTAAATTCGTTTTATTTTTACTGACCAGTCACTGTAATGGGTATTAAGTATTGTGATAAATCGACCTTCACAAGAAAAACATAACTTTTAGATTAGAGCGATTATGAATGTATTGATTTTACAATGAAATGTGTGTTTTTTCGGTGTATATGTTAACACCTTTTGGATCAGTAAAAACGCTAAAATTTTAAACTCGTTATTTTTTCTGTAACACTCGATGCATACACATTACACAGCAGTTGTCAATACAATTTATGCACGATTAGTTACATTTAAATAAATTCATATTGAACGTATATAAATTGATAAGCCTAGCTGTGTGACTAAATAGTTGAATCATTGACTAACGGCTTTATTGTAGTAATACTACCTACGCTTCATAATTGATTTTTCGAGAAAACAAAATTTATTGGCAACCCAATATTTTACGTGACGTGGTTTTTTGTGTAACGAGTTGGAGGATTTGCGAAGCCGAAGGGCGAAACGACGTTAACCATGCGTATAATTAGCACATTTTGATTTTGATTTATTTTTCTCTCTAGCTTTTCTTTAACATTGTCAATTCCAGCTACGCAGTTTCCACGCAGAACTGTCACCGATGTTAAATGCTCGTTAACCGTTCGATACTCTCTACAAATAGCGTAAGTGGTTATTTTCCAAAAACCGTTCTTCGTGAAAACGAGAGTAAAGTCTGTCGGAGTTGACGAGTCCTGACAAATATCGTCTTAATAAAATACGTTTGTCTTTTTACATACCTACCTATACATTTGCTTCTCCGATCTATACATAGATGACACGACCATAGTTTACGAAACAGACAATTTAATTTAATTCAATTTAAAACAATTTAACTGTACAAAAATGCAATACGGTTTGAGGTGATGTCATACGACTGGCTCTTTTAAAAAAAATAGAAAGAAACTAAATGATTTTATCTCGTATGTAATATTATGTGATTTTAATACTGAATAGTTTTTGTAAATATTTTCTTTTTATTCTTTATAATATGTAACATCAGAACGATCGTTGACATTTTTTTTAAATCTCGCTACATGACGTGTGACTTTTGTGCTCAAATGTGCCATAACAATAATAACTCCAGAAGCATTCGTCTTTGGTTTACAAACTTATTGACGCACAAAACTCACAAGTATTATGTCGTTGTACTTATGTGTTGGTATGTGAAACTCCATTAAGCTTCTTAAAGTATTTCCATCCGCATAATACGATGTTACATATCGCCTTACAACACAATGAAGAAACTCTTCAGGAGATATGGGTAAAATCTAATGACAGCGTTAGAAGTTTTAAAGGTTAAGTTTACCACGTAACTACACTAAAATATATCACGGTTTGTCAAATATTATATTTATATCCATAGAAAACTACACACTCGTAGAATACGCAGCTCGCTACTAAATTCAATTAACCATTTATGACAACACATTATACAATGATAACACATATATTAAACTAATGGAAATACAGCATACCTACATGCTTAATACTATGTTTTGTATTAAATTATGTTTATTGAGTAATATTACAATGTTCCGTTAAGCGTCCAGAGAATTAAACTTTAGTTTTTATTTTTTACTGCAAATTGGGTAGTGCAATTAATACTTCAAAAAAATACATAATGACGTTAACGTTGTAGTGATGAAAATACCCACGGGTCATGACCGTTCAGTTAAAACGAAAATTTAATTCATAACGACACTCAGGCACAGACACATTTATATGATACACATACGTTTACAGTAACTATGAATACATATGTACAAAAAATATTTGTGAACGACCATATTATAATTAAATTATTTTTCGTTAGATTTATGTTGTGACATTAAATATAATTCATAACAGTCGAGAACCGCTGTAGTGCGATCTAAGATTCGTTTTAGATTAATTTATTATACATTGTTATAGATCTTGGTTTTCGCAGTGGTCGAGTTTTCACGTATTAGTGTATTACATGCAATTAGTGGCCCGCGGTGAGGTTTGGGATTTAAATGTTTTTTTATATTTTATATTAGATTTCGAACACCAAACCATGTAAATCTGCAGATATGGTTTTCTATTAATAAAACTATGATTATATAGTAATGTATTGTATTTAAAAATATGATAAGTGAGTGATTCATAATTGTGATGGTAACGAAAACAGTAATTAAATGGCGTGTTGTACGTCTTTTCGGTAAAATTCTTTCTTACCTACAATACATCCGTTTCTTGTAAAATATAAAGTAAATTTTTGACGACAAGATTTGCATGATACTCGATATGATGGGCTCCAGTTTCAAGAGAAAATTGTTAGACGCAACCGAAAGTAAATCTTTTCCACCTATTTTCGCAAAACGCTATTTTATGTTTACTATGTTTCTAAGGCCTAACAAATCGTTTAATATTTTGACTATATAATCGAAAAAAATATATATATATTTACGGTGAATCGCGTTTTGAATTCTAAAATCGGTGTCGTGTATAATAATGGAGATCTACAGAATAATCAATTAAGTGTTTGTCTCGGAACAATATTATAATATTATAAGTCACCTACTCTCTCGGATACCTCTCTCTACTATTCAATTGTCGTCGCACTCTAGTTCGCCTCACTGACTGAGTTTCATGATCCAAACTCGTAGATTTTAGGTACATAATACTGGATGAAACGCTTAACACTCAATATCTTAAAAAGTGTTACAATTTTTTTAATGCATTTTTACTTAATTCAAATTTGAAGACAGTGTTTGTTTTTAAAAAATTATTTTTTTTTTTAGAATTAACTTTTTGAATGACAACATACATTTTTGATTTTATATTCGAAGCAGACTTTTGTCTTTGGATACCAATTATTTGTATAAAAATCAAATTCATGACGAGTAGTTAAATACTTAAATTACTAATTAGTAACAATTTATAATTATTTAAAGTTTTGAAGAACAGAATAGAGTGACGCGTGGACACCCTGCTAAATGTAAAATGTAAATACTTATAAGTTATGAAATTAAAAGTGCATGTTGTCATTCAAACTCTCAAGAAATTAAAGCGATAACTTATATCTAGCAAAATGTATAGTATTTTTTTTCCAAAAATTAAGTTTTGTAATGACTTCAAGTTACTAATGCAAAATTAATGTTTTTATAAATGTTAGTACTTTTCCAGATACTGTGCGTTTACAGTTGTAATAATCACCTGTATGCAAACCTATACTAATAACTATATAATATGTATGTATGTATGCTATATACTCTGAAAGGCTTCTAGGTGATATGTAAACGGATTTGTCAAAGCAAACGCAGGCGAAGTGAATATAGTGGCTAAATCATTAAGAGGATTAGTTACTTGAAATCGTACACCACTCGACCACTGTATAATATTTTTGAAATAATTGATTGTTGTTGAAGCATCTTCAACGATATTGTACATTGTAAATGTCAATAATAGCCTCCTGTGAGACAAACGATACTGAAACGTCGTAGTCGTCATCGAAGACTATTGAAACCATTGTGTATGCGACAATAATATAATATTGTATACTGTATTATTATAATTGCGTTTCATTGTGTCCATCGTGTCTATTATTTAATACTATAAAATCGCAGTCAATTGGTCGAAATTCGACCATAACAACCGTTTTAATTATAAAATCAACTCGCTCTAAAATATTGCATTTCTCATAGCACTCGCAGTTGATGCGCATCTTCTCTTTGAATTCGTGTGAACGTTTTATATATAGGAAAAAGAAGTATTCCGTGTTTAAGTTTTTATGTCTATATAAGCCCTACAAACATACCATCTGAACTATTCTTTGCTTTTATTAAGTACATTTGTTAGGTTACTGTCTTATATACTTCGTACTACCCGACTTCGCCTGGTATATTTTTTTATTTTTTTTTCTACTAGACTTTCTATTTTCGAGTTTTATCGGCCTTAACTCCATCATAATATTATGTGTAAAATATTGTTCTTACAAATCTACTATAAAAAACTTTTCCAAAGTCAAATCTAGTTTTTCCCTACTATGTATAATTTAATATTCGTAGTCACGTGTGATAATGTATTGGGATCATATCTTGATTTTATTTGTTTTTTGATTCAACGACGGTTATGAGAGAGTGCAACTTAGATAATCTTATTATTGAAATATAATAATAGTATATTGTCGTTGCTGTTGATTTGGTGGTGGAAATAAGGATGTTGACAATTTTTTAACGTCTGATCTTGTGATGATTCGTATTTGTTTTTGTTTTATCATGACGCGTAATACCATCGGTTATTACGAATTCATTTTATTTTATGCATATTAAATATTAATAGTGGTCGCTAAAAAACCATTCGTGTCAAATTCATGTGATCCTCAGAAAAGTTACCACCTTCATATGTAATATTCTATTATTATTTATGTATGATGTTTTCATGAAAATATTGTTCTTAGTTATAAGTTATAACATTAAGCGAACTAGGTCTATGATCTATTTTTTTTAGTTTGATACATTATAAACGGTATATTGTGTAAAGTGTAGACGGATAGTATATTTTTTTAATATAACATTTCAAAATTTCAAACTAAAAGACAATGTTGTTTCAAATATAACCATCATTAAAATAATTTATAAAATTGAATTGTTATAATATGACGTTTATTTCCGTATTTCTCAACCTTTTCCACCTATGCTTTGCTCTCTCATACAAATATTAATGTTCACTCAAGTTGTAAACCAATTATTTGAGTCTTAAAACATATTCTTATTTGTGTACTTATAAACACATAAGTTGGTATCAGTATTAGATTTTGTGAAAAATCAAGTACCTACGTGACTATATGTTCCACGTGATTTCAACTATTTTCTTTATACTTCAATTTTATTTTGAATAAATGATAAATTAAATAATAATTACATTTTTTAAATCTTGTTAATATTTCGATATTTCTATTTATTTAAACATAGGTACTTAAAGGTTTAAATAAAAACTTAAGCAGTGGTCGATCAAATATTGTATTTTAGATATAAATATAAATAAGAATTAATGTAAATAACACATAACCTATTACAAAATTCTTATACTAATGGCCTGGATGTAAATGTATTTAATGATCAATAATAATAAAAAAAAAGAAATAAGAGTTCTTGAATTTCTTATAACCTTAAAAAAAATGTAATATAATTTTACATGGCATACGTAAATACGTGATGGTATAACGGCGTGTATCAAAATTGCCTATACAAAGTGCCGTGTTAGCAATTATATATTTGTTACAACTAAATTCTAATATTATAAGACGTATCGGTAAGATTCTAGCTAAACACCTTAATAATTATTTAAAAACTTATAATGTTTGTTTTTTTTTCTTAATAACAAAAACAAAAGAGACTAACAGAATAATAATATATTAACATATTTTAATTTTTTTACCACTCAATGATAATATATAGCTAGATTTACACCGGGCATTTTATAACGATCTTTATATTTTTTTAAATTTATTTTAAGCCAAATGAATATTTATGATTTCTATAAAGATAAACACACTCACATTTTTATAGTTTATTTGCATATTTACATTTAAGACAATAGTTAAATATTTTTTAAAAACGTAAACCACTTTTAATTGTAAATTCTAGAATATATTATAATGCAGGTATAGGTATATACTGTACTTCGTCGGTTCTAAAGTATTATTTTAACTGAAGATTAATAGTTTTATATTTTGTCATTATTTGCATAAGATTTTATTTACGTTATACATCATTTTCAAGAACATTTGATCTGCACTTTTAATTTTATAATATCAGTGATGACTACATAAACAATATAATTTGATGAGTCGCATTAAATACACTGCACCATATAGTGGAAACCAGTTTTAATACAATAAATAATAATATATACTTATTGACTATTGCCCACTCTTCATTTTTCACGATTTCGTTCATTTTTATTGTGAAACGTTTAGTATACATACATATAAAATGTAACGTAACGTATAAACTTACTTCTGAACATGTATCCTGAATATATAAATAAAGTCTAACTTTAAATGTATATTTTTTTTATCATGTTATATTTGTTTAACGTTTTTTGAGATCATATAATTATTTCTATTGGTGTTTACTACGAGGTATTGGTATTGGTATTTTATGGTTTTTCGCATATCTTTTCAATATATTCCGTAGTTCGGTTTTTCACGTAAATATATATTCAAGACATTTAGCTCAAATGCCCGCTTCATAAATATTATATCGAGAGCAATATAATATATTCTGCCGCTTTGCATCGGATAACGTTTTATCTTCTTCAAACGCCCGATGTAAGACTAATTGATAATCGATTATGACAATATACAATGACATCGACATTATATGCATATTAATCGATTTTAGTGTTTGTAAGTTACAAATTGTAACGCATTATAATACGTATTAAACAAACCAATCGCGAACAACTAAATTACAGACTATATTATTATGTATTGAATTAATTTTCGTATAACAGAAATATAATAAAATTTATTTATTTTTAGTAGATGGGGTGGACTAAAGCACGACAGTTGTAAATAATATACACAAAATGTACAAGACTATTAAAAAAATAATACGGACAGCAATCGTAATAAAATAATCGTTTTCGATATATATTACCTCAACCTTGCCGTTTAAATACACACTTAAAACTTTGAATGTTATACTCGATCGCTTTAGGACTAACCGAGTGTAGCCTAAATAAGCTCTTCAATTCCATCGTTCCTATAAAATATCGTATGATATGAAAAAAATAAGTATTTCGTTAAAAAAACTTTAAAAATTACCTCTAGGTACTAAACCTGGAGCTATCATTTATCGACCATTCGAATATCAACACCCTTCTTTGGGCAATGAGGATAAATGCATAGGGCATTGAATGTGTCCTATGTATGAGACTCTGTGCAGCTTATCGACTTCGAGTGGAAAAACATTTTTCGCAAGTCGTGTGTACCTACTGAATCTTTTCATTTACTCTTAGTTTAAACGTATTTTAGTGGCGAATTGGAGGGGATGGATTTAAATAAATTTTGTATTATTATTTTACCAACCCAGGTATAATAATAAATATAATTATAATTATAATTGAATATATTATGATAGTAAATAACGAATGTAATTATGAAAAAAATATGTAACTATATGTATCGTCAATATTTTAATTTGACCTTTCCTCCCCACTCCACCCTTAAATACAAAAGTACACTAATTTATGGACCTGTTACAAGATTGTTCGCATCATTCATGTCTTTGTTCTTTTCGCAGGCGATGAACTCCGCCGTGGCCGGTCTTCGAGGAGAGACGATCCCCGGAGGCACACGCTGTCTGGCGATCAACATCACAACTATCAACCGGCCCTGACGAGGTCCATGGACTTGGAGGTGAGTCGTTCAACGAACGAAAAAATTTTGGTTTTTTTCATTCTGAGCACAATAATTCATACAAAATACAATATCAATATACTTAGCTGCGTACAATGACCGACGTGTTTATAGGTTCAGCTGCCTCGCCGCTAAATATATTATTATTGCCCGTGCGTAAATGATAAAAAAAAAAAGAAACACCATTATTGTAATAAATATGTATTGTGCTATTGCTTTTACCGTAACTAAATGAATGTTTTGTTGTTGTTTTATTGCCACCGTTTTGTTTGCTTTGCGGTGTGCGCTGCTATTATAGATGGGAACCAAAATGCAACGGAAAAAAGTAAGTCATCGCCCCACATTACGGATATTTGTATATAATTATAATCTTAATTCTCTCATTAAGGTTTTGGTACGATTTTTACTAACGCAAACGTGTTTGACAGCAGTTTCAACTGTTTGTATAGTACATTTAACGGCTTTGTATGTTTCAGTGAATACAAAAATTGTATGATCGAATCATGGTGGTTTTTACAATATTATTTGTTCACTCTTTTTTTTTTTTTTGAACCGATTATAACAATTTTTATTTCAAATACATAGTAATTGATAAAGAATTTATATTTTATGCTCATTTCAAGTGTTTTTTTGTTTTTACACGGTCTGTGAATCCAATTAGTTATTATATTTTTGATTTAAATACCAAAAACACATTTTTTCGATTCCACGGAGTTTTAAATTTAATTGAACGATTACACTCTTAAGTGCATTTTTATATTTTATGAAGATATTATAATATACTACAACTAAATTTTACGCTTTTTTGTTGGTAGGTACTCACCATCCACTACAACGATGTTATAAAAACAACAATTCGCATGTAACTTCAAATTTTTTTACTCTATCTGTCACGTATTTTGGAAATTTGCGTATGGTCATATTTTTTATGGAGGTGCTTATCCGTTGTTATGACTACTGCGCCAGTAGTACGTCAAACCAACAAAAAAAATACACAACTTGAGATCTGACTAATACGACTTTGCAAATATGCTAAGTATAAAATCAGGCATTTCTCAGTATACGGTGAACTGCAGGTCATTGTAATTATTATTATTATTTTACATTTTCATAATATTCCAAGAAAATATGTTGTAGCTACCTGAGCCACACATTTTTATTGTGATGTTTTACGTTTTCTGTTTTAATTTAAAACTTTTGAGATTTTTATTAATATTTTGAATATGCATTTATATTTTATATTACCTATTATTTAAATACATTCACATAATTTTGCAATCTATTTTTCAATACATTCCAGTAGTTTATATATCACATATTTTACTCAATTTGTTTTCACTTTTTGTCGTAACTGGTGTATGGTCATGCAGGTATGTCAGGGGTTCACTGGTTATTTTTTTTCCGTGATCAGACCGTTACGATCCACATATGATAGGCGCATATAAGTTTTTATTACAATTTATTACTAGGTAGGTATATAGTGTCTCATAATATTTAACAATGAATTGGCGTGGCGCAGTCGTTGTAATTAGTCACTCAACGTGATTGAGAGTACGCAAAAGTCTACTGCTACTAGTTCCCGGATGGGTGACCACCCGGGTTCTTAGTAGAAAAAACCTTGCTACACATACAAGAGTTTCCAACAACCGTATCAACCCTGCCGCAACTCCATTTAACAGCTTATAACACCCAATAGTCTATGATAATTAATAAAAAAAATAAAAAATTATGTTTAACAGATGAGTACTTTTATTTTGTAATACAGATCGCTTTTTATTTTTATTATTATTATTTATTTTTGTTATTATAGTACATAAAAAGTAATGTGTTGAATGAATGTTACCATTATTGTGAATTCAACAAAACGTACATTATTACGACAATTACTAATTTGAACCGTCTTCCGATTTTCTACAGTCTCCAGCGTCGAGAGGAGGGTATCCACCGGCTACTGGGATGCTATTCGATGACGATCCAGGCATAATGTCTGAAGTTGAAACCAGTTCTACCGGGTTCCGAAGAGGTAACAAACAGAGAAGCTCATTGCCGGTGGTCAGGACCCCGTCGAAAACTTTAGAGCGACCATTGGGTAAGTGAGCACATTAAAATGTGCATAATTTAGAAACCATTGTAATATTATAATATATTAATCGATAACATACCTGGAAAGATTAAACCCCGTGTTTTCTCACAAGCTTTTGCATTTTAAAACTTTGAAAATTAATGCAAATATTATAATAATGATTGAATAGCATTTCTTGTAACTTACCCACTCGATTTGTTGTGTTTCCAAAATGTCAAAGGTTGAAACAGTATTTTAACCAAAGTCTTGCACAGTATAATATATAAATCAAAATTGTCTTTTAATGTCTGATGAAACAGAAACGTTACGTACAATAAAATATTATTTTTAAATTATTTTTAAACGTCGATTCCGAGAGTAATAATTTGTATGTTCTAAATACATCTCCGATAACACGTTTTCTCGTTTTGTGTTCAAACTTTGTACATTAATAATGCAACATTATGATATATAATATATATACGACGGAATGAATCCAACCCAAAAATATATTTGTGCAAACTTGCCGTACAACGTTGTCAAAAACATGTAGAAAAGTCCAACAGTTGTATATTAAAAAAAAAATCAGACATTTTGTTTTGTTATTTATGGACGAAGTTTCGTATAAAATGTTGTTTAGATTCCCATAGTTTATCAGACATTATTATATTATTTTTAAAATGCATATTCTAACGTATTTTATTTGCAAGTATTCGTTATTTTATAAGACTAAATGAATTTTTTGTTAAAATATAAATAAGTGAGTTTGTTAATTTAAATCTTACATAAAACCTTATTCAGGTATTACAAAAAGAAAACTATGCAAATTTTAAGTACTTTTGTGCAGTCAAAATAATTAATTAGTAAAACAAAATTGTAACGAATTGCTTGGAAATGCGTACTTACATAAACTCGTATACAACAATATAGTTAGTTTCGGTATTTTCCATAGCTGCAAAATGTATACAATAACGTTTTAGATGAGATTTAATAGTTTTGAGGTAGAAACACGTGATTTTATGTTGAAAGGGAAGGTTTATACCTCTTTTGACATGATTCGGGGTACCGTGAGGCCAGATATACATCTGGCTCGAATTACATTCGGTTGCTTAAACGATGTCTATTGTAGTAAACATTTTGAATAGAATTAGATCATAAGTTTAGTCCGGACTGTTGGCTCAAAGAAATACTGACGTGTGTATTATAAGCATTTCATACTAATATAGATATGCATAAATGTGTACGATCCCGAATAGTAGTTATTTAGTTGCCAATGAATAAAACGCAGTGTAAACATCACACACATATTATATCGATCATAAATCAGATTGTTTTAATTTAGTTTAAAGACACACACATATATTTGGAGAAAAAAATCGTTTTATAAACCCCATTGTAGATATTTTATTTAATTACATAGTGTTGTTTATATTGCATTTTGTACATTTTTTTCCTTCGTCGTAGCTTTATATTACATATTATACGTGACCAAAACACAACATGTTATTACAGTAATACCTATGTATTAATGTATTATTATAATCCTTTTAATGTACCTAATTATGCACAGTATCTATATTTATAATATTATCTTTTCTTTTGACACGATTCGTTTTATATACAAAAGACAATAAAGTAATTTTATATACTATTATAAAATGTCTAGCAAAAACTAATGCCGTAAACGTTGGATGTAGTATAGGTATACTTTTTTTCATTTAAAAAGACGTGAAGAAAGACGTATTTTAATTTAGATGTTTTTAACTAAGAATTTGAGCTGCAGCTTTCGATATCGATTTTCAACTATATACTATCCTTTGAGCACCGTTAATAAAAACTTCTTAATGTGCTTTATTCAAGTTCTTATCGAACACTCCCAGGGAAATAGTTCATCATCAGATTGCAATTTCTTGAAACAAAATAAATCACTTTGTGTTTAAACGAATCGGTATAATTTATCAAAAATACAGAATACAATATTATCTCCGCGGACAATTCTATAGCGGTTTAATCGAATCTCCGGCATTGCTCATCCCTATTACTTCATATATATATATCAACGTACAGATTGTGTATAATATGTTAGTGTTACGAAATATATTTTAATCTTAAAACTGTGAGCTATGGTAATTTATGTCTTGAAAGGTGACCCGATGTTGAATGACGAAATGGCTTTCCATAATATGATGACTCACCCACGACAAAGTTTAGGTGAGCCATAGTTTATTATGCATAATGTTTGGTAAAAAAAAAAATGTCTTAAGAAACCACACACACCTTTTTACTGTTAGCTTTTGTATGTCAGGCACAAAACACAATTTTTTTTAATTTATATTTATTTCTATCCTTTATATTATATTATACCGTCGTCTTATAGTTATTGCATGCGACAGGAAAGTTCGTTTTCGTGTTTTTTTTATTATTACAAATATATATATATACAAAATATATGTTTATTTTTTTTACATTCATACACCTAAAAACAATACACATTCCAACGTATATTCATTTGTTTTTATAAATATATAGATATACAATTTTCACATTAGAAATCATTTAATTTAAATTTAAATGACTTTTAACACACAAATGACGTGAATACTTGACTCAGGAGTGTAAGACACGTGTATTTATTAAGTTGAATTTGAGAACATGAGTATGCTACATTATATGTATATGATATTTTGAATCAAGATCATATAATTTAAGTAATAAAATATATGTACAATAATTATATATTTACGTACGGAAAACACATTCTTCACATTTTTCTTTTGATCAGACTTCTTTAGTCCAAGAACGGGATTTGCATACATATAAGTCAATTGAAATAATCATAGTTCAAGTGTGCACTCATGACTTCAAATACATTTTAAAGTTTAATATTTTTTGTGACACAATGACAAATAACGTATTTATATTTAACGTAGATCTAAACGAAATCTTAAAAAATGTTTACTTGTAAACTTATGATACTATCTTATTAATAATATAATATAATATTAGGTATCATAAAATTATTGAATAACCCAACCAATTTAAAGTATCTTACCTACAATTTTTCGAAAAATATAAATAGGTACGTTATTAGCTCGGATTCCTTTTGAATAGTAGGTGAAACCCTTTATGTCACTATAATATAATATCTTATGTTTTAAGTTAAATTTTTTGAATTATAATATTAAATTATAGAATCTATTAGTCAATTTATACATATAAATATAAATACTCTTGCATATGTATATAAATATCCAATGAAATAATAAGTTTAAAAACACTGGTAAATACATTATCGTAATATCCTGATCACTGATTATATTTATAAATAATTATATTTTTTTAGTTATTGTTTCATAGCCAGTTGTGATTATTAATTTAGGTTAATTCAATTTAAATTATCCCAACTAAGAGTCTTAAAAAAACTGGCCCAAGGACCAACTGACAATCCAAAAATAACAATAAGCAACTACAAGTTACAATTAATGGTTAGTTTCATCTATGTAAAAAACATGGTATATTTTATTATGTGTTGTATAAATGTTGTTAAATCCATTTAAACAAATCAAAATATATAAATAAATGTGAATACTATAATGCACAAACAATATATCATATTATTATTAAATTCAAAATTTACAAAAACATAATTTGTTTAAGAAATTATTCACATGTACTGGAAACGACGAAATTATTACGTGCACACTGGATTTGACACTAAAAACAATATATATATATGTAACAGATGACCCATTAAACATGGGATATATGTACTATCTCAAATGTTGTATTTATTACTTCTATTTTTAACATTTCAAAATACAATTCACTAAAAATAGATTAGGTACTATAACAGTTCTACAAATTATAGTACCTAGTATTTCAAATTATATTAAGTGTCTAGCAAATGTAAAACACTAAATGGATTATAGAGTATTCTATACTTTTATATTTGTTGTATCATTTGACATAAATGTAATTAATCAATTAATTAATTTAAAGTATACTAGTTAGCTGAGCCCTATAATATAAAAAAGTAAACAAGTATGATCATTGACTTATACATTTGACAATAATAATAAATAATAATTAATTCTGATATTTACGTATAAAAAAATTAAAACAAAAACAAAAAATTAAAAGAATTTTAATTTGAAAGGTTGGATTCACATAACTCATATAATGATATAAATAACGTGTTTATATATTGTATTCTTAAAATTATTTTAAACCATATGAAATAAATACATACATAGAATACATAGATTAAAAACAAAAGTTGACTGAGATAAAGAGAATGTTTTGTATCTATAAAAGAAGATTCAACTAACTTTTTACATTGTAATTTCCTAGTCAAGTTTAATGGTTTTAAGAATTATCTTGCACTTCGTTTTTACATAAACTTTTTTATTTTTTTGATATTTTAATAAATCAAGTGCCTATTAACCTTAAAACTGTTAAAAAAAACTAGATTTTTAGAAAACGAAGTGAATATTTAAACTTTTTATTAAATATTAAGTGTTATATAATATAACTTATACAGATATACCTAAAATCGCTTCGAATTTAATAAAAAATGTTTTATCACAACCACAAAATGTATTGATCCATGATAAGTGTTGTAAAATTAATATCGTCGTATAAATAATATATTTTAATTGCCTTTTTTGAAGCTTAAAATAAATGTTACTTAAAGGATGGTTAATTCAACGGTACCAAGCAACACAGGCCGTAAAAAATAAACTTTAATACATACTTTAAAATGAAATGTAATAAAAGTTGTTTTAAAAACGTATACAGTAAACGGCGATTTAATAAACTCATAATTTGCATCATCATAACAATTTAAAAATAAATGTCATTGTGAAATTTTACAATATTTTAATAGGTAATTAGAAAAGAGTAAATACCAATGACAATGATTTGTTTAGAGAAAAAAATGTTAATGTACTTGTATTTAGTTTTATTACTTCACGTTAAAGATTTTTTATTTTTTATTTTTTTTTTGAGGCATTTTTGTGATTTTTGTTGTTG
Source organism: Myzus persicae (assembly GCF_001856785.1). Lineage (NCBI taxonomy): Eukaryota > Metazoa > Arthropoda > Insecta > Hemiptera > Aphididae > Myzus > Myzus persicae. The sequence goes on from NW_019100468.1 coordinate 36,503, forward strand.
TTGCTGTTGTTGTTGTTTGTACATACCCTCATCAGATAAATATTCTGTTATTCTTGTAGTGGATAACTAAAGCAGGAAAACACATCACATCAAAATTAGAAAATTTTACATTCCTGGCATATCAATATCACTAACCTTTTTTTTTTATATATTTGTCCCCAGAGCGCGCGGTAATTTAGAAACAATTATTTTTTCCTCGTTTTCTTTTTCTTTGTTTTTGTTTTGTTTTTTAAAACCGTAGATTTAAACATTTTATTTTTCTTTACAAATAAAACCTTGTAATTTAAAAAAAAACATGTATTGTACTTAAGTTACTTATACATAATATATAAAACCATCATCCCACGACGTTTGCATGCATCTATAATTAATAATTAATAATTAACAACTCAAAATGTCTACAAACTGTTCATATTGTATACTTTTTCATTTTTTAAACCCAGTGAAATCAAATAATTTATTCAATTTTTTTTCTTGTGAGTTTAGGTCTGGTATTTTTGCAATACCGTAGCGAAACGAAAAGAGCACTGTTACCGAATGAAATCACCTCCATAGACACTGTCAAGGCGTTGTTCGTCCGGTCTTTTCCAAAACAACTCACCATGGAATACATGGACTCGGCTCTCGTCAAGATCTATATTCACGATTCGTCGAAAGACATGTTTTACGAGCTGGAAGATCTCAGGTATGATTTATGAACCATTGTGTAAACTCTAGTGATTAACCATTCTCACCATCTTTTTAAATTATTACATTTTTATACAATTTAATTTGGGCCCTGTATCAATGCAAACTTTAGTTTCCTCTCAATTGTCAACCACTCTTTTTATTGTAATTTTTAAGAATAATATGATATTTTTGAAAATGTTAATGCATAAAACGGAATTAGAACTATTTTATGAGTTATTTAGGTTTTTGGTTTTAAATCTTTATTAATTACTTATAAAATAAAATACAATATGTAATATTAGTATTTTTTCTACTAAAAAAATGTTTATAAATGATGATAATATGTCATTATAAGTAGTTACTTAAATTAATATAAATTAATATAATTTTCGACTCATCATTGCTCAATATAATATAATTATTACCATGGTGTATTTTATTTAAAGTAAATTATGTTTAACAACTCAGAAAATACTTTTTCTAATTTTGATTTAGATACATACATTTTCTGTAAAATATCATGTGCTTAAAAATATTAGTTTTAAATCTTAAAAAAAGTTTGTATCTCCACTCATAATTTAGTGGATATTCCTTAAATGTTGCAAATAAATTGAATGGGTTTAAGTAAATATAATTTTGACTAAGTATTCAATAAAACAGAAAAATGTTTAATCTATTTAATAATTCTAAAAATCTGAATTTGAACGATTGCATAAAGAAATATGAAAATCCCTAGTATAAGATTAAACAAAGATTGTAGCAATGAACGTGTAATAAATTAATACTAGCGTCACCTCAAAACCACAGATACCTCCAAATAGCTTACTTTTTTCTCAGAAAAACTACTAATTTTATACAAACTGAACCCTCTAAATAGCGGACAAAATTTCTGCGACAGAGAGTATAAGATATTTAGATGTTTCACCGAATAATATTATTATTATATATAATAATTTGTTGAGTGTGTAGTTTCATTGTATATGCCTGGTGACCTTTTTGTCTATTTAAAAAAAAATCACAGTGTGACGCATTATAATATGAACGCTAAAATGCATGTCGGAACAAAAACAAAAAAATCCTAGCAGAAAGTTTATGGAAGCACTCGCGGTGGCCGTTTCTGCCGTTTCTTCTGTCTATGTATTAAGATAAAGTGGGGAAATGTAAATGAATAATGCAAACATAATTTTAAAAAAAAATGTTGTATATGCGTTTTATTGTTTGTTTTTTTGCTGGAAATATATTATTGTTTATGTACGCTACACTAAATATGGTTTATCAATAGACAATGATAAATTCAAAAGATAATTTTTTATTTTCAAAATCAAATTTACTATTCCCCATTAAAAAGATTTATGAGGGTCGAATGTTAATGTTTTTACATTATTCGATGGAACGAATAGCATTAATTTTCACGAGAACGTATATTATGTACCTTTCTATACAAAATATAACAATTATTACATAACACATTTTATAACCGTAGAGGTACTAAGATTATTTCGAAAAATATAATTGATTTTTGTTGAAAGTAAAGTATCAAAAATCGGACACTAAATACCGTTTTATTTCATCATAAATCTCATCACATTGTCTTTTAGAAAAACTGCTCATTGAGAAAAACTAACAATTGTTTAGGAAACACTAGAACAGGTAGTATGCAACACCAATTTTTGAAAACATCGAATTAGTTATTTTATTATAGTTTAAAAACTTAAAAAAGCCCATCTTTCGATGAAACTATTCTTTACTTTTACTTTTATATATAAGTATGTACATTTGAACTGTTTTAAGGTTTATAAAACCTAAAAAGTTAGATAGACTATGCCTCATACATTTTACAGTCCATCCATAGTAATGCCGTCAATATCACAATATTTCATACGTATTAGTGTTGTTGTTGTTGTTCTAGCTGCTGTTTTCGAAACTGCTTAGTTTATCGATTAAATATTATGTTGACTGAACCGATTTTATACGAAATTTGCAAACGGAATGTGAACATCGCTTGTTTCTCGGGCTCGGAGTACTAATCAGGTAGTTTGTCATTTATACCACAAATCACAGCCCAGAGCTTCGATTGTATAAACTATACGAGTCGCACGTTGTTGATTTACGATAGTCGCAAGTGTGACAACCACATGTAATTGGTCTGTATAATTATATCACGTTAAGCCCTACGATCATAATGTACGTGTGATGGAGGATTAAGTGCCAATACGACGAAAGATAGTCCTTCAAAATATATTAACGAATTTTTTTGTTGAAAAATGATATCGAATCTGGATTTGATCGACTTTTATCATCTAAGGTCAGTAAGATTAGAAAATAGTATTATAATATTATAATATTACGAGTATAAATGAGTTATTCCGGCATAAGTACTGTACTGCAATGTGTCTTTAAATTGGCGATTTACTTTATCTACAATAACAGACTTATGGAGGGGCTGCATATTTACATTATGCGTTTAGGTATTGACAATGTCATACACATAAACATTGGCAACTAGTATATCGGCAGTTACGTAAATGTAAACTGTAAAATACTACAACGGTTGACGCATCGGTTTTTAATTTAATTTTTTAATGTATTTTCACTGATGAACACAAGCGACCACCGCTACGACGAAACGGTGTTGTTCGATTGAATATTTTGTTGAATAATCATCTCTGAGGTTGTAATATTATTATACAATATTATGGAGAGCTTATTATAATATATACACGTTTATATAGGACATTTAATAGACATTAAACAACAACAGCTATAATATTAATACTATTATGTAGTAGTTTATAATAGACACAATATACTCGCGTTATCCTACAACGATGCTGTGACGATCAAGCACCCACCCAGGAATTTATCCATCAATTATTTTCCATCTTGAATACAGATTAACCACTAAAACGATATCATATTAAATTATGATATTTTATGAATTCGTCGAATGCACAGATAATATACTCATTTATCGTATTATACACACGTATTACACATACGACGTACCTATATAATATATATTAAAGTTTAAATTACGTTTGATGTAAACGTTAATTTATTATTGGATATTACCTAAAAGTTAGGAAAGCTAGCGATGTAAAACATTGTAGTATAATACAATAAACAATAATATTCCATGAACAGTTTAAAAATATTATGGTTATTTTTACATTTTGGTATCTATTTTTTAATATCGGCTAGTACGAATATTAAATACTCATATTTTGGTATATTTTTTATTACTAAGACTTGTATGAATTTGCTATGAATTGAACCGCTTTAAATTATTTATTTATTCAACTGTATAGTATTAAAATATTCGTATAAATAAAACTCTATTGAGTTTAAATGTATATTTTCTACATTTTTGTTTTGAATTATGAATAGTAATTTATTATAAAATGGGAAAATCAATATCAAAAATCCTAATTTTGTACTATGGTAACTAACGGACGGACACAGCGGGGGTATTAATAGATTTTCTATACTTACCTATGTTTAGAAACCTAAAACCGAAAACCACGTGTATTTTCAAAATGTTCTATTTTTTTTTTTTTAATCAGTATAAACACCAGTACGCTGAATTGTGATTTGCGCACGTCAGTTGTTGTTTCTGATGCTTTACTGAACCTCTCGCTATTAATTGTTACGTAATATATATATGTTTATACATACTCGTGAGCAAAAAAATCGTGTTGGTGTTTTCTCGGTGATCGATTTAAGATCCCGGACGTTACAGATAAAAATACTCCGCACGTAATTTCGCGGTTGATAGACCCGGCAGTGGCAGAGGGGTTTAAATGTTTAACAACAATGTAGTATTAAAAATACCCCAGAATTCAATATATAGCAAGCGATATAATAGCGGTTTAGGTAGTAGAACGTACGTGTACCTACGCTCTAAAAATGCCCGAACGAAAAATCGTCCAACAACAGCAATTTTTTATGTAAAAGCGCATACCTTAAGTATGAATAATGACTACAGATAGCCTGCGTAATTTAAAAAAAATATATAATAATAATAAACCGTAAATGTTTAAAAAGGGAAATGATATAATATTCTAAGCAGACCCAGTTATATATGATGCACTGCGACACAATACGCTACGTGAAAATTCCGAAAATGCATACGACGTGCACATTAAACACAAAATGAGCGTGGCGTGTGACTTTTGTGTACACAAAAGAGTAATATGTTAACATTTTGTCATAACTTAATAATTTTCGCGCTTGCATTATGTATAAATACTATTTACAAAAATGTCATCCGTTTTCGGGATGAAATTTGTTATTATTTCTGATTTTCGGCGATTTGTAATTTGATAAAATATGCATTTTTATTTTTGTTTATAAAGTGAATATTAAAATACAGTCATTTTATCATATAATCAAATTTTAATAATAGTTAAAATTATATATATATTATCTTTTTATTGGCTTTTAAAGTTTGGTTTAATAATATGCTGACATATTTATTAATTCGTGATTTACATTTTTTATTCCCGGGTTGGTAAATAATTTAGTACTTGAATTTAACTCACAAAATAAATGCAAAAATAGTTTTTAAAAATAATTTCATTATGTTTATAAATTAAAATTCATCATTAAAATAATATAATATGTTAAGTTTTCATTCGTTTTGGATTTACTTAGGTTAACATTAACAAATAATAAAAAGAAAAATAATTAATTATTTTAATAATATAAAAAAAAGTTCCTTATATTTTGCCTTTTATATGATTTTTAAAGAAATGTTTTTAAAAAAAAACATGTTGGTACATTAACAACGCGAAAATTTTTTTTTTATTAATAAAAATTACATTCTTAGGTACATACCTACTGGTAAAGGTAGTATCAATTTATTAAAGTTAAAATAATTATGTGTATCCTTCTCTCAATGTAATAAACAGTAGGTTTATGTTACAGCACGTGTTTAATCATTATTAAATAGAAAAAAAGGACTATTTTTGAATTAATATTTCATTAAACGATAAATGTCTACGTACAATATATGTGTGTGTGTATTATGGCCAGCATATGTTTTAATTATTTAACGAGGCCCCATAAAACACCTCCACCGGATGAAACAGTATTACGCGCGTGTAGTGCTGCCTCGCTGCGGGAGGCGTTAGATCGCCGGAGGATTAAACTTAATTATTAATTAATTAATTTCGCAACGTCGGCGCATTAATACAATTTTTGTTTTATGCCCTGGATCCCGGTCAACAACATGTTAGCAGTATAATATGATGATGATATTATGTAGAATGCATATGCGTTTATACGCGAAAACGCGGTACATTTTTAACGAACTTTGTAGCTGTAGGTCAGAGTCGACTCTTTCACCGATGTTTAGCGAGCGAAATATTAAACGAACGAACGGCATCTCACCTTGTCGTCCTGCCCCCCCCCCCCCTCTCGCCAATCGACGCTACTATTGAAATTTGGTGTCGGTTGGTGGGTTATGGCTTGGTGGTAATTGCTGTCCCATCACAGAGTATTACGCTCGCACCTATAGAATGTGTGTTATATTTATATTATATACAGAATGGTTGGCGTGGCAGACATTTTATAAATCCTATAAGACCGCAGCGAATCGCCGAGTGATATTGCACCCTTTCATTTCGACTGGTATCGTGCGAGTAGCGCGCGAAGCGATCCGTTTTAAGCTTTCCCCGAGGAAAAGGATAATCGCGGGGTGGCGGTGTCGGCAGCGGTCGCCGGTTGATTTATCCTTTGAACAAATTCCAAAAACCGTTTTGGTCGTGGTGATTCGTTCGCAAACATACCGCAAAGGAAACGTGTCCGCGGTGGTGACGACATAGGTACCCGCAGAATGTACACCCCCGCCCTACCAGTTTTTCCCAATTATATTAGGGTAGCTTAGTGTTTGCTCATCGTTTGCGTGTGTACTCTAATCTTTATACATGTATCGTTTCACTTCGCAGGTCACACCTCAACGACATCCGAGACAGGTCAGTGCTGCGACTTTTCGAGTCAGCCGAGGGCGGCCCTCTACCCCAGGGCCTCACGATAGCCGCACCTACATGGGACCAAGATCAATCGTACTTTAGCGAGCCGGAATTCGATTCGGAATATCAACATCAACACATACACAAGACCAAGGTAAGTCGCAGTATGATGCGTCTATATGTATATCTACTACCTAGTATTAGAGTTGGTAATCTTCACGATTTTCGTGCGATCTAGAGTATTTCGGTAAAACGAGGCAACCATTTGTCCGGTATTATGGCTATTGTGTTCAATTTTTTACCCATTTTATGTGCTGTGGTTTTGAAACGAATTTATTTATCAAGTCGCTTATACACGATTTGTTTATTTTCTCACAACTCGGGTATTCGTTTAAATCCATTTCCGTTTCCTCTTCTTATTACACTCACAGAGAGAGGAAACTCGTAGTACTGTACATCTCAGAAAAATGCATATTACATTAAGCCGATACCTTTTATAAGACTTATATATATGTTGCAAAGAATGCATAAACAAACTTTAGTCTCCGGTGAAACCATTGTGCTTAACGTTAAGTCATGCATGCTATTATTCCTTCCTATAAAGTATTTTATTGTATAATTTTGCACATTTTAATAATGCGCGTTGAAATAAAGAGACATTTTATACCTACCAAAAAGTAGGAGATTTTACGAATTAAACTTGTAAATTAGTAAATAATAGATATAATAAATCGGTAATATAATTAATTTATTGGTACATTTCGGTACACAATTGAAGTCATTAATATTACTAAACCATTTTCGATATTACAATATTATAAATACTCATTTACAAATATATTTATGTTTCATACTTGTCTCCAAAGTCTGAACAATAATATGATTTATAAAATTAATTTTTAGTATTTATTTAGTTAAAATATATTTCTTTTTCCTACTTCATAGTTATTATTTTATATGCAATTAATATGCATATTGATAGCATTCCAATTAAATATTATAAAAATAAAAATCATACTTTTATAATTTGTATAATATATTTTAATTAATTAATTTCCATATTTGACTATTTGAAATTGTATTCTAGTATTTATATAATTATGAATACTCGTGGTTAGGAAATTATTTGAATGTCTTAGATTTATGCTATAGGACATATTTTATTATTATAAATAAGTTGGCGCACACAGTTAGTAAATTATTATTTTTCAATAATCCTAAATGATTAATTAGTCATGAGAAACTTACTATTGGTTTTTGGCGTTGATTGTAGTCGGTTATGTCAAAGCACCATTTGCATTTTAATCATCGTCTTGGGCTACATGGGATACTACCAAGTACCAACGGATAGGTACAATAAAATATTAACTTCGAAATAATTAAGTTAATTTTAATTTTAATATTGAAACTCAGATTAGTGTTTCAATAACTTTCTGTATACATACGAATCAATATTAATTCCTACATTTATTTACAAAATGGTATTATATAGGTATATAATACATGTTTTCACCGAGCACTAAAAATGTAATTAAATCCATATCATATACTATAAATAATAAATTAGTTAAGACTACATATATAGTATTCTACAGCCACAGCAAGTATAAAGTACACATTTTTCCTAATTAAAAATAGTTCATAATATTATGTTGGTTCAAAAACGTAATTTGATTGTTCTACTTTTTTTTAAAAATCACTAGCTATTATTGAACAGTTGATTTTTGAAATAAACATTCCGATATCAAAAACATAAATTGGTATAATATTTGTACATAAAATATATTATTTTATTTGATATATTATATACTTATATACACGGTAACAATATCACAGTTATACAATTATTTTCAACAAACACTAAGCTAAAAGAACCTTGTATTATAATTTATTCCTTATGCTCAACGTAAACAATTCATACTAAACATACTATTATGATATATTATGTACAACGAAAAAATAACAATTATTGTCCTACGTAATTGTACAGTTTTGTGCCCGAAAGATTTGTACGACGTATTAATTATGTTGTTAGATTGTGGGGGCGATTGTTCTAAGTAAAATGGAAGTATAGTTCGTATAGAAGGAATTTCAGCATTAAAATAGATATCCTGCGGCAGTCCTGTAATCTGGAATCCGATCGATTGTAATGTATATGTTGCACCAAATAGGTAAGAAGATTTATCGGATGTAATTATTTATATGGCCTTCGCGTTCAATTGATATGGATGAATAGAGCGATCCCTAAAGTTCGATCAAAGCCTTTGATTGACTACAGACCGAATTTTATGGCGCATGGCACGTCATTTTATAAAAAGAAAAAAGGTACACGCACAGAACCCAAAATACCAATGTGTTCAACCTATGAACCTGTATAGTGTATAGATACAGGGTGATACACCAAATGTGCTCACCCCTATTTTTCCTCTCAATTTGTGGAATTTTTGAGTTTATATTTTTCTTTTATATCTGAAATGAGTTCTACTGAATATCAAGTGTCCTGTCGAAATAACGAATTACAACAGTATTATGTATGTTGATTTCACAAAAACAAACTACTCTTCAAAATGTAATTAAAAATAAGCCATAGATGTTTTTTTCTGTAAATGTGTTTTGTTGTAAACGGAAATAATGAAATTTCGGGATCAAATATCCGATCCTTTTATCCTCCCATTCGGCTGAAACCTGGTAAAGTGTTCTAGACACTAAATTTGATTTTGTATCTACTCGTGTGAGACAAATAAAAAACAAGCGCCAGGATTACAAAATTATTGGTGGAACAATTTTTTTTTTAATAACAACAATATTATTATTGTTGGGAATATACGGAGTAGTTACAACCTTCGCGTTCAAGTGGCCGGCGATTAGGGTGAAAATGCAATAGTAAAGCGGTGATTATGCGTTGTCTGTAATAATTAATGTTTTTAATATATATTTTTTTTAATACTGTTTTGTTGTACGATTGCCGTACAGTACTGTAGAATACAGTTTATAAATAAATAACTAGTCTTATACTATACAGCCGGGCTGACCGTTTGCTACACTCGATTTCGCTCTCGGAATGGTTTTTTACGTTACGATTTCAAAAACCGTCTCCCTGGAGTGACCAGAGAACATTTCTTTTGGCAAAAAAACTGACATCAAAAATATTGCATCAATAGATTTTTAGTTTTAGCAAGACTTTCAAATCGCATAAAGTCCAGTGTATGGATTGCATCACGGCCGTGACACCCGACGTCTTATCTTGAAACAATATTATGTGCATATAGTACTAATGTATAAGATTAAAATTAAATAATAATACTATAAAGTTCTACGCTCAATTAATAATAATAATAATATTATATGTATAAGTATGTACAGTGACTTGACCATCCACCGCCATCGTGCTTTATAATAAAGTGGGTATGGCGATATCGCGTCAGCGGTGGGCGGCTAGTCCGGAAGATTGGTGGTAGAGTTGGAGGCGAATCGGTGTGGGGCACGCAATCTCATCAGAACAAATAGCACTTCGGCAGAGCGGGCAAGTACAGGGCGCCGTTGTAGAACTGTTTGCGGGTCTCGTGCCAGGACAGGACAGAAGCTGCGCCGAACGGATCCGTCACGCAGGCCGAGCACACGCTGGCTACTTTCATCACCTCCCACTCAGCCGGTTCGCGTTTCCGGTCATGCGGATCACCGACGTTGGACCGGGCGTTCCGGGGGGCAGTGACGTCGGTGACGGGAGTGACGTCGGACATCGGCTGCCGGAACAGTGGAATCCAACTGCGCTTGAAACGGACCGTGCTGTGGCGGCGGTTGTCGTCGCGCTTGTCCAACAGGTTGACACGGAACGTCTCGTCGGCATGCGGTGCATCGTAAAAGTCGTACAGGCCGCCGTCGAACAGCGGAAGTTGCGGGGACGGTGGCAGTTGTGGAAGATTCAGAGGTGGTTGCTGTTGCTCCGGGGCGGCGGGGGTCGGTATCGGAACTCCGGGAACGCGTTGACCGTTGGCAAAGGCTCCACCGTGCGCCAGATGTGGTGGCCGCGTAGCCTCTGGGTTGGGAGGCAGAGTTGGTGGCGCCTCGGTGTCAGCCTCGTCCACCGATTCATCGTATCCATGATGGAAGTTGTGCACGTGATGATGCTTGTGATCGTTGTATGCCTTGCCCGCGGTCAGCGCAGCCTTGTACAGAGACACCAGAGTAAGTTCTCCCGAGAACGCCGGGTAGTGGACGGCCAACGCCTGGTCCAGGTATTCCCGTCCGCTGATGGCCACGCCACCACCCTTGATCTTCTTACCGGCCATCTACAAAAAAAGATAATGAGAACATGATATTACGTCAAACTACGATCATGTACAATCGATCATTAAACCCACACCACCCACACACCCCTGCTTCTGCTGCAGATTAAACTGAAAACCGAACTTTCCAAAATCGTTTTTCCGATTGATGAATGGAAAAAAAGCTCACATAATATGAATCGTTAAGTCTGCCGATTATCAGCCGCCACTGTTACATTATATATAGGTAACCCATCATACCCCACTCGCGCCCCGATAGGAATCTATTTAATGTCTGTATCGTTCGCCGAAGATAAATCACGTCGAAAAACGATTCGGACATTGATTCTCATATTATTATAACGTTTATGATTCAACGGTTTCTTAAACTTTTTGTTCTCAGAACATTCACCACTATTCGATAATAAACCGTTTAACTTGAGACTCTCATTGTTCCAAAAACTATTAACGTTTTTTCTAAATATTTTTTTCATATAATTTTTTGACGGTAAAAAAAACCCAGTTATTTTCCAAGACAAATACATTTTTTTCAGTCCTATATTTGTTCATGGAAAACATACAATCTTAATTCTTTATTCAAAAGTAGAATTTTTTATTAATACTTCGATGTATACAACAATTTATTTTGAACGAGTAGCTTTTAAATTTTAAGTATTTTAAATTTAGAAGATCGGAGTGAAATAAATTTCGATTCTTAAGTCTTGTGTGTACGCTGAACAATAATAATCATATTAATAATATCGGAAATCATAAACCACCCGCCATCGTCAAAACGAAGCTGCTTTGGGTTGCACCACGTTCAATTTCCGAACAACTGTCCGGATGTTTGAAAGAAAATGTCCGGCGTTTAAGCTAACATCAATACCGTCTACTGCATGTGACCATAATATTACGTTAGGTATAACATACTTAATAACCCTAATAATAATAAAACACACTAGTATCCGAGATGAGTCCCTACTTGTCTTATACATAAAATATACACCGATCAACCAATAGTTATATTATTGCGATATCGTTCGACGGTTAAACGCTTGTAGGTACTACTTTTACACATGTAATATTATATGATATTTTTACACGTGTGCAGTGATTAATTTTTTGTTTTCGAGTTTCATTATGATATTAAGTCACTTTTTAGTATTTTGTTTATTTAAAAGCAGCCGATATGCAATAAAAAACATAAAATGATTTCAAGTTTAAAAAAAAATTAATTTTAAATCTAAAATTGGATATGCCAATATCATTATATTATGTAGACGAATATTTTATTCAAAAAGCGTTAATTTAATATACTCAACAAAATTTACCCATTTCCTCTCGAATATTTGGACTAAAATATAATAATGGATGAAACATTTAATTAGATTATCAAGCTTTCAGTGCGATAACCAACGGCCAACAATATGCTATGACGGACATGCATGGTAGTTACTAGTTAGAGTGTTAAGTTTTATGAAAACATTTTTTTTCTTCGTAGTCTTTTGTGGTGATGGTTCTATTTTATAATTATTACGAGTTCAACACTATGGTGTCTGCAATATATATTATCATAGACTATGTAGGGTTTTACTGAAATAAAATGAACGTTATTTTTCATCCGTCCAACTCATTCATCCGAACTACCGTGAGAAAATAATTTTTTTAATTTTACTTTAAAAACGGCGTACGAGTTTTTTTAGTGCAAGTTTGAATCACATGACTAACAAATTCATTTATGTCAACGGGAATATTTTATACACGTCATTAAGGGTATAACTGGATTAAGGCAGCCGCTTTCAACGCGTTCCGAGTTCATTATTATTATTATTGTACCTATGTATATTTAATTTTAAGTATTATTTCACCAGAAAGTAAAAGCATAATTAAAATAACAATTTTTAGCACTCTATATTTGAATAATTGATATTATAATGTCATGTCATATAATATGTCAATGTAATAAAATATACTTAACGCGTCTGGCTGTGTCATGACCTCTGTAAAGAATAATATCAGATTTTTTACATTCAAGCTGATGTCTTATCGTTAATAACGACATACTTTATCACTCAGTAAGAGTAATATAATTATTATGATTTTGTCGCTTTTACGGTTTTCGGCGTCAACGTCTTGGATAGTTTATTGTGTTTTCGGTCACAAAATCATATAAAATTAAATATCATATTATATTGTGTACACAAAAAGAAGGAAAGAAGATGATAAATAGATGAAGAAAAAAGGAGACCGCGGTGAAAGGTCACTTCCTGACACCGGCCAACAGAGACGGTTGGAAAATAATATTATAGTAAGGTCAAAAAAAAATTGCAATTTTTCAAAACGTCGTCGCCGTCGCTTTTAATAAAATGATATTATGTGAGTATACGGAGTGTATTTTTGTATAGCAATGTTTAACCGGCGGAGCAAATATACAGATAAATATCAATACGCAGAGCGATTTTAGTAAGACCCAAGTCTTGTCGGGTAAACTTTTTACCGAATGAGCGGGTAACGTCTCAAGATATCATCCTCTATAATACCTCTTAGCAGTAGCTTTTATCCGTGTATGTACTCTAAGCACGCGATGCTTGTGTAAGTAAAAAAACTGTACATCGGTTCAATGTGTCTTGTCTTATTGACACACGAGCGCATTTCCAAAAAAATAATCTCTCCTGAAACGCACCAAAGATGCGTAGACTAATATTTACTAACCTACATAGTACATATTATTACGGGTTGACGTTAAAAGAGCTAATAAAAGTAAAAATGTAAAAGAAATATAAACCATCCTACAGTTATTCATCTCGCAGACACTCGCCGCGATTTCAAAGTTATAGTGGTCCGAAAACTACATTTTTCCAATGTAATAACACAGTATAATATAATTTGAGGATCACTGTTTTTATTTTTTTTGAAATCTTACGGTTACCGATCAGACGATCCCCAGTTTGATTATTATATATAACCCGACGTGCTGCAAGTTGCACATGGTTATTGATGAACGTAATAGCAAAACGATTTAACGGTCCGAGTGTCAATTAACAGATATTGTAAACGGCAAGAGTAAATTTACTAACGAAAACCTGCCTAGAGAACTATTGCGCCCAAAAAAACCCCGCTTTTTCAAAAACAAAACTTTGTACACAACATCATTATGATAATCGATCCGTAATCCTTCGTACAAAGACAAAAATAATAATAATTTGTGTTAGCACATATTAACTGAATGCTTAAAGTTCGAAAACTCTACAAATAAACAGCCCATACGATAGGATCATACTAGGGTCTAAAAGAAGACCTACAACTAGACCTCCGTTCAAATATCAATACCATCAGTATCTGTAAGAAAATCGAGTTAATTTAATATACGCACTGATTGAAATGTAAAATATGTGTAATATTACAATGCAAATTAGAACTAATGTCCTGAAAGCTGGTGTAACTATAATCGATCAATAGAAAAAAAAAATTAAAGTGTATTCTCGTGTGGTGATCCACCCGTCGAATCTACATTACTACTCGACTCGACCGGAATCGGGCCCATGGCTGCGTGATACAGAAATGCGGAAGTTTGAAGACTTTAATGCCTCATCAACGTCGTCAATGTCCATTAGTACAAACCGCGAGCATTCACACAAGTTCGACAACCATGATGTACATATAGTTGCGTGTTCGTACTTGTGTAATTGTATTATTTCATGATATTGAATTGTCTAAGCTCGTGGCCTATGTCTTGGAGTTTGACAGCGGTTGACAAATCGCCGCGACCGCTGGTAGTTTCTATTTTTAGATTCTGAGCGGAGTGGTGAATGTATTGATTTTACAATTATATGTTTGTTATTTATTTGTGTGACTGAAGACACATTTTCTAGTAGAAAAATTGCTCCGATCATCATCATTGACAGAGACTTCAGGTAAAAAATTGTATCTGATATATATTTTACAGGTGGGTCTAAAGTAAACATTTCTAGGTAGGTACTTTTTAAAATAATTAGAGGAAAAATACAACATTGATTGTTATTAGTAACCACTAACCATGATCACCCAAAATATAGACCATCTCTGTTCAGAATGGTTTTCCATTGTTTACTTGGTTAATCATTGAATTCAAATCTGACACATCCATTACAGTGACCTACTCAGGCTACTCAATGACGATGTAGGCATATTCTAAACCCGCTATAGCGGTTTCTTTTTTCGTTTGAAAGTGCGATAATGTTTTTTTTTGATTTAATCAATTTCATTCGTGCGACGAATATATTGCGTGTCGTTATAATATCGCGTATCGTGGAAAACAATATACAAAACAAACATCACGAGCACATTATATACATAGGTAAAGCATTGGTACACTTGCTACTAACAGTGATTATTTATTATAATATGTGTTTGCACTCATTTCACGATCATAATTCATAATTCTCTGAATTCGCAGAGAAAATAATATTGTGCTCAAACTTTAGAAGTTGTTCTTGTACCCGTGTCAGAATGGATAATATCGAGTGTACACATCGAGTGAAAGTTCTAATTCTTATTATATTTCTGCGTAATTCAATACGTATTAACTTAAATTAAATTTCCTATTATTATAACAGCTGATACGTGTATACCGACTGTACAAAGATCGTATTGTTGAATTTGGGGAAAAAACTACTGCTTGCCAATCGTGGATTTGTTTTTAAACTTAAACAATATAATATTAGCTGTCTACAATGAAATACAGCCAATACACTCATTTTACAGTTTTTCCGCTTGTTTTCAATACTTTACCTACCCACCTACTCCAAAAAGCATTTTAATTTCTGATTAAATATACGAACCCTTGTATTATAAAAATAAAACTATAAAATTATGAACCTATAGAAGTGTATTATAGATTTTTTTCATCACAAGTCTGGTATTAAATTTATTTTATCAAGAAGTTTTTATACATAATACAAAAAAAAATTAACTTCAAACCCATTTTTATAGTATAAGGTGCTGTAAGGTTATAATTAATTAAAATCTACTGTGAGTATTATTGAAAAAGAAAATCTATATTGGCTATACGATGAAATGTCCATTGGACCTCTGGAATCGTTTTTTTCTTTTATCAAAATTGGCCGACCGGATAAGATAGAAGAACGACGGCCGCGAAAACAGTTCAATGTGAAAACAATCAATTACAATAATGTCTATAAACGGAAACGAAAATCATATCCCGTTGATCGATCAATATTATTAACCTTTTTTTCTTATCATACTTTGTGGAAGGATAACTGTCGCATATCTACTGTGGACTGAATTCCAATCTCGCAGCGTTGGATCTTAATTACTATGACGACCTACGTCCGACAGCAAAGTGCGTACAGGCGAATATATAAGACCAAAGCATGTTTTGACTAATTTGTAAAAATCATATTCAACTATAATTTTAAAGAAAAATCAGAAAGATGTCTGTTTGAGGTGGTCATTAGTGTGTCCGTCTCAAAGTCAAATTATCTGAATAACCCGACAAATAAATTGTTCGTCGATAATTAATAATAATAATAGTAATATTTATATTTATTCAACTGTATGAAAACCACCTACTGGCTACGGCTGTCTAAGCGTATAATACATAATTTAATCAATATGGGAAAATAAAATATATTCAGCAATAATTGTGACATATATAGAAGTGGTGGTGTCCAAAGATATAGAAACGTTGTAATTCTTGCGTAATAAAGAGGAAATTGTCACGTAATGTTATATTTAGTTTTTACTGGTGGCTAAAACTGATACATTTATATACGAGTCGGTTGTTTTTTTATTTTCATGATTTTTTTAATAATTGCCGTGGACGTTGTGTCCTACCTACAGCCGTTACTCGAAAGCGGTATGTATAGCGACCAAAAGCTCCCCCCACGTGCTGTAAATGGGAGCTGCTGCACTTACCAAGTTGTAGAATCCTCTGCCCACTCTCTCGGAATTGATCCACAGCTGCCACTCGCCCGTGTGACCGTTCCACGACTGGCACACATGGTACCATTTGAACAACTTCTCCGGGTAATTAATCCTGTAAATGGTGTGTCCGTTGATGGCCAACGAGTAGTACGTTTTGTCGGGCTTGTTCTCGATCCACGAATATATGACACGAGGCTTACCGGGATCTGTACGAGTGGAAACAAAACAAATTAAAATAAAAAAATATATTCTGTTTGCACTATAATAGTCTATAACATTCGATTATATATTATGGATTGATGGAAAACCCAAAAATTTGATGATTATGAGACGTACCTATCATTCGCTGTTATACTTGACTGTGCCTATAGGTACAAAATATTATGTTATTTTTGTATCATATTAATAAGGTATACCATATCTCACGAAAACCTCCATATTATATTTCCATTTACCGGACGTGATCTATTTAATGCTCAAGACACTCGATATTTGAAAAACTATTGACATTATTGAATATAATATATATATTTTTAATAAATTGAAATCGTTGAAACGACTTTTCCCTAAACCCGTACATTCTTACTATTTTTATCGTTATGGGTTCTTTTAAGGAATATTTTCAAAAACGTGGTCGTTTTTAAAATTAGTGTCTTCGGTAAATGAATCTCTGTAAGTGTACAGAATTTACTATTAAACAACTGCTTGTCTTAGATAAAAATCGAATTCCGTTCAGCTTTAGCTGTTATAATATTATAAATGCGCAGTTTATTACGAAAAAAAGAAAAATACTTTTCAAAAATCTCTGTTGGAATTATTATTTTTCACTCTCCCGTTAATACGCCTTCGTAAATTATGTACACAATGTGTATTGTAGGTGCTGTCAAACGGTTTTAAATTGTTCAACAAAAAATGCTTAGCTCAGAATTCTCCGAAAGTTTCCATCGGCAGTCTCGTAAAAAATCACTACTTACTTTTCCCGGAAGCGGCCGAGTATGAATTTATAGCTGCGGCATAATTTTTTTTTTTAATAAACGGCGTTATAAACTCACGTAGTTATAATTTACATCATCATACGCCTTTGATGACATATTATAAATCTTTTACGATGTCCTATATTTAGGATCTATCGTCCTCTCGGCAGTGTGACGGTACTTCGGGAGACGATCGGAGTGAATATAAAAATATTGTGTTCCACCGAAAAATAGGCCGCTGTAGTTTTTTTATTTTTTATTTAATATATCTAAGCTACATTGATGCAGTAGGTATCTACTACTTACGCGAGTACGAGAATATGGGCTGGTCGTGCGTGTAGTTGAAGATGTTGTGCCAGTGGCACAGGGTGAATTCTTTCAAGTCCGGGATTTTTGTCTTGTAGACGATGTACTGAAAACAGACGAAATAAAAACGTACAATTAATTTTAATCATGATAAAACGAGCGTAAACCCCGAAAAACCTATCAAAGTCTTTACGCCTAGAGAATTCGACGTCCCGGGACATTGACCAGATTCGCTTACCTGCGGCGAATCGGCGTCTTGGGTGAACACCACTTTGCGCAGCTCACACCGGTCTCGCTGTTTGTCGTGACCAGACGATATGTACGGTCGCGGTAGCGGTTTGCTGTAGATGGTCGGGTGTGACGACGAGTACGAAGACTTGGGTGAACTCATCCACGTGTACGGCTTGTACCACTTCCAGTTTTGTTCAGAGGCGGTCAACGAACAGCAGCAGACGACCACGAGGGCCATTGCCATCAGTCGGGTCGAAACCATTTCGAAATTGACTGAAAAACAAATTCATATGATATAAGTATAATACGATCCAAGAGGAGCTCCTGCAATACCCGTTTGAAACACGTTTTATTTAATTGAGTAATATCATATTATTATCATTATTATCATTATTATATTGCAATATAATATAGTGCAGCTTAAAACAAATTAAATTGATTTATAGCTATTACTTTTAATATAATATACCTACACGCTTAATACCTGTATAAGATATATTTTTTTTTTTAGTACACAATTTCATGAGGTTTTTAACGGTTTTTTTTTTATATAGTGCATTAAATTCTTAGCCATCAATAATAATGTTTACTAATTTTTTTTTATTGCTATAGATAAAAGACCCTCGGCAGCATGACCCATTGAGTTTACAAATAATTTAATCGATTATGTATTATTATATTGTCTACTTATTCTAAATATTGATTTTAAATTTTGGTTTGAAGATTAGCGTCTGTGATGAATTGAATAATATCGTGGAATGTTCGGCATTTTATACTAATATTATTATTCTGTAGTATTTATATTAATAATATCGTCGATATGCGTTACGACGGCGTTCTATATAGGCAATTCGCCTACGCCGGAGTGTAGTAAATTTTACTTGGGCCTAACCAACATAGTGCATAATTAATTATAATATTTTCATGACACTTCACTAATACGTAATAATAATATTATATTTGATCCGTAATTGTTTCAGTGATGTGCATTTGGGTATAATTCGGAAAGATAGCACATTACTAGATATTTTATTTTGGTGAATTTTCAGCATGCATGCATACATTTTATTTTTAGTTATGACAATTTTTTTCTCTTACAAATACCTTGCTCGTATAATATTATGCGTACTTTTATGTTTTTAATATGCATATTATTTATATTTTTTTTATGTCAGTGCATATTTCATTGTTTTTTAGGGCATAAAGTTCCTAGTTCACGATAGCATAATATGCAGTAAATATTATTATTATATTATATGCCCATGCCATATAATATTATATATTGACATTGTCCCTGCACAAACGTCAGCTTTTGCTTTTTGTTGTAGTATAATAATATCTAAAAGTCTAAAGTTAATATTCAATTCACCGAAACTATAACATAAGGCGCAAATGTTGCAGCCCCAGGAGGTGAAACTTTCAAAAACATAACCGCCCCTTCACCACTATATCGCTACCAGTTACCACCACTTTTTGCCATGATCCGTTTACTTCTCTCTAGCACAGGAAAATAAACTTAATACTCTTAACTTCGACTACTTAGTTATATAATATATAGCTATAGTTTCCTCTTTCAGTGATTTTCAACAGAAATATCCTCGCGGGACATAATTTTTTTTCTCAGAAATATTTTTTTCAAATATTATATCACTTTACACCATATAATATGTGTAGATAATAATTAATAATTAATAATATAATATTATAATACCAAGCTCATCATAAACGTTATACTAGCTAATATATATCAAAAAATTGATTTTATCATGAAAATAATGCTATAAGCACACACTAAATGGTCGTATTGCATATTTATTAAAACCCTCTCCGAAGTGATTGATATGCATCGTCAGATCCCATCCACTATCTCAAAACTTACGGTCAGACAGGCAAGACATTCTAAATGTACAATTACCTACATCTTTTTTTTTTTTAATACCTACCTACTGCGTTTTTATAAACGATTATAATTGTCCGTCGCTCATCACTAAATAGTTTTTGCTGCTTCGGTATTGAACTTTTGTTGACATTTTCTACTGATTTAATTGTAAATAAAAAACTTAGAAGAGACAAATTAACATTTAAATTAATCAATTATGACAGCTTCTTAGATGTAACCGGATCGTAATAATAATTCGTAAAACACGCGGTTTGTATACATTCAATATTTGATTTGGAAATCCTTTTAAACGTGAAATTGCAATATTGTATTACAGCGAATTTTTCTGTTGATATAACTTTGTCGGGGACGACAGAGAAATTCTTCCTACATCCGTAAGATATATTATACATAAGAAATATTATTTTTCCAGGAAGGTAATCGAAACTATCTCGAAAGAAGTAAAAAACGAAAATGTCGGTAAACATTATTTTAAAACGGGTGACGTCATTTTTAAGGATAGCGAAAAACCACGTCAAATTAAATAAAAACATTCACAATGCAAACAAAATACAATGAACGACGAGAAAGTATCACCGTAATTGTGTTATTCGTGTATTGTTACTAAATGTGTTGCTGTATATAATATAAATTCGATTCCGTATTTCATCCGCTGTTTACAAAAAAAAAAAATACTACCTAACTAAGAATTATTTCGAAACAAAGCTTATTCCAATTTATTTATGTACAATAGTACATTGTAGCCAATTACAAGTTAAAGTCGTTAAAAAATTATTTAAGACTGACATTAATCGATTTCAATTCCTCCGTTGATTAAAAAATAATTATGTAGACCGGACATGCGTACAAACGACTTCGTTGTTCTCCGTTTATTAAAATTGCTATTAAAACTTGATCGTTAATGCTTATGTAGTCACTGTAAGAATCGTGTGAGTGTACATATTATTTGCAACTTTTCAGAAATTTTTGTTGTAAATAAATAACAGTAGGTAGAGGTAGGCTCATATATTTACATCCCCTAATAAAAAGTAATGGTACCCATTGAAGTTGGATGAGTGTTGGACATGATAAATGTTTTGTCAACAAAAATAACTTTGATGTGTTGTCAATATTTACATAAGGCTTATTCCCGTCTCTTAAAGTAAAAATAGGAAACCCAACGCAGTAAAATCTGTAGGGATGATAGATGATGTTAAAATTTAAAATAAAAAAATCGTATAAGTCACTTGAGGTATTTTTTTTTTTTATCAAAATATAACCTTGTTTATTGATTTCTTATTAAAAGTTATAATGCCAAGGACTTAAACAATAATTACGTGTTGTCCTTAATCATAATTTTTAACTTAAATATCTGACCATCAAAATCATTTTTTAAATGGATTTATTTCGTTATAACATAATAGTTATTATATTAGGTACTCTGTATTGTTTTTTTTTTTAAATGACACCCTATAGTAAGAACAGATTTCAAAAACCGGATTTGAAATGAGGTCGGTTTTTTTAAAGTCGAATTTTTAAAATTTGGTAATTCTATATAATTATTATTTTATACATTAACAAATTATACTTACGTAACACGATTAACTAATTAAAGATAATATAATATGTATTACGTGTATCAATATAAATCATAACATATTTTAATAATATTGTATATTATATATGATGGCCCCCAGAGCTGTTCGTTTCTAGAGCACGGTTTCACACTTATTGTTGATTTCTATAATATAACAATATCCACGCCGCCGCCGTTAACAGTGTATATGATAATATTATAAATTTTATTTATAATATGATATTTTGATACTCTCGTCAAACAATGCGATTGTTATTATTATTGTTATTAAATTCGCACATCAGAGACAGATTTTATTTTGACAAGCGTTTTGGTCGTTCATAAATCATGACGTTATTCTTCATATTAAATATTTATGTCATTATTTGAATGCGAATACCGTGTACGTGTATATACGTATATGATATGACATTATATGTATAGGATTCTTCCGTAATCCTTTTGATGTGTCGCGTTAGACAATGACTTTTCACACGTTTTGTTAATGACGCGCTGCTGCAAAGAACGCGTATTTTATTTCTTTTCAAATCGGCTACTATACGTCATAATGTGCACAGAAACTGTATTGTTTTTATCGTGAATACACACCGACACGACGGTCTCTCGTCGTTCTAAAAAGTGCTTGTTAAAAAAACAGAAACGAAAATTCACTCGAATTTTATAAAAAAAAAAAAAAAAAAACGTTTTGTGCAATATTTTTGAATGCGTCGTTTGAATATTATATTTTTCAACGAACTGCGTTTTTGTGTGCGTTAAGTCTCCGAAACGATGTATAAAAGATTTCGGTTTCGAAACATCTTTTAGTATTTAAAACGCTCTTGCAAACCGCTCGCGCTTAACCACCTATATACACTGCGGCAGTACAATATTTATGTTATTATATAGAATGTATTGTCGCGTATAATATTGTAAGCTAGGAAGTGACTGTGGCTGGACGAACTCATAGTGCGTTGGTAATTTTATTCAAATTTAATATTTATGAATCATAAGCGTTGTGGCTGTATGATTATAATATTATGATATTATACCCAATAATGTTATATAAATTAGAACTAGGATTTCTAATGATTGGTTGTCAGTTTTGTCCGCGAACTGGTCTATACTGAATCAAATACAACAATATTTGCTTTGCTTACTTTAACCGTAATGCATATGAATGCATGATAAGAGTTTTTGAATATTTGTTTGATAATACTTATTGTAAAATCGTATTCATCTGTAGAAAAACTGTAATTATTATTATTGTTTTATTATTTTTGTCCTAAATTTATACTAAAAATAATATTATAAGTTAATAATATGTACAATTTTATCGAATAAAAGTTAAGATTCTATCTAACTAATCGTTGGTACGGTGCGAGTTTGTCATGCAGCAGTAGATATACCCTTACAACGTTTTATATTTTGTGCGTGACATCAGTAAAAACGATTCCGAAGAATGCCTGTATAAAGTTCAAAGCGAAAGCGCTAAATTATGAAAATTTGTTGAAAAATTTTCCAGTGAAGTTTTCCAGAGTGACGAGTGAAATACTCAATCGTATTATTATTTATTTTTGGCCGATATTTTTATAAAAACTACTTAACGTTTGACAGAATTAAAAATGTTTTTTTTTTCACTGTTTTGCGTATTATTTTTAAAAACAAAATACATAATATTTTAATATTTTTTTATTTATTGCTTATTATAAATCATGGCTCCGATTTACGCTATGCGAGACACGTCGCGTTGTATAATTAAATACGAAAACGATAATATTATTATACAATATAATAATCATAATATATAGGCACTTCATGCGATATATTAAATACTAAATGAAAGCTCGCGTGTTTCGGGTAGGTACTTCGATATACGTATGCGTGCAGGGCATACGTAATAATGTAAAACCATGGCTGTCTCACAATTATTGAGAGCTTCGTATTAATTTGCAAATTATACGAACCTAACCTAACCTAACCGGGCCATATTATATTATTATAGACACCACCGTCATCGTGTGCGGCGTGGGTGAATAATTTTTTCGGTTGTTCCTTACATAAGTAGGTATATAGGTTCCCATTATATTTTTTATCTTCAAGCCCTTCGATTGAACGCACTTAAAAACCGCAGTCGTGTCGTATACTGATGTGCGTTAAAAGTTTACAAAATATTCTTTTAACCAAATAAATAACATGCAAAAACGTGTAAGTACTTCAAAACTCTAAAGTGCACACGTTTCTCGAGAAAATACTAGTAAATAACAATTCGCCAGGATTAACATTTCTATTTTATTCTTTTTAATATTATACATTTTTATTATTCATATAACCTATTTTTCCCGAACTTTAAAAAGAAAATAAGCAAATATCAAAAGCATAGTAATAATATAGAAACGCAGTATTTTTCAACACGATTTGTATTCATTGACGATTGTCAATATAAAAATAAAACTGACAATCCAAAAACAATTCATTTTGAGAAATCAAAATCGAAACATTATTGTTGAAAAAAAGTCTTCTCGCTGGCCTTGTTTAATCGCCACAATGGTTTCGTTTGTGTTATTAAAAACTAAAATGTCGTCTAGACAGTGTTATAAAAATATGATAATTTGTATTACTTTCGCGTACTATTGTATTCCATCCATATTGTAATATATTATTATGACCCATCTCAATATCGATTACCCAAAAATTCCGTACACCAGAACGAAATGTTAAAAACCGCTGAAAACAATATATTCTGCAAGTGGTGCGAGAGTATAATGGGGCGTAGTAAGTTTAGTTTATTATTTTTTAGGTCTGTAGTCGTTATTTTTCTTGACCCTGCTGCAGCTACCGGTTGTTACAAAATATATAATTATTATGTATTATTATCTTTAGCGGTGCAGAGTGTGCTGAATATTCGTACGCCGCCGACTCGGGTTCGCCGCCACAATAATATCTTATACATTATAATAACGATAGTAATAATTATTATTATTATTATTAGTGTACGATCGCCTCCATACGATAATGGTTTTTAAAACTCGACTTTCGGCCACGCACCTCCAGGCATCGCACGTCTGCTGTCCGCCTTAATCGTATTAGCGCCCTATATAATATTATCATGTAGGTATATAATAATTATTATATTGTGCTTGAATAATACGCGTTTTAATATTATATCATTGTATGATAAATCGCTTATAACCGTTTCAATTAACAGTCGCGTTTATATAATAAGACGCCCGCGATTAGGCGAGGCGCTCCCGGTGTATATTATATATTATATGCAATCGCATTCACCGTAATTTTCATATTATAAATTGTTACATATTATAGTTTGGTACACAGCAGCTGTTTCATCGACGCAAACGCCTATATGGAAATATTATAATATTGTGACGTGTGTGGTTCGTGGGAAGGGGAGATGGGAGAGGTGTATTTGCTAATAAAGTTAGGCAGTAATATAATTATATTATCCTGCAGCAGCAAACGATTAATATTCTATTCTCATTATGGATGGATAGGTTTTCGCTTTTTAGTTTGATAGTTATGATAGTTATGAATTATGATAATATCATGTCGCGAGGGTTTTTTTTTGTCGAAGAGAATTCGCTGCACATCTGAAGACTTACAACTCTGTCATAGTATCATATATTATGAATTATGATTGTTTTTATATTTTAATTAATTGATTTCACTAAGCATGTCTTCGAAAAGATATGGTTATTTAAAAATAAAGAACAAAAACCGAAAAAATGAAAATAGTTAAAAAATTATGATACTAAAAATAAAACCAAGTCTTATATTACCGTAAATTCAACTTTAAAGTATTTTAATACTAAGCTGAATGATAACAGTGATTTGGCAAACATCGGATGTGTGTTGTACGAATGATATTATGCGATATTAATAACTAATAATATTATTACATACCCGATATTTATTTTAGATTTTGTGCTTCTATATATTATTATTATTATTTCAACGAAACGCGGGAAAATAAATCGAAACAGTCCGGCGAAAAATATAAATATGTTTCGACGACATCGTGCACTATAAATTTATAATACTTGGTATGGCCGATCATATTTTTTCCATATTTCTTAGTCGATTATATGTCTAACTTAATATTACTATATGCAGACTCAAATATTATATTACAATATGAACTTAAGTCTCGCTTGTAGGTATATATATAAAGCGATCTCGAAAACGCCAGATTCGATATTTTTTCGCTTTGAAGTGGGTAGGTCGCAAAAAAAAAAAATACCAAGAATTTTCGTTTCAGCTAAAAGCGCGCTGTGAAAACCGTTCTTCGCGTGCCGTATTCATTCAGACAAACCAAATGTAATTTTTGCATCAAAACGTCAATATAAATATTTGGCAAACCCTATGAATGACGTGACGACGTTCCGGCCACGTGTACCAAAATGTTCAACCCCCCCCCCCCCCATACACTCAACACCACGGGCGAAAACGCCGGCGGGTGGTAAGCCGTGCGTCATCAAAAGGTCTTCGTAGTAGTTTTTGGAAGTCTCTTTATAATTAATAATAATACCTTTGCGGCCCCTTACATTATGATTTTTAGAAAAATCACATCAAAGGCTGCTAAAGGCTTTCCTTTCTGCGACGTCGTCCCTGCTGCAGCGAGTAATAATAATTATTACGATGTGTATAACAGTGCTAGTTACGGCGGCGGCGCTATTATTGTGCCGAGTTTATAACGCGATTGCCTACACAATGTAATAATAATAATAACATAATAGTTTGACAGAGTTGGCAGTAAATGAACTTCGCACGAGTGTACATAAAACAGGTACATTTATTACATTGACTGAAGTTGTAGTGTACGGCCGATGAATTGATATGGCGCTCGACGATGTTTTCGATTGTAAAAACTTTGATCGTTGTAGCTGGTTCTGCACCGACAAATCGTTACCCACCTGCATAATATTATATTATTACAACTTCCTGGAAAGTACTTGCCTACGAAGGAATTTTATTCGACTTTATCATATAATATTATAAGCGCGTACAACCGTGAAGACGCGCTCTGCAGAAGTGCGCGTTAATAATTAAAGTTATAACAAGAGCGAAAACCCGTCGCGCAGATAAAAACTAATTGCAACCGTGCTACGGAAATAAAGATAATATTATGTTTTGTGCATTTAACAGATATTATACCTGTCTTATTTATCATATTGTTATTGCGAATATTGTGACAGTTGTCCAAAATCGGATGTACACTCATATTATTGAGTAACCGAATCTGACACATCCTCATTTTTCGTAGGTGAACATAAATTTGCTCGTGAAAAATGAATAAATTATGATTCATAATAATATATGACATAATAGTATATTATGTACCTACATAACAACAACAATAATAATAATCTGCCCAAAGAATTTCGGACGGTTATTCACATATTAGCGGTGTGCATAACCGAAACGGATTGTTTTTTTTTTCGGTTACTAATTATTATTGTGTACATATACGTTCTATTCATCGCCTCCGCTTCACACAGTCCGTTACGTGTTGAAACAACACAACGATTAAACGTTGTGATTTTTTTCGGTGTTTTTTTTTTTTTGATTTTTACACGCCGCGTAAAAATATTTTGCGGTTTTCTGCGTGCTTGTGTGTATGTGCGAGTGTGTGTTTAAATCACATGCATAATATTATGTACATATCGAGATTTGATGTCGTAAATCGCGTTATATGAAAACACGCGAAATGATTGGTTGTCGAAAAAACGGTTAAGCCCATAATAATATGTCATATTTTTTTTTTATTGATCTTTAAAAAATACAACTCGGCAGCAAAGGCCATTAGTTCTATGTCATATTTTGTTTAAGTGCTTCGCGTCGTCTGTTGAATCGACAATATTATACTGTAACGATAATACGTGAATTTGTGCATAACATCAAGCGACAGAAGATGATTTTTTTTTAAACGTAAACGCTGATTTTACGGAAAAGTACCTATATTGTAACGATTTTGATGATAATATTAAATATAATTGTATATTTGTTGTCGTCCCAAAACAATATCGCAAAAGAAACATGTACAAAATTGCATATTATTTTTATTACATGACATTTTGGGAAAAATTTGAATTAAAAAATCATCTAGGGCTAACCGGAATGATTTACTAGGGTTTCGGTCGAATCCACTGCAAGGGTTTGCAGATTTAAAGTTTAGATGAGTTTAAACATATTGTGGTGAACCAAAATTTCGTGTTGTACCCTCATATGCAGCGCTCCACGGCGCTCGGCTAAACTCTAAATACCTACTTATTTTAATAACATAACTAATTCACCATAAGTAATGGGAAAAAATATGATTTGTGTTTAAAATGTTGTCTTGTAATATATTATTGTTGCTTAAAATTAATTTTAAAAAAATATGCCCTAAAAAAACTTCAAATATTTTCTAGAAAATTAATGTTTACCTTTCAAAAAATCACGTGTATCGTACAATAATACTGAAGTAAAAACGTAGTAGTAATAATGCAATACTTTTACGTTCGATATTTTGTTTTTCGTATTATTTCTATATTTTATATACCTTCGTGTATATAACATATTATATATATATAATTCAATAATAACTACGGTATTGCGACAAGTCGATCTATTTATTTCGACGGCCTGCAGTGGTCGCACCATTGTCGTCTGTCCGGCCGCGATAATAGTCCTCGATGATAAGAACAATGATATAATATAATAACAACAACAATAATAATAATAATACGATTATTATATATACCTACAGCTATTGTGTGGGTGTGCGGGTGTGTGTGTGTGTGTGTGTGTGTGTTTGTGGCCCCGATTTATGTCGCGCGTACCTATATAGTGTTAATGCGTTTCGATTAAGTACGTGATTCGAATGATCATTGGGATTTGTATGGCGCAATTCTATAATGGATTTGCTGGCCAATACAATGATGGTAATGTAATAGCCGAAATAATAATGTAATAACGACAAAGACGTACGCGGACGTGCTTGGTATCTGACAGCCCGCCACGAGAGCGTCTATACAGCTGCGCGCACCGGGAGATCGGCGGCGAGAATTATAATTATCATAACAATAATAAGTCCGACTCGTGGTCGCCGCTTTTTCTGCGGCAGGACGACAGGAGTCGACATCGTGCAGAAGTCCTGCGTTGCTGGTGGAGGGGAGTAGTTGGGAGGGACCAAACTTCAACCGTTTTCGAGGCAGGATTATGATAGATACATCTATACACCTATAAAATAATAATAAAATATAAAAGAAAAAAAAAAAACAAAAAAAAAATAAAAAAAAAAGAAAAAAAAAATAAAAAAAAAATATAATATTAATTTTTTTCTCTGCCATTATTTAGTAAATCGACAAACGGAAACGTCTCCTTTATTCTAGTAGTACAATACATTTTTAATGTTATGCGCCATTATAATTTTTTTTAGGTAATTTATTTGGTTTAGATTTTACTCTCGTCGAATACTTTACACCTCCGAGTTTTGAGCCTGCCGTTTCTTTCGATTGCACGTACAGTAAAAAATATGTCTTATCAACGTTGATTTCTGTGGTTTTTACACGACTGTATTGTAGAATTTACCGAAGGGTAGAACTGTTTTAAAATTGAAATGTTTTCCAAAAACGCACTATCATAGATCATTTTTAATATTTCATCAAATAGTTGTACAAATAGAAAAAACAGTAACATTATATTTTATTTAATATATATTATACTGTAGTAGGTACATATTATACTATTATATTTAAAATTGTATTAAATAATATTTTTACTACGAAAAGAGTAATTTGAACAACTTAAATAATTCACCTACCTACGTGATACATCATAATATTTTTCTACTCCTAAAGCACTTATTCTTCACATACCTTTTGAACAAGTTCATTTAAACATCACACTCACAAAAAAAAACAGTTTTGAAAACCACTGCAAACATTAGTCTTGGAAAACCGTTTAGCTCGTTAATCACGGCAAAAAATGTATCACACTTCGTTGAAAACTTTGAGAATATTTTAATTTCAGTTTACATGCTTACATGTTTATATTCTTGCTATATTTTATGGTATCCAATATATTTCAGAAAATTCTAAGAAATATGTACCAAAATGAATTTCTCAACATTTGAAACAATAAAAAAACATGGTTTTTTTACTGAACATTTCTTACTTCCGACTACTTAAAAATAAACATTTTACACGTAACACGAGTTGTAGTGGTTTATTGAAAAACCAGTAATTTTTTTATTATGCTTATAGAAATTCACAGCATTCAAAACTTGTAAAAATGTTCATTTTAAATTTTTAAATTTGGACGGTTTAGCATCAAGTAGAATCGTCAACGTTCAAATTAAGCATTATTATGAAATGATCAGTGCAAATGATAAATAAATTAGCCTTGGCCTGCAGAGAAACCACGTAATTGAATAACCATAATAATATACAATAATTGGTATCTACAGTGAAATTACAGTTTCAGAAATTATTTAATACAGCTGCGCATCATGAACCAATATAATTAAATGTAATATAAATTAAATGTATTATATTTTGTTTTCATACTTTCAGAAAGACAAAAAAAAAAAATAAATTCGATAGTAATGCATTTAGAAAACCGTAATAATAAAAACACGATAAATGTGCTTTCAATTTCAATGTTTTTAAATTTTACGACAGTTATTGTGCGATGTTGTCACTGTCAATTATGTTAATACTGAATACTTGCTCATAGTAACACTATTTATATATCTAAATTTTATGCATTTAAAATTATTTATTTACACTCAAACTGGTGACCATATACTTTCTATTAAGGTAGAGCAGAATAATAAATAAAACATACCCGGAATATTTTATTATAATATTATGTTATCGTTTCATCAAAAATGTTTAAAATTAAATACAATTTCAGTGAAACAAATTATACAATTATAGCTGTTTTGTTCTATTCGTAATAAATTATACAGCTTGACAATATTTCAATCTCAAAATATAAACAAATATATAACCTACCAGAACCAATACAATTATTTTAGCATTGAATGGGCCCTTATTGAAGTTCTACATGACAAACACGGTTAAAATAACCATCATGGCTGACGATCAAGTAAATGAAACTTTAAGCCAAGCAATCCATACAGTAGAAATACCAATATTTAAACCCGAGAAATCTATTTAATGTTTTTTTTTTCGAAACTGAAATCGGTTCAAATAAAAAAGTAAATGAATAAATGTTTGTTCGACAGCTCTCTGCACTGCACATGTCAATTTGTCAACCTTCGGTCGTTTTACTCCGTAATCGTTTCATGCAATTATCATCCTTCACCGGTAAATGAAAATAAAATCAGATTGCTACTACCTATATATGCCTACATGCAATAAAGTGTAAACGTGATTACGATTCCATTTACTGCTGGACTAGTAAAGCTTAAAAAACTTCCGTTTTCAGTTTTAACTTCTCGTACCTTTTATAATATTATATACTTTATGCTTTATTGATACGTTTTTTTTTTATCTTGGTGACGCACGTGTAGTCACTTTAACCCGAGGGGACTTTGGAAATTTATCAAACTAATTATATTCAACATGGGATACTCGCAGTTTTATTTTATTGACGAGGTCAAAACCATGCGGATATTGAAAAACTATCGCAGACTGTAAATTGGCATTTACATAGTATGGACTGTGCTCAAAGTTAATACATAATCGAATATAACCATGTGAAAAGTGTTTCAATTTACATCGAAACCCGAAAGCACTTAAATATTTTTACGCGTGTTTAATGACATTTACCTATCGGCTCTCTAGAGACGTCGATATAATATACGAGTATTACATTTATACTTTTTACCCGGATAATCGTATGAATTAAAAAAAAAAATTAGTCTATCGATTTCATTTGAGATATTTTACGCAGTGATGCTGATTTATGAAACGTTAACCAGAAGATATCTGTCTTAAGTACCCGCAATGTATTTGTGTATAATATATAGACATCGCATAACGGTTGAACGAGTTTTTATAGCCTGTTAAAATATTATTTACATTTTCTCATTTTACAAAAATTATATTATATCTTTACACAGGGTTGTTGTGTTTTTGGCAAAATCCCATTTAAAAAACATTAAATCATTTTTTTTTCGAAGTATAAATTTGTGTAGGTATACACGATTTAAGTACATACAGCGTAGTTTGTAGGAGTATAGCACAGGATTCCAATAATAAAATATAATATTAATTGTGTACGTGAATCATGTTGTTATAACCCAACAGAAATTAAATAAAATAATAAAAAACAAAAATAACCTAACCCAGCTAACAAATTGCATTCAATTCGAGTCAAAAATAAAGTACCTAACTATTGACATCCTAGAATAAAACAATATATATTAACGTTTAAAAAATATAGTCTTTTACAAAAGTTTAAAGGCCGATTTAAGCCTAATGACAATAATAATAACATAATATGATATGACTAAAATTTGTTTTAATCGTTGTGCGAATCGGCATCGTCGTGCGGTGTGTATATATTATACTCTATAGGACTCACTTGTGCGGCTTGGAAGAGAAGTGTGCTCGGCGATTT
Organism: Myzus persicae; assembly: GCF_001856785.1. Classification (NCBI taxonomy): domain Eukaryota; kingdom Metazoa; phylum Arthropoda; class Insecta; order Hemiptera; family Aphididae; genus Myzus; species Myzus persicae. Next base: position 68,887 of record NW_019100468.1, read on the forward strand.
GTTTTGTTTTAATCGGATTTCTGCAGGTCTCGTATAGTAAGAGGTACTCTGATCGGCACTAATAAATTGGACGATCTCAAAAGAAAATTTTTTTTAAAAAAATCGATTTTGTAAAATACTATACTCTGAACCGCGCGCGTTTATCAAACTGGACGACGTACGATATCAATTATTGTTTATATATTATTATTATTTTATTATAATATGAACATTGGCGGATGAACGGGTAGATTTCGCAGTGGCCACGAGGGGCGCAACGGACGCGACAACGGTAAACGAGCGACTGAACGTTGTGTTAAACGACTGCGACGACGACGACGACGTGTGGTGTGCGACGTGCGTGTGAGCCGGCGAAAAAACACATAACCGGACGTCTTGGACGTGGTCATCTGCGGCGGCGGAGATGGTTCGGGCCGGTCGGAACCGGAATACCGGCCACGACCACTTTAACGACGAAAAATATATAATAATATAACATGTAAACCGTCTGCAGTGTGCAGCGGCGGGAAACGCGCTTGTCTCGCGGGAGAGGTATAGACGCTGCGAGATGTCCGTCTCTGCGGGTATGATATTCGCCGCCGCCGACATAATTTAATAATAATAATGGTAATAACAACGTTTTACCTTCGCGTTTATTATTATTATTGTTATGTGCATAGTAGGGGAGAATCGCTTTCTCCCGGGATGGAAGACATCGTCGATTCGTCAGCGGGCCGATAGTGTCGTATCCCCGCAAACCAAGATATAATAATAATGCCCATAGTATTGTAGCTTTTATTATAATAATAATAATAATAATAATATATTGCAATTCGTACTGTTATGCATAATATTGTTACGATAATTATGTCGATCGAACTTTTATGTGGTGTACAGAGTGATTTCAACTGCAAGCAGAGCATCCCCCCTTTTTTCTTATAACACGTGGTTGCTAGAAGTCGTTCAAAATCTGATTTTTTATTGAATTTTCAAAAATAACTTAAGACCAAATTGTTTTTAATTATTGCGATTTCTTGTACTCTGCTTAATGTGTGCGTCCTGTGGAGATAAAAACTTTTGCAGGTATTGAAACGAAAATCTCGCGGTTCTGAAATTATATTTAGCAGATAATTTTTTCTGAGAACTTTGACGCGTCAAAACCTAAATTCGGACTTGTACCTAGTTCTCGAGTTATTTAACGTTGTGAACTAAATATAATGTATAGATCCATGATAATGGGTGTTTGGAAGATAGAGCGGGCCAAGGTGGTTTGAACGTTTTAGTAACTGTTATTTTACCATAATTTATTATTATTTGTAAAACCACTTTTAAGGACTAATTATATTCTGCATAAACATTTTATCAATTGAGAAATTACTTCTTCAGATTTAAAATTATAGGCACTGATATCAAAATGTTTTAAAACAATTTTCTACTGAATGAGGAGCAGAATTCTAATTCGAAGTTTTTATCTCCTGCACCGTGGGACATTCGCCTTAAGTAGTACCAAAATATCAAAAATTTGAAAATATGGGCTTTAAGTAGGTATTCTTAAAATTCCAAAAACTGGAATTCGAATAACTGCATTATTAGTTAAGGGAAGTGAACATGCTTGGTGAATCGCCCTGTATACACGTCGTAATAATGTTATTCGCGCATCTACTTGTTGTTTTTTTTTTTTTGACAAACCCGTTATGACTCTTGAACCGTCAGAAAGACATAATATAATAATCGTATTCAATTTATTTTATGTATTTTGCTCCAAATCGCATTACATACCTTCGTCATATTATACGAATACCGATTAATCGTCAACACAAGCATGAGTGGAACCTACTTATACCTACCCAACCTATACCAATATACCTATTAATATAATACTTTAATATGTTAACTGCTCAGACGGAAACTGGTTCATCGTGTACATATTTCCTATGATTATTTATTTGCGCCTAAATTGTGGACACGATTTCGTGAAACGGAATGGTTTGATAACAATAATAAAGTAATAAATATTATTATGTGCATCGACCGCAGTGCTTGGACAAACATTGTGTAGGTAGGTGCCTAATTATCTACAAAAACCGCAACGAAAAAAAAAAACGTCTGAAATGAAGAAATAAATAAAAAAAACCTGCAAACAACGCTCTTGAAGTTGATTTTTACTTCTCCCGGATAATACGATCCGCGATAGTTATTCCCGCAATAGCTACTCCTAGCGTTTAGTACCATAATAATATACGATGTATATATTTTATCATATTATTGATAACTAACTTTATAATAATCTAAGATAGCGATTACAGTTTTAAACAATTACCCATACGTCAGTATAATTATGATAAACTATTAAATTAAAAACAAAATATATGGGTAGATGCGGTAGATACGGTCTCACAGCCATCAGCGCCCAACTAATTATTATTAATTTTTTTGTAAAAATAAAAAAATGTATGCGCTTTGTTATCAGAGATTTTTTACTTTCGTCCCCTCCCCTGGTTTGTATTGAAACTATAATATTGACTGTTGAATAAGCAGCTATTGCAACGATCTAATAAATCGTATGCATCTAAACTTACACGGTTTATTATCCCTTGTTAAAAATGTTTACGAATAATAATATGATACCTACGTAAATTGTTTTTTCTGCGATGCACGTCAACACTTCTGTTTTTCAATCATTTTCGTTTCCTGCAGTGCCTACTCGAAACCCTTATGTAAGTAGTGATTTCTGTACCGAAAACAATTTCCGAACGCAAAGCGAATGAGTGCTTAAAATTTAATTTATAACACAAAAGTATTACCGAGCTGATGACGACGACGTGCGTATACTTTGGGATTTTACGTGGAATTCGGAACGAACGAGTGAAAACAATTAATTAATTATTTTCTTAACTACGTTCGCTATATTATTACTTTGACTTTGTGTGTACACACGATGTAGTTTTTCCCGCACCGCTGTGGTTTTCTTTCGGGACACTTGAACACTAATAAACGCCAATGCCATTATGATGTATTAATTAATTTATCAAACTACATTTGAGTTATCCGCTTTATTCAATAATATAACACAATTGAAATGTTTTCCGAACCGCTGTAAATCACTGTTTTAATAATAATATCTTACAATAAATAACGTTAATCGAGACCGTTTTCGGTTACTGCGGTGGAATAAATTGCTGTACAATTTACTTGCCAGCTTTTTCATAAAAATGTCATAATGTCAAAATTAATAGTTATCACTACGTTTTTACTAATTTAGTATTTTGTCAAACACTACGTCAGTATGTACTAAATACAGGGTGATTTCTCAAGCATGTGTTCACTCCCGTTTTTCTTCAATAATCCATTCAGTCAAAATCAAGGTTTTGAAATTTTTTACAAATCAGAACAACCTTTTTTAATACATTATTAGACTATTTTTTTCAAATTTTAGTGAACGTAATATCTTAATTGAATTTCCAAAGAGTAATTTTGAACTATTTAACTTGGTGTGCTATAAGGCTAATGGGTCTAATATGATATCATAATGGGGTTGAAAGACATGGAGACATGATGCTCTGGCCATTTTAGTAATCAACAATATTATCCATCAACATTTATAGGATAACATTAACATATAGTTCGGTAAAAACTGTCCAATTATAATGAACACTAGATTCAATATTACATAGGTTGTATATTTTCGTATAAGGTCGTTTTAAGTATTCTATAATATTAACCTTAGTCTATACTCTATACACAGTAACTTAGAAGCTATTCTCGTTTGAATATTTATTTGGATACAAAAACCATTATTTTTTAACAATTCACAGGTTAAACACACAGAGTCAAATTCACAGTAAAAAAATGTCGGTGTTTGATTATTGATAAAAATAAGTTTGTATATCGCCCCAGAGACACTCCTAAAATTGTATAAAAAACCACTGAAATGAAAACATTACAATGATCATTGAGACCTATATGTACACAAAACACACAAAAGTTTCAAAAATGTTAATTTGTATTATTCATAATTATTTTTAGTAAACTAAAATATGGCGGTGATTTGCCCTGTATTCCATAACAATTATAAAAACCTATTCTACGAACACTCGTTTAGTAAAAAAAACTTTATCGGTTAACGAAATGTCTGATGATATTATCAATCATGACGACGGAAGGTGCAGTATGTAGTGATGTGTGTACCTATCTCTTTTGGGCCGTTGTTCTTGTGAAATTTATGTATTCAATGGCGTGTGGACTGCAGGACAAGCGACTATCGTACTACGAGTGGGGGGCACATTAATAGCTGAATATAATGGATTTCCTGCGCATATCCGGCCACCGACGAAAAAAGTAAAGTGCCCGTTATTCAATAAACGTTTTGTACCCATACCTATTTTGTGTACACATTTTACATATTATGCAAATTGCAGATGACACCCGTCATCGATAATGATATGTAAATTATTTTATCCGCGTGCTTAATGAGTCTATGCCTATACTAGTATTGGACTCGCATATTGCTCGAAATTATTGTGTCACATAGTATACATTATTATACACGATGGCGCCGTTAACATTGTCGAATGGAGGTCCTACTGTAGGGTAGTTATTATTATATTATGACGTATAAAGCTATTTTTATTATAATAAATGTAAATCCATACATAATACGATTTCATCAAAATCCTATAGATATGTCTAGGCTTTTTCGATTTATTGATTTTTTTTTCAAATTCGTTTCAAATGCAAAACCTAAACAATATATGTATACAACCAATAATTATAGATATAATAAATCATAATTGTATATATAAATGAAAACAACGAAAAACTTTAAATCGAATTTCCTCCAATTTCCTAGCGTACCTGCAAAAACCAAATATACTATTATCACTATAGTATTATATCCCTAGGGATCTCCACTTTGTCGAAATTATTTATTTGCCAAATTACGGTTGTCACTATTGTCATATATATACATATAAATATATTATGTCAACGTAGTATAATCCAATTGTGTGGTTGTCAAACGCGTGTCCAATATAACTGATAGGTTTAAAATCTCAAATTTAGCTTAAATTAAATTCCTTGTTTAAAATTCCGACTATTTTAAAATCTGAAATTGAAGTGATATTATATAATAACGTTGCGCATTCTTCCATACTGCAAAGCTTAAAGGTCTTTCGAAAGTAACGCAAATATTCGAAACTGCGACTGCATTTATTATTAAATATATTAGCAAAATAAATAAACGCCTTTTTTATTTCACCGAATCGTATGATATATTTTATAAGATAAAAAAAAATAAGCAACAAACAATAATAATTCACTTTCTGCTGCTTCTATTTGCAGGGTTCGGTTTATCTGCACATTCTTTGTTTCGTTTATATATGTATGCCAAATAGGTTTTTCGGGACTCTTCGAACCGGGTCGCAAGTGCCATCAATAAACAATAGCGATTTATACGTGTATATAAAATATATAAAAACCGAGCGAAAAAGATTGCACATTGATTACACGCGGATCTGCAACAGCGGTAGGTAAGTATATAGTCGTATTATTATATAGATCTCAACTACGGCTCACACTTTGGCGCTGCGAAGTAATACTACACGCGCGGAGATTATATATTATTATTTATTTTTTGTCCGTGCGTCAAGTCCGTCGCTTCGAGAATATTATTCCCCGGCGTGCACATACCCAAAACAATAATGGGTATATTCTAGCCGGGTCGCTGTTCGGAAGGCAAAAAAACAAGTACTCGCCCACACACACACACACACACACGCACACCCCAAAGTAGGTATCAGACCGTTTCGATTACGTAAACTTGATACATTTTTAACGATTTAAGGGTTGAATCGGGTTCGCCGGATTTCCATAACTGACGGACAAAAAACCCCCAGAACTCTGTCGTGTCGTTATTAATTAAGCCTCACCCTCAGTCTTCGGACATTTGCTCGACGGTAATATTATATTAATGCACTGCTTGCGCGTATCTGCAGGCTTTTCAATTCGATTGTGTGCGACGTAGTTAGCTCACACACGACACCCACACACACACACATCGTAATATTATATTATTATTTTGTATATTTGTATATACATGATGTATGTGTAACCACGGGAGTTCATTTTTGCTTGTATACTAAAATTGTATATTTTCAATTGCCGAACACAAATAAACGGGAAATAGCCTATGTATACCATATTTATATAATAATAATAATAAAGAAGAATCCAACCATCATATTCTGCCATTTGTCCGTTTCGTTCTGGTACGTCTCCAATATAACACACGGCCAAACGTAATTTAGGTGAAATCCTACGATTTTTCCCTATTAAAATTAATAAATCGCGTTTTATTTTCCTTCTATTCAATGACTTTTATATCACGGTTCGACACAGCCAGAAACTATCGAAGGGGAAGTGGATGTGATGTGGTGTAATTTGAGAGAAATTTCTGAGACCCCTGATTGTTTGGCAAAAAAAATCATCATAGAAAACCAAATCAATTAGATTATTTGTAAAACGATGGGATGGAGGTAAATGTATACACAAATCATTATTATTTGTTGATTGGTATTCAACAATCACTGCACATGTTCAAAAGTATAATGCATGGTCCATAAACTGGGGGAAAAATGACTACCGAAATTATAAAACCGGTTGTTCCTATAATTATAGGGAGGAGGGTGTATTATTTATTATTATTATTATATTATATTATCTATACCAGATTTATCACCATTTTTTTTTTCTTTATCAATAATTATACACCGTCTAGATGAATATCATAAATTTGAGATATTTATTTTCAGTAAGTCAAATAGTTTGAAACTCAAAGATCAATACTATTGTTATTCAGGTATAGTTTGTATACAAAAATTACGAAATTGAAAATATATTTATTAATTTATTTTATTCATATGCCTACACTTCAATAAAAACACAAACCGTACACGCACTATACTTAACCATACCCACAAAAATCACAAAGTTGAAAATAAAAAAATTTATTGGTTTTATTTAGATGTATATGTTATCTATATAAATGCCTACACTTAAATAAAAACACTAACCATTCCACAGAATGCTGTTAGCAATTTAAATTGAATTTTATTTTCTGTTCGTTTTATCGTAATGTATTGTATGAACCAACTGCTTTATGTGTGAAACTATATTTTATATGTGAATATGTAAAACGATGTTACTTATATAATACATTTAGAATTTCACCTCTATACATTTTCATATTATGTTCGCGCGTACCCTAAAACTTGTTTTCTAGAGAGAAACTAAATTTGGGTAATATTATGAAATTTTAAGTTGTGTAGGGTCCATTTATATTTGTCATCCCTGGACTAAAACTAAAATGGAATACTTTTTACTTGGGAAGTACCTACCTTTGTTCACGAAATAACATAATATGAAATATTAATTTAAATTTATTATTAATATAATATTATTTATGTTTAGTAAACTATCCATTTCTAAATAATAATAATAATAAGTTTGCGTGTCCCTAATTTAAATTTACTGAAAACATAATAAAAACTATATATAGGTACACATCCTAAACGGATCTGTTTTTATCGAGTTCTTTATCAAACGACGAGACGTCTGTTTTAATAATTTTTGTGAATTTCGTTTTAAAAAGTTGAGTTGTCAAACGCAGTGCATTGCTTTATGTCAAAAACTCCGATTTTAATAAAACACCGTTATTTATATTTCAGTACCTACTTACGTATAAAATATTATTAATTTGTTGACTTACCTTTTAAAGCATAAGACTATAGTAATAATATACCGACAATGTGCTATTAGTTGTTATTTAGTTATTAATTTATACACATGAAAATATTTATATTTCAAAGCTAATAAGAACTTACTTACTCATTTCATAAAATATTTTACAGCAAAAAAAACAAATTCAAAATTATTTTCCTTCTTAATTCTTATTAATTCGGTGTGATAAAAAAGACGACACATGTGTAATAACCAAATTATTTAACACCATTTGAAATAACATTTCCGTATAATAAAGTAAATACACATAACACATTTGACATTATATATGACAATATAACATATTATATCTATACTATAGTTCAGTAGAAATATGCAAAAAACAAGATTTTAGTCTTTAGATAATTTTAAATCGTTTTATTGAAATTTATTTGCAAAGATATTATACCAGTTTCCTGACTGTATTGCAAACACACGCGTATTACTCAAATGTCCTCTCTTCGTGTCTATCTTCTTTTGAAATAATTTATAAGAAAAAAAAATGGAAATGAGTTGAAAAACACGACTAAGACATCGATCATTCGGGATTCCCTTAGTTTATATCTTATTTTTGAATTCTATCAAATAGCTCTATAGTCAAAGAGTGGCTTATATTTACCTTCCTATATAGGGTTATAATGTACCTATACCAAAACTACGTATACTCGTAACCAAACAATAAATTTGATTGGCTCTCGATTAATTTGGAATTAAAATCAAGATAATATTGTATTATAAAATAATGAGGTACTTTAGATACGTTCGCTTAGCGAAATTTGAATACCTAATTGTAGGGTCGCCGTCGAATCAATGCTCGGAGACTTAATTATTATATATGATAATACACCTAAATCGGCAGTGAACAGGTGGTGCGTCGTCGCCGACTATTTGGAACTATACTATAATGATATTAAACTGCGGCGACACAATATAATATTATTATGATTCCGTCGAGTAAAAATAAAAAGACACTTTCTCGATCAGCGCGCGGGACCCCTGCAGCGGATGATTTTTTTTCTTCTTTTTACTGTTATTATTATATTTATATCGTACAATAGATCATTTATAGACGACCATAAAAACATCCGATACGCGTTCGGAATAATATATTATATTATTGCTATAGACGGAGAGCGAAAAATATCAAACAAACGAAAAATATAATAATAATAATATAACGTACAGTGATCTCTGCGTGATGGCCACTGCTGTTGCAGTCGTTTCATCGTTTCTGCATTTGACTTTCACAATAACGCGGAACTCCTCGTAAACAAGCGGTGGTTAAATTATACTTTTTTCGTCCATAAAAACGTATAAAGACCGTAATTAAGACATTTTACGTCTTATCTGGACGTGTTCAATAATTATATTATATGCTCGGCGTCCGTGGCGGTGTTGTATTGTATTGTCAATCCTATTATATTATTATAATATACTGCAGAGCAGCCGAAAACAAAACATCAGTTACGATTTTCTCTGTTTCCGTCGGTGGGCCACGACAACTGCAACTGCAGTGTACCTACACATCGCTCGTCATATTGTGAGTCATGAATTAAGTACAGTGCGAATCTTCCAACCTCGTTTTTTACTTTTTTGGAAAGATTTTTGTAAGATAATATCATTATATTATGAAGTCGTTATACTAAAACTAAAATCAATTTTTTCACCGATACAATTATTTTTTTATGTTGGGTATTACTTTTTTGGATTGTTGGAAAATTGGTACGGTTTTAACAAACCAGGATTTCTTAAGCTATAAAAAACCAATCTTAAAGTATCTACACTTTAGATAAGTACTGAAATTTAGTTTTTTAGCGAAGCATTAATCTAATATTCTATAATCTACAACGACAAATGACAATGTTAATATTGATGAATAAAGATATTGTATGGGTATAGTTAAAAAAAATACAAAATATGCTTCACTTCAATACTGACTTCAGCAGTCTAGTAATAATTACTTAATTAAAGAAATTACAATGGATATTTTTTTAAATACCATATTGAAACTATTATGAATTTATAGGTACGTATACTATTGTGAATTTATTTTTAATTTAATTTTGGATATACTTTTTGAACTACTAAAAATAAAATATTTTTCTGGAGCAATATTCTCCCTGTTTCATTTCTTTTATTCAAAACATAATAGACCGTACCAATTTTCCGTGCACCACTTTTTTGAACGACGACATTTGTATACATTTTTAAAATCATTTTCCGAAGCATAATGTTTTTCTGAAAAATGATGGGTATTATAAAAATTTAGTTTTGAGTAATAAATTAGTTAGGTTTATAATTAGATGTTAATTATGTAAGAACTTATAAGATTAAAGTAGGTATTTGAACTTCAAAGTTTAGATAAGTGAAGTCTAGTAGACCTATGTCTTGCGGAGTATGGTGGAGTACCCACTCATACAAATTTATGAACTAACTTATTAATACTACCTACTCGTTTGAAATTTTATTTTTATTTTTTTTATATTTATTGCAATAAACAAAATATTATCCTGCTTTGGAATATAAAATAACAACCGAGTGCTGTGATTCAAAAATGTTCTAAAAAAACTGTTTGAAAATCCTAAAAACAAAAACTGTAAAAAAATGTTCAAGAATAGTGTATTATAATATCATACGAAAAATATTTACAAAAACGTTTTTTATGGAAACGACTAGTCATGTGGTCGAAGACCAATAGTTATGTATTAATAGGATAATAATATTTAGGAATCGATTCGTCACCATCACGATGACGTGTGTACTCTTGAATGTAAAAGTATTTTGCGTTGTAATCCATTTAGTAGTAGTTGGTACATATAGACAAACTATGAAATCGCAAGTACATTATATTACTATATCCACTGATGTCTACTAATAATAGATAATCATATCTGAGTAATAGACAAGTGACTAAAGTGAGTAACACGAACGCATTCCAAACAGTTCCCATGAATTCTGGCTGGTTCCGGCTATATAAAATGACATTAATATGCCGACGAGTTTTCCCGTAAAAGCACATACAACTTACTAAACACATATGCCTATAATAACAATGTGGTATCGACCGTTGTATTAATGACTCTCAGACCATATACTAATTATTGCCATTAGCTATCAATATTGAGTACTCGTTTGAAATAATAATAATATTATTGTGGGGTAATTTTCGATCGCGTATTTAACATTTTGTACACCTATCCATCCGGCGGTGTGTGCTATTTCGGTTCGGCGAAACGAAAAACATAATATAGTTAGGTACCTGCCTACCTACCAGCTGATGGATTAATTGATTTTGCAGCAGTGCACCGTCCTGCAGCGTGTGTACACACGTCACAATAATATTATATAATAAATAATTTGTACAACGATTTAACGATCATATATTATTAATTTGGAGAGGCTTTCGTTCGAAACGAAAATTATCGTACCGTGACGCTACAAAAACGTAACACGATTTAAGGTCGGAATGACAGCAGCTGCGACAATTTAAACCGTCGTAATATAATAATATACAGTTAATAAATATTAAATTATACATCAAATACGCGATATTTACACATTGTAATCGTCGTATAATGCTATGAAAACGTCGAACTTTCATCGCTTTAGTCGCAAAATACTTGTACAACATATTAATAATAATATATAAATACAATAATAATTGCCTTATTGTCGTAATAATTGTCTCCGTCCGGATCTGCCGCCGCCGCTGTGGCGGCTGCTGACAATATTGCTAATTCCCGTCGTGTAGGTATATAATATGCTATGAAGATTTTATTATATTATTTATCAATTCATTTTGGAAAGCAATTTTACTCGTACCGCGGGAAAGTGTACCTTAATTTTTTTTTTTTTTTTCGTAAATCTACCTACTCCTATATAATATAATTATCTATCACGAGTGTACCCCACCCTCCACCCGATGATACACGCGTAGGTTAAGTGCCATTGCTGGACTATGCGTTTATCATAATAATGTATTAATACATTTATTTATATATTTATTAACAAGACTCGTAAAAAAACAAACAGGTGTTTACGATTTCACTGCGAATTCCTGGTTTGTCATTAAATTAATGCGACACACCTGCTGCTGCTGTAGCTGCATAATATAAAAATAATTATTACTATTGTGTTGCTCTAATCATGTGGCGTATTATAACGATATACCTACAGTATTATGATAATATTATCCGTTAATGGACGACTCATCTTCGACACCGGAGAATAAATTATTGTTTTAGCGATTTTTAACGATCGTGTCCTCCCTCCCCTCATACTAATCGTGTCCAGCAATGTATATACTATATATATATATATATATAATTGGCTATTAGCTATACAATTATTCCTTATTAAATTACTAGTTATTAGTACCTATATCAGATTAAATAATATAACATTATACTTTTACCATTGTTTCTCTTCCTCGCGTGCGTTTATAATTTCCGTCAGCTGATCGTCATCGTTATTTTGATATCAAAATCGTTTCAGATAATATTCAAAATTTCTACGAAAAAAGGTTTGAGGCTATATTTTATTTTTTTTCGGCCGATATAGACCCTCGAATAATAATATCATATTTTTATCGCTGACATTTTGCCGACAAAATCTAAAAATATCGTTCTCCCAAAATATATCATAGGCTGCAGTAGCCTAACTTACCTATGATATAAAACGTGATAATATATATTTTAAACCTTGAAACTCGTTTTCCAGCGAATGTCGTTCAAAATCCTTAAACGAAATAATAAATATTTTATTTCGTACGCAACTCTGATATTATACCCACGTCGACCGTTCAGTTTTAGGACCATATATATACATAGGTAAACAATACGCGGTATGCGTGAAAAAGCTCTAAAAAACGAGTTTGAGAGTGTAAAAAATGGCCGTGATCTGCGTGCAAACGTGCCCGCACAATAATAATAATAGTTAATACAGATTGTGTATGGCGCGCTCGCCGGAGTCTGTTATGAAAATAATTAACGATTAGAAACGTATCGATGATTTATTATTTTCTGTTCTTCGATTTACGCTTATATACACATTACAAATTGTTGTGTTCATATATATATATTTTTATATACAATTGCACGTCTGCACGCATTGTAGCTATATATTGTGTTTACTTTTACAAATCGCGGCTCACTTCCAACAACCGTTCAAACAACATAATACATAATAATATTATAATATCATAAACTATAGCACATATATATACAGTGTGGAGGGGAGGGGGAATTGTGGCAACTCGACTGGAAATTTGCTTCACTCACACACAATATATTACGAACATATCACATAATATATTTAGAATAATATTATTAAATGTCTAGGTATAATATATATAAAAGATGATTCGTCGACCACGTTTACCCCTGTAAGCCACCCTTTGATTTATATGATAAATGTGCTTATTTGAATTCTGGTTTTTGAAAATTTCAAGTGTACCTATACATAATAATAAGATCATATTTTCAAACAAGTTTACCTACTCGCGTGCTCTCTAAGCGAATTAATGAAAAATCGAAAAATCAAACAATTGTATGTAGAAGATGATAAAAAATTCTCGAAATTCGTAATTTCAATAAATTCGAGACTGTATAGATGCTTTTGGTCATTTTAGATTAGTGTGCTTGTTGCACACGCGTCCCACACTTATATTATGTACCGCATATTTATTTATATATATATATGTATTATTTAAAAGTATATTAGTATATTACAGTACCGTAGATCCGTAGCAACTAACTGGAGTATCAAAGTACCTTTATATATAATATATATTATATGACTTTGTCCGGGACAGCGTCATAATCATCGTCTGCGGTGTATCATTATTATTATTATATATAGGTACATAAATATAATGCAGCCGTGCTCGTAAAACTAAAACAACAATACGTTCAACATCATTGTTTACAACTTCGGTGGCCGTGCGGAAACGACACGGCTTATTAATATATGCGATTTATATATATTATGTACACATTACCTACAGTAAACGCCGGTGGCGTAAACTTTTTAGGTCTCGAGAAAAAAAACAAATCTTTTCCCGTTCCAACATAATAATATTATTATTACCAATGGTATAATACTGTGATATTATCACGGTATACGTGACATTACGTAGGATTACACGCGCGTTTAATGTGCTCGTCATTGTTTTTTGACGATAACGCATCACAACAACTGCAACGACGGAACCAGCATATTGTTATTATGATATATTCCGATTGAGCGATCGGACGCGGCTTACTAAACGTTCGGTCAGGTACATATTTTAATTATTATTATCATCGTAGACGAATGCGGTAGTCGCGCTATACATTTTGTATTATTATTATTATTATTATTATTAGCATTAGTATCGTTATAAATGCGTTCAGAGCGTTCAACCCTTTTCCGGCCTGACGGCGGACAACAGACGACCCGAGAATGATAGTACAACAACAACAATATAATAATAATGGCCCCTTGATAATAATAATAATGGCGATTACGGTCGTCCAGTTAATTCGGCCGTGATTAATAGCCATCGTCGCCTGCATACACACACGTTACGTTCCGGCCTAAACGGGTTGCATTATTATTATTATTATTATTGCTGTTACAATTTAATAATATTATATTGCATTGTTATAATTATTATTGTGATTTTCGAAGGTCGAGTCTGGACAAGAAGCTGATGATAATTTTGAATTGAGTGAAGTTACGTCGATAGAAAACATTTTAAAAAGTTTAAAGTTATTAGTTTTTCTAATTTTTTCCTCAAACTCCGAGTCAAGTTAAACGTTATACGGGAACATACAATAAACTTGTTACAGTGAGTTAAATAGAATTTATAATTTTTTAAATATAGGTACAGTTACATGGTTGAAAATCATAAAAAGCAAATTATTGGGGAATATAATATGTATCATCAATAATAATTTTGTTATGAATCAACGAAATTGGATTTGATTAAAAGTAACTCGTTATTTCTTAAAGTTTATATCGATAAAAATCGGTTAAGTTAATAATCGAGTTGATGAAAATGAAAATTTAAAAAGTTAAAATCTACTTGACTTTCGAACGTAACTTAAACTTTTTAACCCGTTTATGTCCAGGCTTGCCGCGGGCGTTATTATTACATATTATATATTATTATTATGTACAACATCGCAACGGTTATGCTACCGGAATACCACCCATATTAAATACACATATTATATTATATAGGTATACTTACTTACCGCGGTATAGTCGCACGGGCGCGGTTTCTCCGAAACGGGTGCAGTGGATATCGTAGTGAACCTAATAATAATAATAATATTAATATATTTTGTACAGCATACAGACGATATATGTGTTATAATATTATGATAATATATGTAACGTATTATATACGTCTGTAATACCTCCTCTATTCGTGTAATAATATGCCACGCGCCATATGCAATAATATGGCATAGGCGTATATATCATGATAAGTGGCCGACTTTCTCGACGGATGAAAAACAAACGAGTCTATAATATGATATCTTTATGTACAGACGAAAATCTTCACTTCCCGTTTCGCGCGAACATCAAAATAATATAATGGTAATAACAATAATAATGTGCACGCGTGTCTGTATAGGTGTATGTACGTACATAATATCATAACTGCAGTGTCTCGTACACGGCCATGCAGTGTAATACATAATGTTTATATATTTATATGCTATTATTGTGTGTTCGGCCATAGTGTATAGTATATATATATATTATATATTATCTGTATATTATTATTATACATGTGCAGATAATAATAATTATATGTTATTCCGCACCAGTTCTTCGGTGATACAGTCTCGATAGAATCATAATATCGCCATTTCGCTTTTCCACATAATATTATACGTACAATGTACATATTATCCTATGTATGTTTTTTTCTTTATTTAATAAAATATTGTATTATTTCGTAGCCGGTCACTTTATAGAGGAAACGGGCATTCGGCGGAATAACTTTATTAATAATAAATATGCTGATGTTAAGTGTTATAATACACTCTCGTTAAATCACAGCTCAACCCTGTGGATGAAACGTTTTTCCAAATCTCAGCATATGCAATAACATATATTTACCTACATAATATATTAGGACGGACCGACCCAGGTGTATTATACTGCAGCTGTGTTGAGTTGCAGTTGCAGTACACACACTATGAAATATTATTACTAATAGATTACACGTTTCGTATAATCCCCTCGACACTGCAGCCTCGCTGCAGTACCTTTTGTGTCGTATATTATAATATGAAGTAAAAACATAATGTAACGATTATAGTTTTGATACAATATTTATGTCGGTACCTATACATCCATACGGACTCGTAACCGTAACTCGTAACCGGCTCTATACCAGCAGGTAAGTCATAGTGCACTGACCTTGTCCAACGTCATGGAACACGTCCAATGTGCAGCTCACGCTGGGGGGGCCGCCCTTATAATCGAGATTTATCGCGCTCTAGATTTTACTAACGATAAGTATATATATATATAAAATATTATACGGCCATCATTCGAGGAAAGTTATTCCCCACTCGCGGGACGTGCCGACGAGTTTTTATTTCATACATCACCTTTTCTCCTCCACCTCACCCACGTCAACCTTCTCCCCTTGCGATGTCAACGATGAATTTGTATATCACATATGCG
Organism: Myzus persicae; assembly: GCF_001856785.1. Lineage (NCBI taxonomy): Eukaryota > Metazoa > Arthropoda > Insecta > Hemiptera > Aphididae > Myzus > Myzus persicae. The sequence goes on from NW_019100468.1 coordinate 85,330, forward strand.
TGTGGCGCAATGTTTGACAGTTACACTCGGAGATACCTCTATATAACAACATGAGATGCGATCCACTGTAATTCGGGACGAAGTGCGTATATATTGTTATATAGCGAACGAAGGTTTATATATATTTTTTTTATGCGCTCACATATATAGGTAAGACGGCCCTGGCGGTTGACACGACGCATTTTCCGAACCCGTCGGAAAACTTTATATTGGTACCTACACGCATTTAAGAAAATACCCATATCACGCAGGGTGCACATATTACATGTGGAAAGTTCATGTATATTCCTCCGGCATATATATGGGTAGAATCTTCTGGGTTTCCGCCTCGAAACATTCTTGATCAATATATCAAATCCACCTCGCTCAGGCTCCCCCCCTCGACGATGAAAGCAAAACAATACAACGGAAAAATATATGGTTTTTTTTTTACTCCCATTGATTTTATGTGTACCAATAAACATCTCGCGCACTATTATACGACTTTCCTTTGTGTGAGTAAGATTTTTGTGGTGCACACAAACGGTTGTAAACATCGTCGCGGTATTTTACAAGTAGATAATATATAGTTGTTGATAATTATAATAAGAGGTGCTCGAAATAATAAAAAAATAATAATGACCTTGGTTAGAGAGATACAAGCATAAAAAGATAATGTATATGTTGGCTTTGTAAATTATAGTAATTTATATAAACCTACAACCATTCTATAATTTGTAAAATTTGTTTGAGTATATTAATAAGTACTGGACTACTGACTAAGTATAACATTTAATTTGTATTTTGTGTAATACCAGTGTTAAGGAATTTTATCCATTAGAACAAAAAACAACTCGTTGTTCAATCTACAATTTCGATTTAGATATATAAAAAAATGCATTCACTTAACAATTTACAGTGAAAACGTGGTTGACATTTGAAAAAAAAGGAGTTTGTATCGTCACGAGACCACTCTTTAAATGATATAACGACGTAAAAAATCCAAAAAAGTGAAAACAGTGTGGTCTTAGTGGCCATAATTAGAAGTAAACATATATTAATAGAAAAACAAATGTAGGTGGGCATGCTCGGTGAATCGCTATACCTATATACGCATAGAAGTATAAGACATTGTCTAATTAATATGAAATAATTGATGTAATTATTATTTGCTTGAAGATCGCGCTGATTGTTATACTACCTCAAGACATGCTTTGTGTAAATACTAAGTGTGTACATTGTGCCCAATTAATATTGTGTGGTCGACCACTACTTTTCTGGACTTTGAAATGCTTCTCAACATTTTTTTTTCACAATCACTCCTCCGATGTCGACTGCATATTTCGATGATATTTAAATGTCATTTTTAATTAAGATAAAAAATTATTTGATAATCATTTTTTCTCAAATCTCCAACGCTTGTTTGAAATAAACATACACTTGTAGCTCGGTATAGTTGTATAGGTACGTTACAAGTTGTAACTTGAACATAATATTATACATTAATTATACCTCAGCCTCAGATGGCAATGAAAATATTCTAAGCAAATACTATAGCACTATTAGCACTGATACTAACCATATTATACCACTATGTATAAGAGGGGCTATAACAAAACTGACTTTTTTTTAAACATTTTTAAATAACTATTGAGAGACATTTTTGATTAAATTTATGTATAACAATTTATCACAATTATTATGTACTACAAAACCACTTTGGTACATGGAGTTCAATACCTATTACCTATATGTATATATTTGGCTCATAAAGTTTGTTAGTTAAAACAATACAAAAAGAACAAATTATCAGCTTCATAATCGCAGCGATTACGGTATAATATTATATACCTACTGACAGATATTTTGAAGCGATTATTTTGTTACCGGATATTATTGACCGAATTAAGTGACGGTTTACCGTATTTATCAAATGTTTTGAATAAAATAAATTGTATGTTCACGTCGATTCGTCACTCTAAACTACGATAATATCATTAGATATTATGTTGTTTGGCATATAATTTGAACGTCATAATTTTATTTATCGATCAAGAGTTTTTTTTTTAAACAAATTTAAATTTCTGTATAAAATCACATCAAATGTTTTTTTTTTTATGTTTTCATACAATTTAAACTGCAGACACACTATTATATGTTCGTCGTTGCTGTAAAATTAAAGGGCTACAAATAAAATTAAATCTACTTCTATATACTTGCAAAAGCATTGAAACGTTAAGATTTGCGAGCAAATAGCTCTTATAAATCGTCGACTTTTATATTCTATTTACAATACCTACTGTACATAATATTTTGAACTATTATACCTTTCACGCTTGATGATTATATGTATATAGGGAAAAATTTGTTTGGACGATCGAGAATAAATCTCGGAGATGATTATTTTACGAACACAATAGCTGGTAGGAGGTATAAGCTGCGAGTTTGGCAAACATTGCAGGACGGTGTTGATAGAACGTGATTTTTCATCTCATACCGAAAACAATTTAATCTTCGTCGCGGGACTGGGTGCGGGAATACGTTTCAAAGGGTTATACGGATATAATGCCATTTTCCTGCATCGGGCCAATCGCCTATGTCGATATATAGGTAGCTGGTATACGGTCGCTCAAATTTATAAGCCCAAATATGATAATTCAACCGAGAGATTTAAACTTGATATTGTTTCTTTGGATTAAAATATCGTTTACTATATAGGTACACGCCAATAATGTAAATATGAGTTAACACGTCGTAAAATTTGGAATTGACGATTAAGTATTTCGTATACAACAAACTATTTTTTTCTCGTTTTGCATGCAGTATTTTCCTGCTGCGAGCACGTACACTGCTCAATATTGGTGGGTATGTACTTATTAAATTATACAACGTTGCTGGCGAAGTAGAATGTAACTATTAAAAATAAAACGTATAAAATATAGGATATTCTTGCATTTAACGGAGAAAAAACAGAACTGCTCACAGAGTTATTGCATCAATATTTTACGTTTCAAAAATGGAATCTAACGCGCTCGTCCTGAGAACGAGAAGAAAAAAAAACGATTATAAAATATAATTCACCGGAAGACATGACGTCGTGACAACTGCAGTATACAATCTTTATATTTTATTCGAAAAAGGTACACTAATTCACATCGCCTGTACTACTTCGGGATTCTGGGCAGACGAAGGTACTTTACCGACGAGCATAATATATATAGTATATATATCCAGCAGTAGTGTAGTACATAAATATTATAGGAGTATAACCATATTGTAATAATTTTCACATTTTCGAACAACATTCCCGCCAACGTGTCACCTACACGTATTATTAGTATTTTAGTCTGAGCGCAGTGAGTGCACTTTTTGTTTTTGCCTTATACGCAACAAATACACTACAGAAAGAAAAATACCTCCACGACGAATTTGTAAAACTTGAGTACAAATGCGTTTGGTGCATCCGATACACTAAACGCACAAAGGAAATAGTAGCCCGCTACTCATCGATATTTTTCCTCTTTGAGGAAAATCCATGAATCATAAATAATATGTTTTTGTTAATAAGTGAATCGTATGACAGCAAAAACCTTAAGAGTAGACAATAATATCTTGCTAAATCGGTTGTTTGAAAAACGAAATGCGCGTATCCAGCCAAAAAACGTATTTATGTTAAAACCAAAAATAGTACGGATTCGTATAATAATATCATAATATATTTGGTACAGCAAATAGAGAGGCTTCTGATACCGGACGCAAGACTCCTGGACAAACACTCGACACACACATATTTATCGATATAATGTATATATGAGTATTTAGTTGACGGACATTTTAAAAATAATGCTCCGGACAGGTATTTAGTTGATGAACGTTTAAAACAAAAATATACTCAATTGACGGTATGGTATTATATGCTTTTAATTTGTACCACTGCAGATTATTATGTAGGTGTATTGTAGTAGTCGTTACGTCATATACGAGTAAGTTCTAACTTTTTCACACTTGCCTTCTATTTATTATGATATATATTACGCAGGTAATTAACGGTTTATTGGAGATCGGAGAGCGTTTTTCTCCGGTGGCTGATGATGTACTATACACGATTATAAGAAATATTGTATAGATAAATATACCTATTGACGCGTTAAATCGTTAGGCTATATATATATTGTGTCTGTGTGTGCGTGTGATATGTACAAAAATAAACCGCATTTGCCGTACTCGTATAATATATTTCTCATTTTATACATATTTTTTTACACTTACTATTGCTCGCACGTGTGTGTTAAAAAAAGCCGTTTTTTCCCTCGAAAACTCGCGGTTAAGTGCGTTTATCGGCGCAAGCGGCATGAACTCCGGTTGCAAATTATAATGCGAACAAACCGCTTTTATGTTGCGATTATATTATTATTATTATTACTGCAGTCCGAGTGCACGCCCCTCATTACCTACAAGTAGTTCCTACCTAACTCGCATACCCTTTAAAATATAATAATATAATAATACGTGTATACGGTCACTATATACATTCTATATAAGTATATTGAGCATGAACCCATAGTATGTAATGTGTAATCGCATTAAATTATATGCATATATAGCAGGCGAGACTGCTCCGAATAACGCCGCCGTCGTGTCCGATCGCCACATATCAGAATATTATAATAATAATAATATGTTATATTATGCGAGTTTTAACACATAATAAATTCTTATTACGATTACTCTCATTATCGGTATACCGAGTCGTAAACGCCGCCCGCTGGTTTTTTGGTGAAATCGGGTGTTATCGCGGATACCTAATCGATGGGTTTTCGCAGACCGCTGGCGAGTATAATTAGATTGATGAACTTTGCGTACATGACTTTGCGCCACGAGGTGCAATAATATATAATAATAATTTCTAAAATATATATAATATTGTATTTTCTTATAGATATACATATTATTTTTGTTGACAGCATCACTTTCACAACTACTTTTCACGGGCGTGCAGATTCTTTTACCGATCGCTCGCCGCCGTTGATATTTCACAGATACGAATCCATATATACTGCTTTAATGCAAAGAATTTATAACCAGTTTAGATCATGTGTAGGTATATAGTTTTTGTGCATTTATATGGTGCGCTATACGCCGCTCACGTACGCGTCGGTTACGAATACGAATTTTTAATTTTTTTTTTTTCCATTATAATATGTGTATCGTTTTGGTCGTGGGAATGGCGATTGCAAAAAAAAAAGTTGCTGACTACGATTTACTCGTTTAGTCTTATTGATACACGTAATATTTAGTAGATAAGTACCTAAACGCCGGCGTGGAGAAAATATCGCGGATGACGTCGTATATATCGACTATTAATTAACTAAGTATATATACATATGTATACAGGGTGAGACCAACCGATCATTCTCACTCACCTCCGTTTTTACCTAAATTGTGAAGTTTTAAAAAATACAGATTTTAGAATTTTCGCGGAGACCGAATTTTCAAATATACTTAATTTCGTTAAACCATTTAATATAGAATAGTGCAGTCGATGCCTGCTGCAAATATCCAGCAGCATTTCTTTTTTCAAAAGAAAACCGCCGTTTTTTTACAGAATATGTTATTATGCTTAGTATAAGATTCCTATTGGTTTCAATAACCTACAGAGTTCAATTAATTCGATACATCAAAATATCACCCCACCAAAAAAAAAATCATAGGCTCAACTCTTAACTCGGTAAAACAGGTTGCGAAGGGTTCTCGTTTGAAAAATTATTTTAGTTTGTGTCGTCGCAAGACACTCATATTAAATGGTACAAAAAAAAAACAGTAATAATTTAAACAGTATTACTGCCAATAATCAAAATTTGAATAAACTCATTGTATTAGAGGAGAAAAAATGGTAGTGAGCATGACACTTGACGACGAATCCCCCCGCAGTATATGTACATTTTTTTTTTTTACTCCGCCGCGATGGAGGTTAGACACTTTTCATTTCGATAAACGAATACACTGTATACGTAGTGAAGTATTTATGAGCGGCACCTTGGCTGCTGCACGTGTGTCTTTCTCTAATACAGAATGAAATAATATACGAGAAACGCGGCGAATATATTGTCTATAATAATATTAATATATAAAGTCGAACTTCCGACGCCCAACTTACGGGCCGACGTGTGTAGTGCACGTGCGCATATAAAAACAAACGCGACTTCTCGGGTCGTCTTAAACGTGGGTATTATATATATTTTATTACTATACCTACGTATATTATATATTTAGGCTTAGGTATATATGTTGTATTTGCACGCGAGACGCCTGGAAAAGATAATAATGTGTGTGTGTGTACAAAGGCACGGGCCACGTGTCCTAAATATTAATAAGACTAATATACAGAGTGATTCGTACCAAGCATGTCCACTCGCTTTTTTTTTCTTCAATGATGCAGTTGTTTTCCGATGAAATCCGATTTCTGATATTTTAATTATTCTTAAAAACCATATTATTTTCAAATTCTTGAGATTGCTTGTAGTACTACTTGAGGAGTGCACCTTTGATATTCTTTCAAAATGTTGTTTTTCAAATGAGAACTAACTCACCTTCCCAACAGTAGATATTATTCAGTGGATAATTAATTTGATGCATCAAAATCGGAATTCGTACGAGTAGTTTTTGAGTTATTCAACTTTGTGTTCTAAGCTTAAAAAACCCACGGTAATGGGTTTATAATATAATATAATTTTGGGGGTGTGGAAATTTGAAAATTGTAGTCTTTATTATTAAACCATCAACATTAATAAAAATTTATAAAATTCTCAATATAACGTGTCTGTTTTATATTTTTGTAAAACTATTTTTAAGGACTATTATCCTTAGTACAGATATTTTAATAACTAAGAAACTACGCTTTGAATTTTCAATTAGGTACAACAACATTTTCAAAAAGATATCCAACAAATAATTTAAAGTAAAAAAGGGAGGTTTTCGTTTGAAAAACAACATTTTAAAAGAATATCAGGTGCACTCCTCAAGTAGTACTGCAAGCAATCTCAATAATTTGAAAAAATTGTCTTTGAGTATATTTAAAAATTCCAAAAATTAAAATGTTGAACAAATTCGTTATTAAAGGAAAAAATAGGGGTGAACATGCTTGGTGAATTACTCTGCATATACCTACTCTTGCAGATATTATAATGTTTTCTGCTGAGAGAGATAATTTCCAATATATCCGGTCATAATATTATGATATATTATGTATGTATATATTTATAGTCCCGATGACGTACCGACTTTGAGGAAGCATATTATCATTATGTCTACCAGCTGCTCGTGTTATCCGTATAGAAATTTGTACGCGTTTTTCATTGATTTTTAAATCCGTCGTACGCGACGCGATGTTGTATCGCATTAAAAGAAAACCATCCTCGGCATATTATATCCATCAGCTACACTGCACCTACACGTATACATGTATACCATTATATATCGTATGTATGTAATATACCTAATATATATATATACACGCCGTTATTTATTTATTTTTTTACCAAACTAGTCACGTGTGGCCATCATTTGTTACCGTTTTCTCTCTCTCTCTCTCTCTCTCTCTCTCTCTCTCTCTCTTTCTTTCTTCTTTCAGCCTCTCCTACTTTTATTATATTTACTTTTTTTTCCCCTGAAATATGACACGAGGAAAAATATCGTCCATCAAGTAGCTAAAGTCAAATTTATTTCACCATTTCAAAATAAAATGTACGTGTTTCGTTCCTCGCGTTTTGGTTTCCGCGTGGTAACCGCGCGCGGTTATATATCATACTACCATATATGAATATAACATAAATACATTATACTTATACATACACACTTACACACGTCCATATATACATTACATGCAATCATCTCGACGTAAACGCACTGTACGTAACAGTTTTTATAATTCCATTGTTTTTTTTTTTTTTGGTTTATTCTATATACTTAATCGTAGCAAAAAAATGATATAATAATATCATGTTTAAGTCAATCGCCGAAGTTGTGTCACGGACTTTAATAATGATTGTGTGTAGCGTTGCAACGTGTATTTCTGCAGCAGACGTCGTGTGTGACAAAAATGGCGGGGATCGCATGAAATTTCCTTATTTTGATGTATTATTATTTATTATCATGCGCAACAGCAACGCCCACCGATTCGGTCACGCGACATCTAAAAAACTCTGTTTATCGTATTACCGATTGTCTATATCGACGACGATAATGACTATTTATTAAGTGTAACGAACAGAAAATAATCGTATACTACGTAAAAGGTATAGCGAGGTGGGTACTCTGCAGCTATTTTGCGATGCACGCTTACCAAAAGTAGAGAAGCCCATACAGTGTAATTATTTTTTATAAAAAATGTGTCAACTAGTAGAATACATACATGTACGTAATATACTTGATTGAATAATCTATGTAAACATGTAACATAATAATTTTTAACTAACTAACAATTATGTTATGTATGTCATCACTATATTGTATTATTAATTGTTATAATATTATTATATGCATGTCATCCGGATTATACCTACTGCAGTGGCGTAGTGGATGTATTGTTTTTGAGGCGATTGCTCCCACAAAATTACGTTGGTTTGTTGGTGGTGGTCCCGCTGCTTTCAAAATACCTTGGTATATCATGGGAATATTATATAAATATGTGTCATAGTAAATAAAAAGGAGGAAAGCGGGATACCTCTGTTGTAGTTGTACATGAGGCCACCTGCCTAGAGAAGTCTGCACTGTAATGGAAGTGTTAGATTTAAATTCAATAATTTACAACCAATAATTGTCTGATCGACCACTGGTGGCACTGATATTTGGCTGCCTCATTCTTAATAATACTATATACTGAGATATAGGCAAATATCATTGCCAGCAGTCGATCCGGACGATCCGGTGTACAATTATATCTTCAAAACAAAAGTGTAGTATACAATTTTTGAAAACTTAGGCTTGATCCTATATTCTCACAAAAACCGTCCTGTTCTATACGAGGTTCCTGATTCCGGAATATAGACGTTATACGGTTGTAGAATATAGGTTAGGTTTTTTTTAATTTGCACGCAACGGAGTCGGAATACTATCAGGTAAAATTTCTCGGAAACATAATATTCAAATTAATCCTATTCTCTGGAGGTATACCCGAACCCGCAGCTGAAGTGTGCAAAAAATAAATGTATACATCGGCAGCAGTCACGCTCCGAATTCAAAGGCTAATATAACGCGTACAAGGCATCCCGTAGGTTTTTTAATTTGACGTTTTTCTCCGAAAAAACGTCCTGCGTAAATATATCTTTACTCGGAAAGACGACAGGCCAACGACCGCGTGCATTAGGTAAATTAAAAAGACATCACAAAATACAAAAATAATATTATTTTTTCCTTGATTATATAGATACTTATATATTAGTGCATTCATTCCGTGGAAACAATTATATTTATTATACGTGCGTGTGGACAAATCGGTTTTGCGGTACAAAAATTATATTTTTTTGATTACAGCGTGGTGTAGCTATATATCTGGTAAAGTGCCTATACTCTAAAGGTCCTTTTAATGCTTCCTTTATAATATTATAACATTGTTGATGATGATGATAATAATAATATAATCCACCGTGAAAGTCTTCCCGAATATCAGTAATGTTCTATTATAATATTATAGTATAGGTAGGTATACATAACTAAGTGACGCGAAATCAAATTTACCATAATTTATTATGTAGGTTAAGCTCACCTTATTTTGGTGTACCGTATAAATGGCCTTTTTGAATATTGATAGAAAGGCAATTAGTCAAAAATCGTGAGTACGTGAAATGTTGAGGTTTTCTTACCTACCTTACTCATAATCATTCAAAAAACGAATGAAAACCGTCAGCGACACGCAGCGCAAGCCAAAGTGCCGTATAATATTCGACATTATATTTTACTACTCGAAATATGATGTGTATATACCTGCAGTCGCAAATTGAATTGTTTTTTTCTTCAAACCAATGATAATAGTATTTTCCGTCCTGTGTACATCACGACGTATAGTATAATATACCTAGCTATAGAAGATGAAAATACACAAGGTAAGTTTCTATTTTTTTTTTTTTTGACCGACAAACTTATTTTTTTTATCGACATTTTTGGGTTAAAGTTGTTGTTTTACTCGCTCTCTTTCTCTCTCTCGCGACGGTGAAAACATTTCGGATTACGGTGATAAACAAATAAAACATATACTATGTATATATATAGGTAGGTAGCAGGACATGTCGTATACCGGCGGTAAAACAATATATTTTATAAATCGTATTATATACGACACAATAAGAGAAGACGCATCGTAAACGTAAAAGTCAATCTACTCGTAGATAAACTCCAGTCTCTGTTTTATATTATTACATCCCGAAACTAATTTAATTGCCACGAATCACGATATTGTATACGAGTACTTGCGTACAGTACCTGACTATACAACACAGGACGACAGACGATAAAAATATAATTGAATAGTATTATTTCGGATCGACAGTAATAATAAAATACCGCGAAAATCGTCGTGCCCGCCATAACAATAATATACTATCCAATACAATATATCGATAGGTACTGATCGAGACACGATGTACACTGTTGTATACTGACGTATTATATATTGTTGTATAATGATAGTTACTAAAGTAATAAATAACAACGCCATTAACGCCTGACACCTGTTAGCTGTAATCAAATAATAAACGTTGGCCGTGTCAATATTTCTTCGTTTTTAGGTAGTGGCCAATAGGCCTATAATAGTTTCCTCTCTGTATAGGTATATAATATATATATTAGGGTGGTATTTATATGGTGAATACGAAAAAAAATTATATTCCTAAGGGCCCACCCCCTAGATCTGTTCAGTTGGACATACAAATGAAATATTAGAAATTTCAAGACAATCAGAAAAAGTTAAACCTTTGCCACATGAGCCCCAAACATATTTATTTTATATTTTATGTTCTGACCGATGAAATATTTATTTCATACAATATTTTATCGAACAACATTTGTATAAAAATCAAATGTTTTCTTCATTTTACGTCCGTTACTATTTTTTATAGAATTATTGTTTTACATACCTACAAAATATGGCGTTTTTAGGTAAAAATGTGTTTGCTTTTATAAGTTTGTGGATAAATATTGTACATAAATATAAATCACGTCCACATGTCCGACCAATATAAACATAGTCCCTGCGATTGGCTATCGTCATTTCGTACTGCCGTTCGCCTATACCTATTATCTGCGATTATTAGTCCGCCGGATCCGGAAACAATCGCGGGCTGCTGCAGTAACTCGCCGCCCTGCTGTCACAACCGGACGATCGTTAATTCTGTTTCCCCCTCGGGCTGGTCGACTCGGGTCCGAAGAAAATGTATACGCCTATGACGCCGGCATCGAAATGATGATGGGTAGGCACCTATGAAAATTACATATAATATAATGTGGCAGCCGAGTGAAAAATGAGAAATCCCTGTATAACGCTGTTACATATAATTTGTGACCTATTAGGCGGCGAATGTTTTCTAATAAATAAAGTCGGTCCGAATTGCCACGCCAAATGAGCCCTACACAATTATTGTCGTTCATGAAAAACAATAAAACTATACAACAAACAGGTATATGATATTATTTTTATTTAATTTTTATTTAACATGAACAATCCATACAAATATTAGCACAGTAAGTTTATTACATGGTAAAAGTGATGTATAACGTGAAATTTATGATTAAAGCAGCCACCCATATTAATGACTCTTATAGCTAATGATGTATTAAAATAAAATAAATACAAATTATTATATTTTATTGTATATATACCAGCTAAATAGGTGCCTAAAACCTGTAACTCCGAATTCGCATACTATATTTGACCCACGACACTTGAAGTTAATTTATTCAACATCGGGTGAATGAATATAATATTATAAAAACAAAGATTTCTAATGAAATCCGAAATCCAATCTGCAATTCCATCACAATATTAGTTTTAATTTATACGGTGATTATTTCAAATAATTATTTCTGCATGACTATTCCCTGATTCGTAATCAAAATTGTTGAAACACGTTGAGCAAATGTAAAAACACCTATTTTTAATGTGTAAAGATAGACATTTCTTCGTCGTCTTTCTGGCGTCGTAGTGATAGTTTATATTTTCAGAAAAAACTTAATAAAATGTATTCACATTAAATTTAAATTATGTATTTGCGATTGTAGATCCTTATCGTGTTTATATTAATATTCAGTAAAATTATTTTTACACTGAATAAACACTATTATAATATGAATTATACTCTAACAATTAATATACAAATCATAATTTCAACATCGTTCTGCCATATTATGTTTTGGGCACACTATTATCTAAATATCCTCGAGTAATATAATTACACGTTTTACAAATATAAATTAAAAATTGTATTTTCCAACGTACCAATAATACAGACTATATAGACTATAAAAACGTCCGATGCAAACCATGCACAATAATATTAAATATGATTTATATGATATAAATATTATTTTATATATATATATATATTCACCTTTTGCGAAGTTCAAAGTCGGTTTGGGTATTTTATAATATAATATAATATTAGTGCTCAAAGCAAAACGTTGTATGTAAAATATATAGGTGTAGGTACCCAATGGAAATTACATTTTCGTTGCACATTTACCAATGAAAAGTCTTTATAGTCTGTTAATATTGTAATAACATAAACAACAATTATTTTTAGCGAATCAGAAGTTTAAAAACCTTTGTAGTGTCTGGTTACCGTATGGATATAATACAACCAGGCACCGCGCCCGCAGGGAGGGGTGACGAAGGTATCAGTTTTTTTTTTACAGACATAGATATATATTTATCAGCAAGCTATTATAGCCATTAAACAAACAACATTTTTTTTTGTCTTACAGTTCAAATATGAATACTAAAAAAAAATGATTATTATTTATTCTTTTGAAATAAAAAAAATAATGTTCTTTAAATTGAATATGATATTGTTTAATTTTACAATATCTATTATAATATATTACTATTGCACTATTCTCTTATAATTTAAATATTATAAAAAATAAATTAGGTACGTATATCTGAAAAGTTTAAAAAACGTAATTATTTTAAGAAGTGTAAACATCAATGAACTTTTTTCATTCTTTCGATTAATAATTCTTTACTTTACTAGCTTACTCACCAATCAAAACGACTCGATATCGAACTTTTTAACAGGTGGACATCAACAAATTTGGTACAGGAACTTTCGTTGGACGATTTAGTGTGAACTTTACTACCATACACTACTGTTGATTAATTCGCGCATGGACATGTGCTTGTCATGTGTCATCTTAGAAAAATGTTACCCTGAACATTTGAGCTTCTTGAATCTTGGTAAATTAACTCTTTTTCTGTCTTGATGTACATCGTATATATGTTTACGGCTGTAATAAAGAAAAATAAACAATACCTACATCAATCACTTTATGTTTTCTTCACGACCAGCTCGTTTTATTTGATAAACTTCCCAAAAGCATTTCTCTTCCAAACGAATGCGATATGCGTTTATTTTTGATAATGTTTTAATACTCGTCTATAATACAAATTGAAATTGAAAAAAAAAACTATAATCATTGCACGCTGACGGCGGCAATGCGTCGCAGCTGTAGCTCGATTTCTTTTTCCAATTATTCTGGTATAGAAAATAGTAATTAAAATAATGATATTATTATTAATTAATAATTTAATAATAAACGAAATCGCGAGAATTCTTATTATAATAAACCTAAATCAAACAAGTCAAAATATGTATTTATGCATTAGCCGTTATTCTACGGGTTCTTTATTTTTTCTTAATTATTAAGTAAGAGAAAAACTAATTATAAAACAGAATATATCCAATAACTCGATTGAAGTATTTTTAATTGTTTAGTTATTATTATTAAATTTTTTTTTTATTTCAGTGAAAATCGTTACTGTACATTTTAAAATCTGATTAACATCATAATATTGTCATCATCCCTAAGAGAAACATGCGAGCATTCCAATAACCGATGATGATATTTTTTCATGATTTTTTTTTTATTTTGCCGTCCATCGAACTGATTAATCTGAACCTTGAGCATAATAATTCATTCTCGCATTTTTCCGAAAATCAAATGACTTGGAAACGTTTTCCATACGTCTGGGTAATATTGTGTAGACTAAAAAGTGTTCGTGTAACATGTTTAACAGCTGTAACGATATTCAAATATATCCTATACTTACATGAAAATATTCAACGTAGACATTCGAGCGTTCAACAAGTGTGTTTTAAAAATTATTATTAGGTACGAAATACTGAGCAACTGTAAACTCCGTCAATTTTATTATCACTGTTCAAAATATTAAAACATAACTTACCGAGGTACATAATATTTTATGATTATCACAATTATTTATTATTTCATTATAATAATAAACAATGAAAACAATTTTAAATTATTTTATTGATTTATGATTTGTTGACATAATAGACATGACAACTTGTATAGTTGTATGATTTGTTCAGACAATATTGTTATTATTTTTTTTTGTAAGTTTTGCATCTTTTTTGGCATATATACACATACCCAACTATTATTTAATGTGGATGATAACTATTTACAAAAATTATAATTTTTTTTTTAACAATAATATTTTATATTATATTAATTTTATACTGTTAATTGATTTTGTTTCATTGAGCTTACATGAACCCAATTTTACCTGTTTTTTTTCAAACTGAGTTTACTCTAAAAAAAGGTACTTGTGACATAGTTTACATGGGCTCGAATTACTATAAAAATGTATAACCTACCTACCTTTTATATTTAATAATTGTATTATTTCTAATGACCCTGCAGGATGACTATACTTACTCACTGGATGTCGTATCGCAAAATACAATATAAATACATAATGATCGGACATGCGTAGCACAATGCAACTTACATAAAGAATATTCTTCACTCGTTATTTTCCCAAAAGAATACATGGAAAATATTTCCCTTTTAACATTAATATTTTAGCCGATGAAAATTTAAAACAAAATATATGTATCTCTAGAACTTGTTCCTTACAGATTTTCGTAAAAAAAATACAAAATTCCAAAAACCGCCTGTTTTTAAAAGGTATTTCGTGACTGAAAGGAATTTAAAGTTTAAACCCATTTCAAAAATGGCTTATTCCTATGCATTTTTAAAACTTCCATGTCGAACAGTCATGTAGGTGCATATAAATATATAATAAAATATCAACTGTGTGTGAGTGCGTGCTGTACCATAAAAGTGCTTTGGGATACTTATATCTATTTGTCTACAACTAAGCGTATATAATAGTAATATTTAAAACGATTTGTCCACTTATTATTTTACAAGTGCAGAAAAGAATAGGTAATAGAAAAATGAGAATAGGTATGGTAAGATTATAATAATTTTTTTTAATTTTTTTACTTCGGTCACTCGTGAGTATAACAATAATATTATTGTACCTGTTTTATGCATTGTTATACCTATATACAATTTTTAGCATAATATGATATATTATTATTATGTTATTCGTAGAAAATCTCACTTAATATCAATTATTTGTGTTATGAAATATTCTAAAAAGTTTCTCAACTTTTCTGATTTATAAAAACCACAACACTTGTTTCGTTCAGAATAATTAAAAATTATTTGAATAAAGATAACTTTTATTTCATCTACTATTATATGACGCTTAATAAGAACATACAATTTAAACTTTAACATTAACATTTTCCAAATGAATATTGATGAGACGCTTTAATTGCGAAATATTTAAATATAACTTGAAACAAAAACAAATTCAAAGTTGTGCGTAGCGCTTACTCCGATGAAACAATTCTTATTTATATAAAGTGTAGGTGTAGTTTACTTACAAACAAATACACAGTACTACTCATGCGTATACATTTCAGTAGGTATACGTTTATTATTATTATTATTATTATTATTATTGGTGTTGTTATTATTACCTACTGTAACATAAAATAACTAACGTGTACGGTTGTACGATGTACACGTCATAATAACTTTTACAAATAATATTGTTACAGCTAGGTATACCAATTTGCATGCGTTTTCCTTTTGGATAGCTGTCGACTGTATGTATATGGGATTGAGCTCGACAAAGTTGAACCGATAAACTTCGGTTATAAAAGGAAAATGCGATTTGAATATGTTGTTTATATATTGTGTGGTGACTTTAATGAAGTTTCGCTAAATTAATGACCTCGACAGATGTTCGGAAAACTCACTATGGCTGATTGCAATTTCCTTTTTCGAAATCGATTAATCCGTCTTCGTGCACGTACATAATATCTAACTAGATTTCATTTACGAATCGTTTTTTGATACGTCACATCGATAAAAGTCCGACTAAAAACGCCGAAATAAAATTCGCAGAGGAGGACAAAAAAAAAATCTATTTTCCTTTGAACGAAAAACAAGAAAAGTCTATAAAAGAGTTGCCTACAAGAGTTTATTGAAACGGTTTTCACGGTCGGGTTATGTGTATGCTTGTCTATTCTATATTATATGGTGAAAAAAAAATATTCATCAAAACACATGCATAATATTCAAGGTGATAACTGATATTATTATATTATTCGGCTGCAAAACGTCCACTTACAACTTCAATTTTCGATTACTAAGCCGTCCGGACAATAGGCGATGCGTTGCGCGTGAACGATATATATTTATGACGTAGGTAACGATTATTTTTATGATATATATTCGACGGATATCCAAAGTTTTATTGCGTAATACGTTCGGGAAAACCTTGAATAAGGACGAAGTTGCCGGCGGCACATACACACTCTGCAGGTATACCTAGGTACATATTATATATAAATATATATAGGCAGATTAAATCGGCAAAGCGCCGTGAACTGCGATGATGGGGGTCAGTCGGAAGTAAAGACGAAACGCCGCCGTGGAACATATATATATATACAGGTTTAGTGTATCGTTTTTCATTACTATATTGTTATATACATACCGGAAATAAGGGTTGGTTTTATTTTTTTTTTCG
Organism: Myzus persicae; assembly: GCF_001856785.1. Classification (NCBI taxonomy): domain Eukaryota; kingdom Metazoa; phylum Arthropoda; class Insecta; order Hemiptera; family Aphididae; genus Myzus; species Myzus persicae. The sequence goes on from NW_019100468.1 coordinate 102,434, forward strand.
GCTCACCCGCTCACTGCAGCAGACACACACACACACACACACACACACACACACACACACACACACACACACACACACGGGTCATTTAAACAGAATCGTTCTCCTGCAGCAGCAAAGCCGACCCGCGATACAACAAAAACAGAGTATGTAATAATGCGCTGCGGTATAATGGCTCCCGACTCACTATAATATTTCGTTTGAATCGATAAATTTAAATTTCATCGTGTGCAGTGCCCGCAATCGAATTACTGCAGCACTGGCAGTCGATATAATATCATACCGGAGACCTGCAGGTATTAACAATAACATTATACTATCGTTTATGGATGTGCGTATAGGTATATACCATAAAATATATAGGAACGCGAATATTAACACTCTGCAGAGTAAAGAGTTTTCGACCGTGTATAATGTTATATAATGTGCATTGCGCATTTACGTACCTCTGTTATTATTATTGTTATTATCATCGTCTTGCGATGGATGAGGCGATGATATAAGTGAATTTTCATCATCGATTCATAGATAATAGGTAGGTATAGCTGGTATACAGGGCGTAACGGTGGGAAGACCGGACGGATGAATAATAACTTTTGTTTTAAACGATATTTTTTTTATATAATTTATCGACACTCGTGCTACATATACAATATAACATTTTTTAATACTGAAATAAAATATATAAAATCAGATGTGCATTTTTTTGAAAAATTCAAAATATCGTTCAAATTTGTAAATCTGGTTTTTAGAAAAAAGTTGACTGTAAAAATAGTTATTTAAAAATAATATGTAGTTTCTGCATTTTTTCAATTCTTTTAACCTCTTATTGTTTTTGCTAAATGAAGTTGATCCAACTGTAAAATGCGTTTTTAATTCAAAAAGTATGAACCAATTTTATTTATTTTATGAGAATTTTTATGTAGATACTTTTGTTAAGATCTAATTTTTTTTCTAAAAAGTTTTTACTTTTCAGATTAATGAGTTACTTAAATGTTGACGTTTTAAAAAATCATAAAAATTAAACCACTTGACTCAGATAAATGTTTTTACAAGCCCAAGGTTTCTAAAAACCAGACTTACAAATAAGCTGTAAAAAAAAATTTTATAAGATTTTATTTTATTATTTTCAGTATTAAAAAATAAAAATAAAAAAATGTTATATTATACATATAGTGCAAACGTCAACAAATTGTACACATTAAAAAAAAGTAGAAAGTAATTGATTAAAATAAAAGTTATTTGATCCGTCAAGTCATCTAGCTTGTTCTATACTGTATATTAAATATACATACGCAAATGTGATATAGTTAGGTACTTCTACTACCTACCTAACTATATTATTACGATTTACTCCTAGCAACGAGAAAACGTGTATAATATGGGTACACCGTACACGGCGCGTCGGCGCACAGTTGCGAGGTGGAAATTAATAATATGATTTCGTTGTTATACAATACTTATAATAATATGAATAATATCGATCGTGACTAAAATAAAATCTACAATATTGTAATTAAGTGGTATTCTGTGGTATGTTATACCGTGTTTACCGTATGTACCCGCGCTTCTATACCGTTTAAAAACTGGTAACCGTTGCTTACAATTAGTTGCAAACTACACCGCGACGTTAAAATGTGAATTCGTGCTTAATTTTTGTTGCATGTGAGTTTAAACATAATTATTATCAAGTTCCATTCAAATTGAAAGTATTTCCATTTCGTTTTTGTTTTATATGTATTATATATTTTTTCGATCGAAAGCGTATAAAAAATAGTTGTTTTTTATAATATATTTTAATTAGTGAAACGACACTCAATTTTATATAATGAATTGAATTCCGTCATAATTTCAACGATTGCGAACGATGGTGCAGTGGTTTTCGGTGTAAAATAATGTTTTCGCTGTGGCTGTCTTTAAGTCAATCCATTTAGTCGCTAAACTATAGTTTTCTTCTCGATATTTGTGTTTTTTGAAAAATTGTTTTCGTATTTTTAAGTAAGTACATTATTGTAACGTTTCACTTTTGAAAGACTCTATTTGCTTATGATACTGTTCTTAAATGTATCGATGACCCACACATTTTTAATTTTATAATAATATGAATTGAGTTATATTGTTTTACTACACAATCTGTTTCAATTTAATTGAACTACAACAGTTATAACTAAGACAAAGTGACATGTTTCACAGGAATGAAGAATTGCCCTACTGGAGGAACTTAGTCTTAATAAATTATTAAACGAAGCATAATGCAGAATGTACTTTTTTCACGCTGAAGTGTAAATATCAGACAAATCGTTTTTATACATTACCAAAACTGTCTTTTAAAAACTTGTTAACCTAAGGGTGTTCACTTAATTTTTACTATAATGGCTTCAATAAAAATTCGAACAATGTTATTTATGCTTAAGTTTTATTACATTTTCTGTAAACGAGTTTATACAAATGGCCTCACAGAAAATATTAGTTTTACCCTTAATTTTAAACGAATAGGTGATTTATTTACATTTATATCGAGTAGAAACAATTATTATTTTATTACAGTTATTAAAGTGGCTAATTACCTGACTTTATAGGACAAACCAATATTTTATGCAATAAAATAAAAATACTTGAAATATTATCATCTTATAAAATAATATATTTTATATCTTAAACACAATTTATTTTAAGTAAATAATATAAAAATGTATTATTTTAAGTTCATAGTTATAATAAATGTCATGATATTTTGAGTTGTACAATAATTTATTCAATCTGTATCCAATGTGTTATTTTATCCAGAAAATGCCGTATATCTGTAATGCCGTTCACCAATATATTGGAATAAAATTACCCAAGTCACCAAAAATAATTTGATGACTTAAAGGTCGAGCTATCATTATTACCTACTTGATAAAAATGTCAATAAATTATGTCTATCAACCGCGCATTTTTTTACCGACGTGTATCTAAAACTATGAATAAAACTTGTATTAACTATGAGGTCGTGACCCGTGAAAACTAGTTTTAACTGAACATTGAATAAAAAAAAATTTCTTCTCATTTTTACTCTAGTGGCCATTAGTAACAACTAGGTGTACCTACCTAATACAACCGAGTTCTTATACCAACACCGCACACCCATGCATTTAACTAGTTTCTACTAGTAAATTCAGGTTTTTACATTATAATAAACAACCATTTGACATTTACATTTGCGGACTGAGCATACCTACTCCGCAAAAGTATGGTCAGCACAAGTCCGTATTCAAATAAACTTTTTAATGTAACCGCTCTCACGCTTATTGTACACTGTTCGTTCAATATTCGATACAGCGAATGTCGAAGGATGGGTTATATGTCTTTGAATAAAATTGTTGAAAAAGTGTTGTGCTTTCGATTGTGCGAACGCAATTAAAATTATTTTTAAAAAAAACCCGAAAACCGTAGGTTTACCTATACCTACTATAATATGATAAATGATAAGAAAACGAGCATGTGTAGGTCGGTTTGCAGTCAGTTAAACGGATCACTTCGTATATGTAATTATGCCTAAGCATATAATATAAACGCTTTCACTGCAGCAGCAGTATAGGTATGTGTAAAATATATACCTACATGACGCGAACTGTATTACACGCGATAAAAAATAAATGAAGCATTTAAAAAACTTGGACCGACTGCACCTGCACGTATACACACACACACACACACACACACACACACACACTTACGCACACGCATGCATATATTATACACATAGTATGTAATATATAATTCTATTACGCACGTAGACGTCTTGCGTTCGGGCGTGTGCTTCTCTATATATGTAATATATCGTTCGAGAGATCTCCTACGAACATTATTATTTATATTATTAAATTGTATTGTATTTTTTACTCGAGGTCGTCTGTTATTCGCCATAATAGTTAAAAGACAACGTCTTCGCAGCGGTAGCCCGCCGCCCCCTTTGCCCTTTTGGTCTCTCGTGATCTCCACACCGTTTAACTACGTTGCAAGTCGCGATACTATCCGAGCTGCTCGGAACTTGCTTCTATCCCATTATAATATAATGCATATTATAATTATTATTATTATTATTATTATTATTATTATTATTATTATTACTATTACACCGCCGTGTCTTATCCAGGCATGTGCTACCCGTGCTGATGATGTCTCCGACTTACAAACGTAAGACAAATTATTATTAGGTGGTATCTATTACACTTGAGTTCAGCACAATCGATTTTTGTGTCGTTATTATGCAATATAATATATTACCATACATAGCTTAAACATCGTTAGGGAGAACTGATGACCTAGCAGGTACATGCGGAGTTGACCCACCGACGTTTCAACTTCCAGTTGTCTGCAATGATTTACGAATCCGTGGATTGAACTTACAATTACTCTTATTTAAAATTGTCTCGTAATCATTTTTGAAAATAAAATTCTCGTGTTAAGTCTTTACTCGGGGGGGGGGGGGACAACTTGATGTGGGCACGTCTATTATTGAGCTTAAAGGTAAAAACATAAATCATGATCTGTGTTTAGGCGTCAGATTTTTTTCAAGTTAAATCGTTCAAACAGTTGGTAAAAACAATTTCTCGCGGTCACGCATATAACTGTATAATATAATAAGTGCATATCAACTGTAATATACACATCATAAATATACATAAACTAAAAATATCGTATAAATAATATATATATATATATCATATACATATACATAACTATGTATTATTATACAATAATAGAATAGAATAAAGTATACTGCTGCTGCTGCACTGCAAGTATGTAGATGGTGAATTTTTAATTTGTGAAGTTATTTCCAAAGACCTCATATAGTCATATCATGCTCATACAGACCTATGAATCAAATCGGATCCACGATAATGGGCGCTGTTGAGGTTCTATATGAACTATATGTCATCATTATATATATTGTTATGAAAATATATAATGGCAAAAATATAACTGCGTTTGTGCATCGGTCACTTACAGTCACTCAAAAATCACGCTCTCTATATCTGCTCACAACGCATAATTTTAGTACCTAATATAGACAGGGCAGGTCCATGAACATGTTATTATAAGGTCCACGGATATTTCACATTACCTATACTTACTCAAATTATCTTGATCTACAAAGCAGCACAAAATGGTTCTGCTGAGCTAAAAATATGTCGTACGGTTTACGTCCCTAGGACGGAGATTTTCATGGTTAGCGTCCCCCTTAACCTTTGAGGTAGAAAAAAAGTATATTATAATCAACGACGGAGTGATAAATATTGTGCGCAGACAGTTATCGCGGACTTTAAATACCCCCTCCATTGGGGTCCTGTTCCTATTGATCACGGCCGAGCCGAGTAGAGCAAAAAATTTACAATTATAATAATAAAATACAATAATAATTATTAAACAATATCATTAATGAACAATGCAAGTATATATGTGTAACATAATATTGTGTTTTCGCGGTCCATCATTCGACACATGGTTGAATCCTGTTGTATACCTTTAGTCGTTTTTATTTCCCCGTTTTAAATTCGACAAACTTTCGTAAACATTTATGTAATAATACAAATTTAACATTTACCGGACGGATAATATTATTATTTCCTATACATTGGTAACCGTCATTCGCTTTCATGAATAATAATTAGACTCGTCGTGCCGAGTGTGTGTGTATTTAAATCTAAACATTATTACTGAATTATAACTGCCGCGTATACAGGATGATTCACCGCGGAGCATGCGCACACCCCCGTGTTTTTCATTATCAATGAATTTATTCAAATTTTGAATTTTTGTATTTTTAGATAATACTCAAACACCGTTTACCAAAAATTTTAATTATCTTTATGTGTAATTAGATCTAATATTTACTACACGTCTTGGACCAAAACTCAAAAACTACTGGTTTGAATTTTGATTTCGATTCAAAAAATTGTCCATCAAATAATTTACTTTAGAAACAACCACCCACGTCCTCTTGGGGTTCTCATTTGAAAAACAAAAGTTTGTATTTCCACAAGACACTCCTTAAGTAGTACGAAAAATCTAAATAATCTGTAAAATACAAATATACAAATACGAATACGCATTTAAACGTAGGTGTATTTCAAAATTTCAAAAATCTAATTTTTAACAATTGCAGCATTATTGATGTAAAAAAAAAGAGGTGAATCACTCTGTACATATTCTCGGTGTAAAAGTACCTGCAGTTTACATAGGTATATGAAATGCACTTGCTCGTTCTGCAAGTATTCAATAATACGTACGTATAATATGTTATGCGAGAATATAATATTATGTATAGTAGCCTCGAGGTTGTTATACCTATCGTATTCGTCTAGATCAATACGATGCGTGTCTTAAGTGCAATACACGAGATTTATATATGTTTAAATATATTTTATGTCTCCACAAACCGTCAAAAACCAGTCGACATCGTTTCATCTACTTAGAGGATATGCCGTCTACTTTCGGATGAGCAATTTTTACGTCGCAACCTGTTTTGGAAAGTCGACCGTACCGGTTTGGAGCAAAATTTATTCGCCGCTTTTTATATTTTCTAAAGAATTTTTTTTCTCCGTTTCCTACTGTCGGCGAGACAGCTAGAGCAGCTGCTCAGTAACTTACCGATCGATTGCCTTGCCGAAAATGGCACGTGGTGAAATATTATATGAGTATTATAATTACCATCAAAACCTCATAGTATTTTATGCGACGAAAAATAGAATTCGAATGGGTTTGTCTTGGTTTCGTGTAGGCACATAATATGTATATTATTATATCATAAAATCGAAGAAAAAAAAATATTAGTGACGAACAAACCGATCAAACCGATATGTTTGTGTAAAAGAGGATGTTTGCGAGATGGCGGGAGGGGGGAAGGTCGGTTTTGTTTAGAGATCAAGTTTCTTGTTAAATCATTCAAACAGTTGACAAAAACAATTTCGCGCGGTCACATCTTATATAACTGTAAAATACATGCATGTTAACCATATACATATCATAAACATACATAAATATCATATATACCTACTATATACGTATCATCAATATGCATAAATATCATATAAATAACAAATATAATTTAATATAAATAAATATCGTATGCATGTACATAAATATATGCAATAATAATATAATAAAATATACTGCAAGTATGGTGCAGGCGCAAGAGGACAGCGACAGTAAAACGAATACGTTTCTTATAAATAAGGATTATCGATGGTGGCAGATGACGTCGGGTGGAAGTACTAACCCTTACCATCATATTGATTATAAATGCGTTACATTTAATTTTAAATATGCAACGTACGTCGTAGATACCGCAAAGGTCATATTATGCAGAGCCCAGCTACGGATTTTTTTACCGTAACATATAATAACATCCGTCGACTACAATATACACCTTGTTTGAGTTTGTCTCCGCCTGCTATATTGTGTGTTCTGCAGTGCATTACACGACTATATACCTATATGTGCATTATGTAAATTTTCTGAAAACTTGCTTATTGGATTTTTCGGTCTGATACGTATTATAATATATTATACACCCACCCCCCCTCCCTCTCAATGCTTGTATTATATTATATTGTTGTTGTGACGTTCTGCAACAGTACTGCAGTTTCGCACGAATTATCCGTTTATCGCGGTGTGGAATATCCACTCGCGGGCTTTCCTGAGATCTGTGACTTCACCAACAACCGTAACCACGGTATAGGTGTCGGCTACGAATCATAGATATTTATCGACGGGATACGAAAACATGAATTTCACACAAATCCAGCAGCCGGTTCGACATTTTGTTGTTGTTATTGTTGTTGTTGTCACCCCGTGTTCGAGTGTCAAAGTCTATAATATAATCCAGGAGATAAGATTAGATTTACTCGACAATTTACGGTCTTACAAAAAATAGTCGAAAAGTTTTTTCTTGTCTCTTGAAGTGTTTTTAAGTCGTGTTTGGGGTATATAACTCGAAAAATACACAAGTCGAATTTATTTATATTTCCCTCGAGATTCGAGGTATCGAGACACGAGTATACGACTGAAGTAGGTATACACTTCTTGCAGATATAGTGGGATCATTATATTATTTTAACAATGTATTTATGAACCATTTTTATTTGCGTGGTTTTTTTTATGACCTTCTATCTGATACATCGACTACCAATTGACCAATATTTATTTTTCATTATTATTATATTTTCATATGCATTATAAACGACTACCACATGCATACTTTTATTCGTACAACAATACGCTTATTTTTTGTTAGTTTTTAAATTTCGCACGTAAACTTTAATGAAGGAGACACTCAGTAGTGCGACACTTTTGTCTGTTCAATTTTACTACGATGAGTTGTGATACCATTTTCTTTTAAGTTGACGTGGAGGATAATTCTCGGCTGACACACTTCTTCCAACTAACACTTATACGAGACATACCTACAGTCAGCGGATTTTGACGAGGCAGATTTAATTACAGATTTTCATTTTTATAGGGTAGAGAGTAGAATTATTTGTGTTTTTGAGATAAACTATTAATAATTGTCAAAATATGCAATTGATAATTAGTAGGGATACAACGAGTACCTACTGGAGTTTCCATAACTTTTTACTAAAAAAAGAAGGACAATTTGCACCAATTCTGACCCCTCCTTTTCTATACCATAAACGTAACTAAGTAAAGTTCTTTTTAATGATTATGTTCACCTTTATATCACACTTTGTAATTTTAATTGTACTAAATATTAACTGTAAATTGAGCACATTATGCCCGTATTGTATTCTTAAATAAATAAATAAATACAATTTTAAAAAAAACAAAATATCTCCCAGTTCACGTTATAATATAAAAGAACTTCCTTTTTTATTCACATATAGATCATCATAATAATTATTATAAAGTTAAGTTCGGGTTTAATAGAAATAATCCATTATATTAAGACCTAACGTGGTTCTTACGTTATTTTTTTATTATTATTACTATTTTTTATTATTATTCATGAAAGACTTAATGGATGCAAATAGACGTTATAAATATATAATTTAAATTGTACTGTATTCATATAATGGGTTTTTCATAAAATGTATAAAAACTTGTCCTACTAAGTTATTTAAGCATTGTATCACATTTAAACATCAATTCATACATATTATAACATAATAATACGTGATGTAAATAAACACTTGATGTTAAATATTTAGCAAGAGTCTTTCCCATTCTTTGGGTTCTATAAAAAAAATAAGAAAGTTATATATTATTATTATTATTATTATTATTATTATTATTATTATATTGTATACAGAATGCACCATACTGTACTTTACCCTTTTCGCATACTGGTGAGATATTGAACCAATAATATACATGTTAAAGTAACCCATTCCGGTTATGAATTAAAATGTCACGTTTGTAATTCTTTGATTGAATTCAGTCGTTTTATAAAATAAATACATCAAATTAAATTGTTGGGCTAATAATACGCTTTTGAAAATCAAGTAGGTACTTTAGATAACTTAAGTTTAACGAAATTTTTTTTTAAAAAATTGATTCATAAAATCATAATATCTTTATTATTTGTAACACTGTGAAATTGTTGTATTATATACTTTGACTACGCCTTGTTGTTCAAATCGTATATTTTTCCAAATAAAAAAACTACTAAGAATCTCAATGGACGGGACTCGCCCAATATTTTGAAACTCAATCGGACTCAAAAATATAATGACAAGGACGAAGGACCACTCGGCGATGAATCCGAGACCGTTAATTAAGTGGCTCCTTGAATTGCGAAGTGTTCGCGTGACCCACATTTGAACCAACTAAATCGACGTGATGTCATTAAACATGCATATTATCCTGCGGCTAAGAATACATAATATTTGCTCTAATTTTAGTCGGTCCTTGCAATAATAATTTATTATTCAAGAATTATTTAGAAATTAAAGTTAAATTAGTCGAAAAAAATGCACTAATGGTCGATAGTGGTAAGTGCTGTGCTTATGGCCAAAAACGTATAAAAAAAAATCGACTTGAAATCTAAGGAAAATCCTGTTGTCAGGATTTTTGGATTTTCTGCGAGTAATGGTATAATATAGCTACTTGCGTACAATTATTTTAATACTTGTGGTGGTTTTATTTTTGTTGTACAGAAATGACTCAGTCGTTGACTAAAAAAGTCATGACACCTTTATTATATTTTATAAAAACGGTAAACGCAATTTATTATTATACAAGTATACAACACATCCGGGGTTATAGGTCTCAGGATGAGACCAAAACTAGTATACGAGCGACGTTTACCGCGATCGTATATTTGGAAACAAATTGTTATCTCCATTTATGGAGACAATAATAATAATAATATATTATGATGTTTCACAAAAAAAAACAACTAGTCCTTAGTATAGAAGGTAATTGCAGTATTGTATCAATAGTCTTTCCATCATATTATCGTGATCTATGATGATGATTTATAATTATTTATTATTTTAAAATATGTAGGATTCGCCTAAAAAAAAACGAAAGTCTGTGTGAAATTAAATTTTAGCCGAGAATACTATTAATAATATAATACATTTTAATATTTGCTCTAAGCGTTGCACGTATCTGCTTATTATGAAAAAATAAAACTAATTTCACATGCAGATGAGTTATTTTCGAATTTCGGCCCACACACAAAAACTATATTATAGATCCCGTGGGTCAGTATCCACTTACACATACACCTAATATTACGTAAAAATTATATATTTTCCTTGTAGTTGACCTGCAGTATAACATTTCGTTGACCCTCCCGAGATGGAAATTTTCGGCGTCCGCTTAGATGACATGACAGGTGTTATTATAATATTATATATTATTATATATGCAAAAGCGTCAAGTTATGCGCGAGTACATTATTATTATAATATGTCTGTAAACGCCGTTGCGATAGGTCAAATGGATAAGAGATTAAACGTATATGAGTGTTATTAGAAAAAAAAATTAATAATAATGATGTGTTCATCAATAGCGTTCTTAAAAAATATTTAAAATAATATTTTTATCAATCGAGTTTTAATATAGTATTATAAGACCGTTTCATATTGGCGTCGAGTATAGTGTGAAACCGCCCACCGTTTTGACATCGCCTAGAAGGTATTATTATAATATCATGTTATCGTTATTACTATGATATCATCATTGTTATACGTAAGTATTAAAGTCTTGTGGTCAACGGTTACGCACAATATGGCCATTTCCGCTGTGATTATAATGACAACTGCAGGCACAAAACATATTCCTAATGGTATGGCTGGTATATAGGCGTAATATGTTGTATAATAGATACTTTGGGTTTTTTGTCCTCGAAAACAATAATTTATTTGTAATCGTTATTGTTATTGATATCGACCGTTTTTGTTTTTGAATTAGAAACGTGAGTAATTATCATTGTCCACAATAGCACGTCCAAAAACATCACACACTTAACACATCGGATTATGATATTCGTTTCGTATAATGTTACTATATAATTTGACCGATGTATTGCGCTGCCGACTGAAAAACACATATTTTACATTTTTATTTTAATAGTTCCACCTCTCGCGTACCTATGGACCCGTCAAGTTTGCAGTATGCGATTGTTCGCAGAATAATAAATTTGTAAAACCGTATAAATACATAATAATAATATGTGGTGCAACTGTAGTAGGCCAATAACCCACGATGTTTAAGCCTTTACTTAAAAAAAAAAAATAATATGTGTTTTCGTTACCATCGATGGCGGACGGGTCAGTTGCAATGCTGTGTGAGTATTAGATATGAAATTATAAATTTGGTCAGCATTTTTTAAAATTATTATTATTACTGTCGTAATCGTTGAAATTACATGCCACCACCCATTTATCGGACGTTGAGTAGAATACATAATATGTAGTTCAACCGCGAAATATATATATTTATATAATTTATATAATTACCTTTCATGGGACAAAAAAATAAAACGAAACGTTTCGTCAATAGCTATTATTTAATTATCGTTTAAAACACCAAACGGCGACGTTTTATGAACGTACAATTATTAGTATTTTTTTCCGTGTACAAACTCCAAACCATCTGGTTTCGTCGTCGCGACACGAAATCGCAAAAGTTAATGTGCTTCGAAGCTTGGACCGATTCCGACGATGAAGTGCGCTCACCGTGCGACGGACGACGAAAATATAATATATTTTAAAAATATGGCCGTCAATTGAGGAAATGCGTCGTTTGTTCGTGATCTATTAATTATGTATAACAGGTAAAAAAAAAATGAATTAGGTACCGTACAATAGTCCGAGTGTTATATGGAGCATCACTTTTTATACGCGACATTAATGCGTAATTACTACTGTCACGCCACGATTTGTTTCCATACATATATAAAGGTACCTATACAGAGAATGCATTAAAAATTTGAAGAGATGGAACGATTATGTCGGCGGCGAATTAAAAAAATATAAAAAAAACCTATAAAATAATAATATTATTCGCGTGGATTGATGGCTGTTTTAAAAACACATAAATGTTGAAAATTATTTTTGTCGATTAATAACAATTAACCTCGGGCGATGTCACACAGCTCGCGATGGGGCTGATAATACGCGAGTTTAAAAATTTTAAGTCTCGTTTTTCGTATACATAATTGTAATTATAATTAACGAACAATATCATTGCGTTCAACCCGAGTCGAACGTCATCTAATCATAATATGATGTATAGGTCTGTCGTAGGACCTCTAACAGAGCCCCCTTTGAACCGCTATAAATACTTAGCACCGCATCATCCGTCCTGTGTGGACTTAATTAGTGACTGGCGCTATGACAGTTCAACCCGTCCGCTCAAGAACGCGTGTACACAATACATAGATACATCGTATACATATATATACTTACGGTTAAAGTTTACCGTTGTGTACAGTAAAATATATGATAATAATACATACGCTAACAAGCAACAATAATAGTAATAGTAATCCGGGCCACCGTTTCATTAAAGTCGAAAGCCAGTTGATTCAGCGCCGTCGTTGCATTATTACGAATAATACACTGCTGCCGACTAAACAAACAGTAATAATATTATAATTGTAAATTACTATTAATCGGGCTTTCGCCGTGTGCCGCCGGTACCGGCTCGGGAAAAGGTCGATCGGGCGCCGGCAAGAAAATATTATATGTATCGTAACACATATATATAATATATAATATGACGTATATATCATTATGATATTATGTGAAAAGCCAGCTGTGTGCGCGAGTATATAATAACGTATTCATTGTCTCAACCGGCGTTTTGGCTCGTCCCTGAATTTTAATATACCTAGGTACGCGCATTGTAATAATATATTATTATAATATTACGGCGGTGTGTATGACTTACACGCACGGAAGACCCCGTCGTCTTAATTTATCACGCCGCGCAACGTATAGGATTATATACACGTCCTATACGTGAAAAACGCGAAGCGGTTAGGGAAAATGCTTTCGACGATTTCCCCCCCCCCCCCCAAAAAAAAAAAAAAAAAACTGAAAGCCGAAAGCCATATAAATATATATATTATCATTATTAGGAGGTGCTCTCGTCGAAGACCTGGGGAGTATGAACGTGAAGTCTCCGATCGGTACAATTTTCCGGGAGGTATTTGAAAATGTTTTTTAAAAATATAATATTTAAACCCAATTTCAATAATTAATTTAATTAATAGGGTACCTATAGCCTGCAGCGTAACAAATAATTGTCAAAATCAAATGTGTGTGATTTCAATAACAAAAAATTAAACTCGGAGATGTCTTATCGTTGCACTAAAAAATAATAATAAAATATGTACCTATATATATAAACGTACTAGTGATGAATAAATTATTTTTGTGCAACATCAAGAAACATCTCCAGAAATTCATTTATCTCCATTAGTATGATATCTCTGTGTATTTAACAGTCGGATTTGTCCGTTCGTTGAGCTAATAAATAACGCAGTTTTTTCTTATTCTTAACGCGATGTGCAATCGAAAACTTATTTTCGATCAAAATTTGGATGGATGTCTCGTCGTTGCCCCTAGGTCTTCAGTATAATTATTGTTCGTACTGGTTGATTAAAATCGTCGTCGTCGCTGTGTTAAGTCGAGCTATTCGCCTCGCTTTGCTATAAATCCCCGGGCGCAAAGACGACACATAATAATAATAATAATAATAATAATAATGACGACAATATTGCGCATTCGATTCTCAACGTTACGACAGTAACAATATTAATAATACCAACAACAACAACACACACGTATATAATATATGGGAGATTTACTAGGATATTAAAAATTCGCTGAAAAACATATATATTGCGCCAACTCGATTGGTCCGTAATAAAAACATAATGATATTATATTATATGTAATAACGCGCCCTATAGCCGATGTTGATACACACGGGAAAACTGCGTTAGGGATTAAAAGAGAATCCTAGCCCGGCGGAGGGGGGGGGGGTATAAGAGACGAAAACAAAGTTTATAAAAATGAAGTTCGCAGCCCGTTTTTGACGTCTACATATTCTTTCTTCCGGGCGTGGTGCGATCGGTGCCGCAGCTTCGCGAGCGTTATTAATGTTTCTCCCTCGAGCTCACATTAATCCCCCGAGACACCATATATATATTTAATATAACTGTGTTATCCGTGTAATCCTTAGGTCCCAGGGCATAACCACCCCAATCGCACAAGTCTCCTTAACAAGCCGCTAAGACAGAGCAACTGTATTCTACAGTCCTCAGAATCAAATATATAAATATATATATTTATTATATAGATTATATTCACCGAGCACACTAACCCCCCTCCCTCCTTTTTCTCCAACAATGCAGTTATTTAAAACCAAATTTTTGAAAATTTTAAACACGCTTAAAGAAATTTTTTTGACATTTTTCGTAAGTATACCTACTATTTAAGAAGCGTGTCCTGTGTTGATACAAACTTCTGTTTTTTTGAATTACCCTCTCCTATTTTACTGTAAGTATTATTTAGGGAATATTTTTTTTGAAAATTCAGATAGATGTACCTAAATCAAAATTCGAACGAGTATAATTTGTGGGTAGGTATATTTTTTAATAGATACCCTGTAAACGTTAACTGTACCAGAATAATAATACATATATGTTTTCTTTGTTTTTTTAATTAAGTACCTGTTTATTTATACTGTGATGAATTTGTTGTTTTAAACGATTTACTGACATGAAATAAATGTGAGGTAGCGATCATCGATTTTTAAATACCTTAGATAACTCGTTCTCCGTATAACCACCTGCTACACAAATGCCTTATTTAGAAAAAATATCTCAAAATGCAGTCTACCTCTTCCGGCTTTACCGTATAACTATATACATTATAAACGAAACGTTATTATAAGCAGTGCTTAAGATTTTTACTGCAACGGCTGAAATATTAATTCCTTAATTAAAATGTAGATTTCGAATCATTAGGTTATTATATAAATTTAATTGATTAAATTAATTAATTATTAATTTTAATGAAGCGCGAAAGACCATCGTCACGTGAATCCCTCGAGCAACTCTATACCCCACTGGCCAAGATGATGTTGTCTTCACATTGTCTTTGCAATTGATTGTATTTGTTTTTCTCACGTTTTCGAGCTCACATTAAACTGTTATATAATAATGAATTCATAGATATACAATGCTATTCGAAAACCGCATTGAACACTTCTATAGTCACACTATAATATATATATTATCATTACAACAAATATCACATTCCGATTGAATGTTCTCTCATGTGTTCTCTCACATGCAACAGTTAAACGAAATATTTAACGGTTTCGTCAACCAGAGTGACCAGATTATTATTATTATTGGAAACTATATATAATAATGATATACGCACATTGATTAATAATTTATGATGGTAACATGAAACAGTTTTTTCCCCGCCGAAGGTCTATAATATTTCGAATATTTAGGAATGCGATACTCATAATTTGTGTTTGATGGTCAGGTACTTGTTTATTGACAGACGCAGCCGAAAGTAGCGTTATATGAAAATCCAATCAGGTTGTATTGGTATAATATATATTATACCAATAATATTTCGCAACCTGAAATATAATTAAATGGACTGTTTTCATAATACTATTACCAAACAACAATAAATATTGGTATACCTAGGTTACGGCAGTGTAAGTTCGACGATAATTCATTAGTTCGATAAAATTATAATTATTTAAGTGTCGTCATTCGCACAGTCATGCGTCATCACCGATGAATACAGAATGGTTCACCGAGCTATTCGCCTCTTTTTCTCCTCCGACAATGCTTCAGTTATTCAAAATCTGATTTTTCGAATTTGTAAATAATATACCTTCTAGGACTCTAGGTGCTCCAAGACCATTTTTTTTTAATTCTCTAGAATTATTATACTACTTATAAATAAATATGGTGCGGGAAATACATATACTTCTGTCTTACAAATGATCCCCCCTCTGTCTACTGTAAATACTTATTTGACGGAAAAACGGGGTTGAACATTCGCGGAGAATTATTCTGTATACATAGAGGTTAATTGCAAATAAAAACGGCTGCATAACTAATCGTCGAGTGTATATTTTGCGCTAGAAGATGTTTATATTATTTCATTGCAATGACTATAGCAAAAATTAATTTTGCATCTTGGAACTTTAGGGAAATGATTTCTGTTCGAGTGCGTGTTGTTGCACAACCGACTTTGAATCTCACATAAAATAATAATAAGATTATACATCTTGTATATACGTATAAATGCTCAAAACACGTCGCGGAGACCCAATAACTACTGCAGTGCGCACAATATTATTCAATCTATATAATAATATTACATCAAATCAAAATACCACTCACTCACCAAACCTGAAATTTGGAATAGTGGTTTCTTGAATGCTCTCTGGATGTGCTGCAATGAGAAAAGATTTTCCGATAATCTCGTCTTAAAAAGTTGGTCAAACGGGGAATCTCGAGAAATTGAAATTTTTTTTTGCTTATAAATGGACAACAATCGGTCTCTGCAGATTATAATAGTAATGTACCTATATATGGCCGTATGTAAAAATAGTGTAGGTCCCAGGAAACACAAAAAACGTTTTGAATAAAAAAATCACATAGAAGTTATTTCATAAACGGTTTATAGTTGGTAACATATTGGAGGATTTTTCTGCGAAGGAGATTTTATTCGTAAAAAGCTTCTTTTTTTCTGAATCCAGAGATACTAGAACCTCAAAATCATAAACTTTACACATAGAAGGATTTTCCCCCGCCAACGACTGTATTATGTAAGTTTATGTACATTATATATTTTATACTCCGCCAATGCAGAAAACAATAATTATACGTTTGGATAATGCAGAAAAAAATATATGTACCGAAAAGCGTTCGCTTAGTTCTTTGATAATAATATTATACATAGTTTTATCTGTGACAATACGATGTATATAAACGTGTATAATCCGGAACATTTTACGAATCAACGATTCTTTTGAGCAAAAATAGAAACAAAGTCCCGGACTGTCGTCGCTTCTGCTTTCGACAGTGTTGTAGCAGCAGCAGCAGCAGCAGATTATATATAATAATATATATTTTTGTCGTACAACCGTGAGCAAAGACGACGATAATATATAGAATTCTAAAGTCGAGACTTGAGACTCGAGTGAAGTTTGATCGTCGCTCGACGAGCTCCAGACAAGAATTAATTAAGGACGACTACGATGACGATGGTGTGCGGGCATGATAATAATTATTATTAATTGGTCGTCGACGAAAAATAATATCGCCGAGTTGCAAAAGTATAAATTGAATGATATAATGGTAATAGTATGTATAACCGGGGTTACGAGTCGTCGTGTTCGCTTTAATAATTTTCGAGAGATATCGCGAATAATTAGATGCCCTGGAACAATATGTCCACGACGACGTATGTGTGCCAACCAGGCACACCTTGCAATGTAATCACAACACAATATACGTAATGTGTTGAAATAAACGAGCTGGGCTTGTACATTTGTTATTATTATATTTCAGTCAATTAACATAAAATAATACGCAATTATAATAAAACGATGACGATAATAATAATTATCGTACCAAGTGCGGTAATAACGGCAATTATGATTATTATTATAAAACTGGGCGTACAATTAATAATAACATCTATCCTCCGTTACACTAATATATTCCGATTACGATGCTGCTCGCGAACTCTTTACTAGTCAGACGACCCCGAACGAAATTGCATACATATTTTAGGTTGTTTCTGTTGTTTAGAAAGTCAAGACGATTAATTTCAAAACACCACAATGATAATATTAAAACATTTCGTCGGACGCAGTCTGTGCTTTTGATGATCCATAGGATAATCCATACGGTCACAATACGTATATTATTATAATACCTACGACAACACGTAATTTATTGACACAAAAGTTCACTTTAAATGACATCATCCGCGGTATAAACTGCACATGACGATACGATAATATTAGACTATGGTATCGAAAATACCTACACATAGGTCATGATGACCTATATGACGCATAGATTAGGTTAGGTCGGGTTACCACACTTTGAACTCTCGCGGATATTTGCGCTCAGAGTCATATCGATTTTTTTCGCCAGACTGCTACGTCGTCGTCGTCGTCGTGGGTAAAATAATAATAATAATTAATATAATACAATACTGTTATTATTATTCTTATCAAACAATGTGCCCCTTTGTACGCTTATATATATTTATATGTATGCTAATCGCCTTTTTTCTCTCGTTTGTTCACAGGGAAGCAAATGCACCAGCGGCGGCGCTCCCGGACAACCGTACTACATGACCCATCAGTTCCCGCCCGGGTCGTCCGCCACGCTACCCAACAGGGGTCGTCCACCCACCGGGTCCATACCGGCCCGAGCGTATTCGCCAGCCGTGCCGCCCGTAGCGGCCAACAAATCGTCAGGTATTATAACCCTCGACTACCGCATGCCTACGTAGGTAGCTATGTTTCAGGAGCAGAACATAATTATTATACCCACGGAGTATTTCGATCGATGAAAATTTTCGAATTTCGGACGAGTAGTTTATACTGTGTGTAGTTGTAAGTATTTAAAGTTTGGACCGTCATTTTTCTCTCGGGATTTCCCGCACTCCTCCACCCCGTTCGATTAAACTTTAATGAACTTAGGTAAAAGTAGTTGTAACCACCATAGACTATACACTCGGTCAAAATTCGATTTGCATGCGTCGAAATACTCCAAAAAAAAATTCTGCTTTGGAATATATAAGTAAATCAAAAATGCTCGTTGTCATCAAAAAATTATAACGATAAAAAATAATAAAAAAAAATTAGAAGTCATGTATAATTATATAGTTAAAAAAATTACGTTTTTAACGGATTAAAATCATGTAAACAAAATATTTTCTGAAAAGGTGAGGCGATCGTTTTTGAAATAACAGTGTAGTCTAACGAATATAGGGGAACTATGGAATTGGTTCCTAGGTCGAATAAATTGTACGAATTGGTTCTCCTTTGAAACTACTTATCAACATACAGCTGTTCGAATTGGTTCCATTATTACGTATAAATCCTTAACGCATAACTTATAATATTTCATTAGGTTTTACAATGTCTGAGAAAGTTTGTAAAGCATATAGGTGTAATACCTATTATACCAGTATCTAATATATTATTATAGATTGGTAATGTTTGTGTCTTGTCAGTCTTAATGTGACAATTAATAACCTAGTCACATGCACGTATATTTACTGAATATAAGTGTGTGTGTTAAAAGGAAAGTGATATGTTAAGTGAATTAAAAAAATAATAATTGAAATATTACTGAGGAAAGTAACATTAAACACAATCAGAACTGGTAAAAAAGAGCACTGGATGCTACATAATTTAAAAAGCAAATTACAAAAATGTTTTGGAAAATTTAAAATATGCATATTATTTATACAATATTAAATTATTTAAAATACATAAAAAAACTTAATTAAGTACCAAGTTACAACAAACATTCAAACAAAATTGTACAATATTATATTACTTAAAGTTCTATACAGTTGTATCGTAAAAAAAATATCCGATAAAACTAAAATATTTTTTTGAGCAAAGGATGCTGTAGCATCCCAGCATCCTAGATGGCAGTCCGCGCCTGAACACAATCATCAAAAATACATTGAAAACATATTATTGGAGAGGCAAGCGTTAAACAATAAGTTCAAATGAAAAGTTAATATAGTTGTACTATCATTATGAAAACTCACCAAATGGCAATTCGTATATTGCTTGCAGAGACAACCCGAGAACTAATACGTGCTACCAGTAGATAGCCTGGGGGTGACTCGTATACATATTAATATATTTTTTTTAATTTACGACCACTCGTTTGAGCACAAAATAGTGAACAATGAAAACCAGCTCGGGCGTACTGTTTGAATGTACAGGAAGTCTTAAACAGGTCCGTATAGTCTAACGATAGCATAAGCATAACGATTATATTCAATAGTGGTTAACCATCAGTTTTTATCTACCTTATCACTTTATCAGTAATGTCTGACGCTCACCAAGTACTACGAGTCGTGCGGGACAAGCTTTAATCTTTATTGCTATATTTTGATCTTACACTAATTTGACGGAATTCCCAAAAATTGGGAATCAACTCGTAGTCGTCCAAATATAGATCACCCTACACATAAGATCTTACACGAAAAGCGCGTACTCCCCAACCCGTGGCTACAGGCAACCGCTTGAACATTTTTTCGGATGTTTTGGGTCTATTTATATGTTAGCATCTCTTTCCAGGTTAGTTAGCGTAATATATGTTAGCGTCTCTTTCCATTTTGAAGTCGGCAGCCGTAGGTAGGTTTACATTCTTGTTTTAATATTACAAATAATTTACTTAGGTACTTGTATACCATTAAAACGCAATTCGTGTCGTCGTCATTAATATTGTATAGAACTGCAGCGTAGCAGCTGTAAACCCGTGTTTGGATTATAAAGGAATTTTCGTTTGCTTCTTTTTATTGTTGACGTCATTCAAAGGCGCACCCGAGTCAAAGGACGCGAGGCACATCGCACCCTCTCACATCCCACAGCATACGCCACAGCTGCGGTAAACATAATATATATAGACGACAGGTATGATATATATTGTAAACATCATGAACGGCAAGATCAAAAGGGGTTTGTAATGAAATTAATTCGAGGTAAGCCACTTACTTACCGTTTCATCGTTTGAATAAAAAAGAATTATTATTATTGTACTTGGTAGTCATTTAATTATTTCGTTGTTTGTTTGAAAACGTTTAAATATAATTGCATTAAACATAAGAGCGTTAAAAGTGTTCATGCTGTAAAGAAAACATTTCCTACGCATGACGTACACAGTGGGCATACGTTTTTCGGAGTTATATGCCATAATACAGACGAGACAGCCCATGTGGATTGAGATCGATTTATTCCATACATTTATAAACGTACAACAAATAACATTTCGTTTGAATGAACGTTTTTGACTTCCATAATATTATATCACCGCCATCTTTTTAACGCGTACAATAAATGTGCAAAAGACTATATAATATAATTCTTGGGAGGTTATTGGTAGGTTTTCTGTTTTTACAGTTTCTATCAGAGCTCTTCAGCCGTCTGAATTCTCTGCATCTCCAATAATCGTTCTATTTCTTAATCTAAGTCATCCTCCCACGTGTCGTTTTTTATCTGGCTTGTTAATAAGAGCCTGTCCACTCAATTTACTTTCTGCACGCCATTCATGGCCAGCCCACTCGACAGCCTTTCCGACCTCAGAAAATCTTGCATTTTAACACAGGCCCATATATCCCTTATATTTTTCTAAATATTTTCTTTTCAAAGACCAATAACTTGTTTTCTTGCTTTGGACCATGTTTCACATCCACACATGGCGATAGGGTGTAAGTAAACAACCAATGAGGGTTAGGAGTACTTATGAAATTTTCACTCACCATTCTTGAAATATTGAATGATATATTATTTTTTAATTTTGTGTTTTTTTGGTATGTTTCATAAAATCATCACTAGATGATCAGACTTATTTCATACCAGCTAGATTAATAGTCTATTGCTTATTAACAATATTTAATTCCTGATCACGATATAGAGAAGATATACCTATTATATAAGATAGATTGTTATATCATTTATATAATGTACAAGGTAAGCAATATTTCTATAACATTTTCCACTTAACATTTAACTAAGTAGAGGTACTTGCTACTATAGTTCTGAATTAAAATTTGATTTTTGATCCTTCAAAATGAAATATTTCATAAAAGTTTCAAGATATTTTAAAACCCTACAAATTTAGCAATTTCTTATTGTAATTATTACAAAAACTATCAATCGTCCTTCTTTAGTTGGAACTTGGAGAGCTTTTGAGAGAAACAAAACCGGCGGCAATTAATATCAAACTAAATTATTTCACTGGGTATGCTTTGATACGCTTTACAACATTTATCCGATAAGACGCGTGACCATAAATTGAATGTTTATAACGTCACCAGTTATATTTAAATGTATTAATAAAAATATCTTATCCACGGATAATGTTACAAAATATATTGTATAGCGCCCACAGCGTGGCCAATCGTCGCTGTGGTTGAGATATCTTTCGGAATAGGGTTCTTGAAAATAATCCCGAATAATGATCATTAAAAAAAATCCTATTTACGATCCTCGTACACTTGGATATTAAGTCCAAACGAAAAAAAAATTATAAATACAAAATTGTTATTTCTATACATATATTTATTGAACTACCTACCCGTGCAGTAATTATCACATGTCTATATTATCACTGTGGAGTTAAATGCTAAATTTACATAGCTAATAAGTTCTTATTTTCCAACGAAATTATAACAGAATGACCAAAACGATTTTCAAACAAGGGTTGTGTCATGGTTAATTTTTCAGTTTTTTACAAAATAGTTTTTATTTTTTAGATTCAGTAGGTATACATATATATTTTTTCGATTCGCGATGTACAGAACTAAATTAAATTTTCTACTTGAAAAAAGTAATTGCCGTATATAATATTATAAAATACGTTTTTAATAAACGCACTCTGAATGAAACCACGATTAATTCTTTGCAGCTCCTGTCTCAAGATTAAAAAAAACCCCTATTCATACTCCTATTCTCGCAGGAAGTAGGTATTTTTTAAGAAGTTTCATAAATAATAATACTAATAAGCCGTTTCGGATTTGGTCCCTTCTTATCTGTATAATATTTCATTTCCACGCGTTTCGTGGAATATAAAATGGTAGTTTTAGATACACGTCGATACTATAATATTTATATATTTAAAATCATATGAAAAATGTGACAGAAGAAGCTGCACGCTTCTACAAAAACGTTATACTCGTCTCCATAAAAACCTATCAACCCCAGGAGTCGTCTAAAAAGGAACTGGTGCCGGAACTTTTGAAGGAACTGAGGAAAAAGAAATATATATTATGTATAGTTGGTATATGGTTTTGAATCGATAATCAAACAATAATTTTCAGTCCAGTCAAGTGCCACTTATGGGTGACTTCTTTTTTCTTTTTTTTCTATTGATCTTTAGCTTTGATGACAACGGCCTTTTGCTATTTTTATATTCCATCTTTGTATATATAATTCTACTGTACGTGTAGGTCACTGAACTCCTAAACGGCTGAACCGATTTGAATGAATTTTTTGTGTATGCGTTTGGGTGACGTAACGCATTGAAAGATGCTCAAACAGTGATTTTAAGATTTACGAAGGAAATATTTGTTTATATACGATTACTATTGGTTATAGGAGAAATATCAATATATTTAGTAGGAATTGGTATTTTTTTTTTTTTTGTTTATTGGTTGCCTGCAGTGGTTCATCGGGCAGATCAGGTATAAGCATGCCTACAATTGAATTTTCGCACATTGCCTACCAAGGAGGCTGAGTTGCACTTATAGCCGCTCATCGGCATGTTCGCATCAAAATAAAAATAAAACATATTATTTATATAAAGTACTCATCAAACGGGATCCGCAATCCACAGCAGGTAGGCATAATTTACTGCTCGCATAATCACCATCGAGTCTCATATAGAGTTGGCATTTTTAACGGTATTTTTCAAATTTATTTTTGGTAACACTTCAATCACAATAATAGGTGTATGACTTAACATTATTTGTTTGTGTTTCTCTTAAATGTACTTCTTAATTTCGATGCTTCTCATGAAGGACATGACGTTTTCTGGCTTACAGTCTTGGGTGGCTTCTAATTATTCTAAATTTCAATACATTTTTGTTCTGTCACTTTTCGTGCTAAATAAATATGTATTTTGTATATCTCAAAAAAAAAAAAAATTGAAAATCATATGATCTGAACAAGGGACGTCACGCGAATTCGGATCAATAACGATACCTAATAACAATAATAACGACATAGTGAAATATAATTGTAATAATAATAATAATAATATTCTCCAGCGTTTCGCAACCACGGTCGACCGCGGTTTCTATACCTGTATATAGACGTCGACGGCGACCGCACCGCCGCTGGCACTCGCGAGTTTAATACAGTATAATATAATATTATATACTGCAGCAGTCATATATTTTTACCCGTGTATATAGTTCGTTACGGATGTACATAATACTTTATGCACGTAATAATTATTATTAGTGGTATGTGTTCGACGTAAAACGGCCATGCGACCGCGGTTGCTGCACTATATATATATTAGAACAACACATAATATTATTTACCTACAGTTGTATAACGGCGGTGGTCAGACACTGCGATGTGATACACAGGTACAATATATTTATTAATTATTATCATATTATTATTATTGTACTACAGCTGCACAGCTGAGTGGTTATACACGACTGAGTACCCGAGCACCTGCGAGATATCCGTGAGTTCCCTACGGGTAACCTGCAGTACCTTCTACATCCGTGAGTGACCTACGGGTACACTACCTACCCATACACTCGATAGAAACAATAAAATACGAATAGCGATTAATAATTATTATTACTAACATTATTTATTTCGGCCACCTACGCGGCGACGCAACTACTTGGGCGAGATTACTCAGAGAAAACTTTTGATACCACGGTATATACCTAGCTATGTAGTAGGTACAAGCAGCCGTGGCTTACATCCGACAATTTTTAACTTGCGCGTATGTATGGTCTCGGTCAGGTTTATATTTTTAATTGATTCGTTAAATTTGCGTGTTGATGTTTTGAACTCTTACAAAAATTGACAGATTAATATTATGACACGATTCTACTAAATAGTTTCTATGTACTTAACTATATTATGTATATATATATATATATATATACGACTGCTATATTAATTATTATTTTAAATACTATTCCGGCCATCTTGCTGAAATGTATAAACATTTATGCACATTGCCGATATATTTGTGAGGTAGGTGTGTCTGCAGACTGCGCTTAGTGAACACCCCCAGGCCAAAATGATTTTTAATTCGCAAAGTATATTATATATAGGTAGTGTACATAAGTTTTATGCAAACCATTTGATTGACTTTCAATAGTTGCAAATTGAAAAAATGATACTTATATTGTTTTCTTTTTACCAATAGGTTCAACTTTTTTAAATCGATACCTTGAATAGGTACCTATATAGAATTCATATCAATATTTGGTTTTATTGATAACGATAAACGCTCACCACATCGCTATTTTTAACCACATTTTTTTTTGTCAACAAATATTTACTCATTTTGTCGTCCATTATTTTATTATTTATTAGAGTCTTTGACCCTAGTACCCTATATTTAAATTTTTTATTTACCGACCTCGAAAATACATTGTATTATTGACATCACCACCACTTAAGCGCTAACAAGTGGGTATAATATATAGGTCTTTATTTTTATTAATGAAATAATATTACTGTACTCGTATTTTGATTCAGAATTAGATGATTAAAATGATGTATTTTCATATAATTCTCTTTAGGAGTTATAACATAAAAAGTAATATTCTATTATTCTAATATCTAAAAAAAATACTTAAAAAATTAGTTAATATCCACAACAGTTTTGCTAAGTAGTGTGTATTTCTAATTATTTCCATTTGGTATTTTAACTTCAAAGTTGTTTGTCACACCTACAGATTAATTTACTAACATAAAGTTAGTTATCTATCTAGAATATTTCTATACAATATCGACTGTACAAATATTAACTACGGAAATTATATAAACAAATAATTAATAATTAATGTCACTGCCAATATATAATATTCAGGGTAATTTTTTAATCATGCTCAACCCCATTTTCCCCTTTAATAGTACATATTATTTTATTCAAATTCTGATATTTTTTGTACCACTCATGAAGTGTCACAGCACCAAAAACTCTACTACTCGATAATAATATGGTCTTCTAGTGTATTTAAAAATTCCGAAAATTAAATTTGAATATATGCATAATAGGGTGAGCATGCTTAAAAAAATACCTAGCTAACAGTGCACAATGTATATTTTAATATAATGTAATAGATACAAAATAATTTTAACCGGTAGTCAATACAATATTCGTTCTTATTTTTCGTATGAAATTTAATTAGTTGCCTCCGATTAGTGTTCGTGAGTTTCATTGGGCTTAGAAAATTATTATAAACGCTGCAGAAGAAATTATGGTATTTACAAATCTACTGGTCGGCAATGTACAATTATTTAGAGGAAGTCGCCGCTTTGGATAACGATATCATAATAATATTACAATAATAATAATAATAGTGCAGTATTTAAATGGCGAGAGAATAACGACCCATCGGCCATCCGATCAGCGAAACTATCGCGCGCAACATAATTATTATACAATATACAGCCTGCGCAAAGTGCCGCTCACCCGCGGACCGGAGATAGTAGTCGTCGTCGTCGTCGTCGTCGTTTAAAACGTGATTTATGGTGTTCAATCGTGAGATTTACGATCGTTCCTTTAAGATAAGTTTTTGTTAATACGTTTCGCTCACAGATATATAAGCGGCGGCTCCGGGACCTCGACCGAAGCCGTATAATATAGGTCTCGGGGTGTCGTCGTCCAAGTCGCAAGTCGCAGACACGTCCGCCGCGGTCACTGACGCCAAAATTCGCGTGTGTGTATTTTATTAAATTCCCCCACGACCTTTGCAGCCTGCCAATTTCAGAATTTATGTAGGACCTCTCTGTGTACACGCATCACGATCTCTTATTTTGGCCTCCGGATTCGCATAAATACTGCAAGTACGCTCACACTACTCGATCGCTGCAACTAGCAAGCTAGATTTTCTATGTCGGTAGACATTTTAACCGTCATTAAATCTACTGCAAATGGAGTTAATCGATCCGTTCAGAACTTACTATTATTCGAAATCATAATTCATAATTGTTTAGTCATATTTTTTTTATTTTTAAAGACCTATTTTCGCCGCCCGTTTTAATAGCCGACGTGACCCAAATTCGGGTCTCGACCCTCTCCAATTGAAGACTACTGGTAGGTATATATGGCATGATTAGAAATCAGTAATGTAATAACCAACAGGAAAGTTTATTTTCTACGATTTTTTTTTACGAAATTTGAGTCTTTTAACCGAAGTGGTGAGTCGTATAACCGATTTATTTTTCAATGTTTCCTGGACGTTCCAGACGATTTTGAGTCTATTAACTACCGAGCCATATATCCACGTGTCTTATAATACGCAGCGTCTACTGAACTATTATATTTGTCAAAATGCATCAATTAATTTGTTATATTCTCTGATGGTAAATAAAAAAGAACGCAGTATATTATACATATTCCCCTCAACCAATTATATAATATTATAACATATTTGATATTACAACTGGCCCCCATTATTATAACATCGATATGTTTTACTTGACTTACACGCGAACAAAATCATTGTATTATAATGGCGGCGCCACCACCGTTTGACATCTATAATCAAATTGTCCAAATCGACCTTCGCATATTATCCTAAACATATGGGTACGTGATCGATCCCGATGACAATAATTATTGGGCCGTAGGTCTTATACGGTAGACCACGTTCTCGAAGTGTACTACGACGTTTCTTTTTCTTTTGTTTCTCTATATTATGTGTGCGGCCCCGAAAACGCGTACCTATAATATATTATGTAATTGTGTCCACTTGAATCAATGTCCACGCAGATCGCAACAATAAATAATAGTATGTTTGTAGATTAATTCAAACTGCAATATATTATTATAATAATCGATTACGGTTCAGCTGTGTAGTCGTTTCCATCGATGTGATATGGGGAGGGGATGGTGGTTTCGTTGAATATATACTTGGACAAATATATTGTATCTGTTGCGCCCCAAGGAGGTGGATTTAGAGAAGTCTTCTGATAGAGATGTACCTAGTTTAAATTACACAATTTTATTTTATTTTATTGATAAGGTATAGTTTAGAATTAAAACTTTAGGTAGTTGTAAATTTGACGTGGTTAGATAAAAAATGTAAGAACACGCAACAAAATTAACGGGACATTTCAGAGCAATAACGCATACATACATACGTAGCAATGACACATAAAATTTCCAAAAATCAGAATTTGAATAAACTTATGATGATAAGTGATGATAATCACTCTATTTAATTTGTAAACAATTTTTTAATTTATTATATGATTATAATTATAAGGCTGTAACTTTGGTGCACTTTGCATTGTTTTCCAAAGCCACTAGCCAGATACACTGGTTGGTAATTATTTATGACATATATGTTTCGTGAATTTTTGAATTAAAATATAAGAAGTTTTTATTTTGCATTTTTTGGCATTTTTCGACAATTTTCTATTTCAATGTCATTTTTTTCATTTTTAAAAACATTTCAGTCTTTTAAGAGGGTCAAATTAAAATCTGGGTTTTTTTACGTTTCATTTTAAGATTTTTGTTTAAAAAAGTAACTTTGTGACGTTTTAACTAATCGAATATTATTGATCGTAATTTTTTGAACAGAATCCCTATAGATCTAGTTTAGGTACTATTGGCGATGGAAAATTAAATGAGAATGATTCTTTTTTCAAATTAAAAGCTCAAGTTTCTACTATTAGAAACTGTGCAATCCTGAAAAACTTTTTACTAAATGCAAATAGAAAAATTGTTATTTTGCTTCCATCCCTGTTTAAAATAAAAAAAAGTATAAAGTGCACTTTATAGGTGCATTATTTAAAAATTTCAGAACACACAAGTTTTTTCGGGGTTTTTATAGGGCATTACATTCCCAGCTCTATTCTCGGCATAATATTATAATATAACCTAGTTATAACTTATAGGTTTTCTAGCATTCTTCTTGGACCCCTCCTCTCGTTGAAAAATTCCGATTGCGCCACCACCGCTGATACACATTACATTACATATTTTGTGCATAACGATAGGCACGTACGCACATGCGTATTCGACATAATAGTATAAAATATATTATTATATTACTTAAATAATAATGACATTATTGTGCCGAGTCGCCAAATTCATTGTATAATCGCGTCGGAGTGGCCACCAAACCGCGGAGCGGCGTTTCGAGGTCACACCGACGACGAAATTCAGCGGCTCATTCAAAACACCAACAGTCCGTTGTTTAATTATTCTAACCCTCGTCGTCTCACTTATTAATTATTCGAAATTAGTTATGGTTTAGAGACTGCATATAACCGCCCTCGAATGAATAGGCCGACGACGAAATAACGACAATGTTATCCGAAGAAAGTTTTTACGGCCCCCGAAGGCTGTAGCTGTATTATCATTATTATATATTCAGGTCTATACGTATATATTATATTATTATTATGATCATTATAAAATACCCCTGCACGTTCACGTTATCATTATATGCAAAACAAATTCGGATCCGTAACCTTTCAACACTTGATTGGATTTCAGAATATTAAATCATATTTACACAATCATTATTATTATTTCTATACAGCGGAAGCGAGGGAGGAAGAACGCCGCCGTGGTGACTGCGTACAATAATAATATTATTATTATTATTATTATTATTATTATTATTATTATTATTATTATTATAGTAGTAATAATATATGTTTAAGTCTCCTGCGCGTACCTACTTAAAATACGCGCCGACAGTCTCTTCGTAAACGAATTATTTGTCGACTATCATAATTCATAATACCGACAGACATTATTCTCGGTAAACGTTCATCGTTTAGGAACTTTGTACGTTTTGGTATATTACATTTTAAACTTTTATTTTCCATCCGTCGATAATGTACCCTGCCGCTTATTTTAATACCGCCACTCTGTAATCTGTACCTTAAAGTTTTCACATCGATTTTTTTCAAAATTTAAATCATCTTACAATTAGATTTTAATTGTCCAGCAACTTTTTTCAACAATTATACGGTAAATGCGAACAACAAAATATATACTTAATACTTAAGTAAATAACGTATAACAATGCAGTGAAACCTCCCCTAACGGACACCTCCCAATAGCGGTCGTTTTCTTGGGAATCGGCTATACACAATTTCTTCGATCTAAACCCCCCGTACAGTGGACACAATTTCAGCGACCGAGAGTGTCCGGTGTTCATTGGTTTCAACCGTAATATCGTAACTCGTAAGTGTATAATATATTAGTATAGTTAATTGTAGCCAAATATATAATGTCGTTTTACAACTACGAATGTTAAGTTATCAAAGTTATTTTTATCGCCTGTACTGTACAATTTGATAAATTTATAACTGTATATATTTTGTCTTTTAATCTAAACTTTATAATTAAACTACATATTTTATTAAACAATGATAAATCTCGTTTTCTTTTTAATAATGCTACTTTTTTTTCGCCATGCGTTTTCTCTCGTAAAAATGATGACATGGTAATAACATCATAATATTGCGATATAATCTCAACTATATATACAATATTTTCTGAAATTAGCTATAAATTATATATTATGCGCATTTTATTTAATAATAGAGAAACATTATTTATATTGCATTTTCATATATCTACTGGTATCCTAAAAAATCTATTTAAACGTATTTAACTAACGTCTGCTGGTTTGCAGTACATACAAAACATTTTACATTTTGAACCAAAAACATTATTTGAGTTTTAACTAAAACTGTATGACACAGACCTACATGGAAAGTAATTCGTAAAAATAAAAATCGTATTTAAAAACGATTTATCGATTGAAAACTGGAAATATACTGCAGCGTATCCACAACAACAGGTACATAGAAAATTGAAGTTGCTCATGCGCAGCATAAAAGAATTAAAAAATTGTAATTCGTAGGGATTTATGACCCAATAGTTTAGACTCGTGCCCCACAAACAGAATTCAAAAATATTTTTAGAGTGCTAATAGTGATACAAGAAACTGAGCTACGCGGTGCACCCTGTTTTCGTGAACACGCGGTATATTATTACTAGGTAAAATTATTACATTTCTTTTGGAAAAACTGAAATTTTTTAGTTTCAAATATTTGATATTTTAAGTCTTAATTGATTTAAAAATAATATTTTCTACATTATGTGCGGCTCAGTAAACCCGACTCAAGTAATTATAAACGTTGACATTTATCATGATTAATGAGCCTATAAGACTACGCAATGCCATCCAAAAAGTTACCGTAATTATTTATATATTTGATCGGATTCAATTTTCATTATTCTCAACGTTCGAACAAACTTTTCATGCACCGCCGTACTAGTTGCTATACATAATAAATGCTTTGATCGTGTTGAGATTTTTTGGCATATCGAATAGTGATTACTATAGGTACATATTATAGGTATATACTACATACAGGAGACATATTATGCAAAGATATTTGTTTTCTGTTCTGATGCAATCACCGGTTGTGGGCGTTGTGGCGAGCTCAGCTTTTTTGAAAGGGGGGGGGGGGGGAAGAATTTGTTACCATTCTCAGACCAAGTATTATAAATACATTCATTGCTGTATCATATATTTTGTTTGAAAAAATAAGCCAAATGGGGGGAGGGCTATTACACTCTTGTACCCCCGTGAGCATACCCCTAGACTCATCAGTATTATTATACACATCATGTATATACACTAATATGAAAATTGATATAGTTAATAGACCACATTATTATTGAATTATATTTAGTTATAGTTAGTTGTAAATGGTTCTCTAGACGTTCTTGAACTCCTTGCCGCTATTATTTTTAGAGCTTCCTTCTCATTCTTCCAGAAACCAATCCCAATTTTATGTTCCAACTCACAAGACCTCTTATGGGCATAATCATACTCTATACAGCAAACTCTCAGAGCTAAAAATAAAAAATCAATCCTTAGGCCACTATTCTACTTTTGTTTAAATACTAGTTAACTATATAGGTATGCATATTTTTTAACATTATTGTTATCTTAAACTATTTCTGTCTTGTTATTATTTATGTGTTCTATGATATTGTTGTACCTATATGTATAATCATACACCTGTATACACCTAATTACCATATTTGTTTTACTATGTAAAATTGCGGTTTTGGTGTGTTTAATAAACAATAATAATAATAACAGTACATTATGTTTCAGGGTACATGTCGTCGCCGGAGAGGGCTAGTTCTAGGACCGGCGGGTACACTGCCGCCCCGTACATGTCTCCGGGGGGTTCGTCGTTCGACGACAACTCATACTATGGCTATGGGCCCAGGACCGGGTCTATCACTCCTGTGATCGATGAGGAGACCAGGTAAATGCGAAATCCGTTTGTAGAATACATTATTAATTATTTTGAAGGAAAAAGTAATTTAACGACTTATTATAATAATAATATTATACACGCGCGTCGCACATAAAGATAGGATCGCCAAAAATATTATTATTATATGGAGGTTTTGCGGAAAAATTACGCAAGACGCTATCCCGTGTTTGTATATTTTATTAAACCCTATAACTGATATTTCGCATAGATATGGACGTATTATTATTACGACCATCATCGACGGTGCCGTAAAAAATATAATGGTTAACATTAACACCTATGTATATAGTTTCGGGTAATCAGTAATGATCACCGCTACAGCGGCTGTATAGAAAGTTTGAATATTTTACGAAATATTGTTTTCCAATAATTTTAAAAACTACCAAACTGCCGGCGAGTGTACAGCAAACAGAGAATTCGATACCGTACTATAATTTATATTTTATATGCTAATAATAATGTTCGTCGCGCGCTAATTATCGTTATTTATGACGTTTTAAGCAACATTAGTTCGAAAAACTGCTCGTAATTGCAGTGTAGAGTAGTGTGTTATTATTTATTAATAATAACATTATTACTGTATTTATATTTATGTACATACTATTATAGTAAACGAACATGCTGTTAACTTATAAATATGACTGGTTATACTGGGTGATTCATTAAGCATGCTCACCCCCATTTTTTCCTTCGATAAAGAATTTATTCTAATTCTAATTTTTAGAATTTAAACATATTCAAAGACAATTTCTTCAAACCCTTGATTTTTTTATATTACTTGAGGAATGTCCTGTGGAGATGCAAATTTCCGTTTTTCAAATGATAATCCCCCTCCCTTTATTTACTATAAATTATTAAGTGGGAATTTTTTTTTTAAATATCGATTCAAAAGTGGATTGAGTAGTTTCTTAGTTATTTAAATGTTAGTATAAATAAGGATAATGGTCCATAAAAATGGTTTTACCAAAATATAAAATAAACGTAATTATATAGGTCTAGTATTTATTATACTCGGACCATTTTTACAAATTATTAATGTTGATAGATTAATATTAATTACTAAAATATTCTAATATCGATTCTGATTCATCGAATTTCTCAGGAAAATTATCCACAAAAAAAGTTAATCTAATTTGAAAACAGAAGTTTGCACCTGGTACCTCCCATATTTCTTAAGTAGTAAATAAAATCTCAAGAATTCAAAAATATGCCCTTTAAGTTTTGTTAACAATTCCAAAAATCGAATTGTAAATATCCGCATTTTCGAAGGAGAAAATGGGAGTAAGAATGCTTGTTGAGTCACCCTGTATTTATTCTAAGTTATGTGTTAGGTATACCAATGTAATTACTCAACAATATTGTATTCGGAGTGTATTACACTTTTTACAAAATATTTCAAATGCAATAATGACTAGTCGTCCATAGAACCGCACTACAATAATAGTAATACATAGAAATAGATATAGGTATATATATATATCATAATAATTCACAAAACTTTAAGCACTAAAATAGGTAGTGAAAAGACGTGAAAACATAAACTTATTCAGACCTAGTTAACCGCCAGCGTAACGTCGTCGGCATTATAGCGCTGTTAAATTTTATTATTTCAATAAAAACGATCGTAAATTTGTAAAAAAAAAATAATAAATAAATAAACTGTCGTTAGTTACGAGACAGCGGTTGCAGGTTTACACGCGTGCAGCTTTCAACAAATTAAAAGGGTGTTACACCATTATTCACCTCCTTTGCCTGCTGTACACATGTCCTACGCATGGCATTAGTCGGCTGTACTCACTTTCGTCATTCTGAAAAAAATAATAATAATAATAATAACCTTTCTATTATTATGGTCAACTATATGTATAGTATTAACTTGCATCATAATTCATAAATTAATACGAGAAAACTTTTTTTATGTTTGACCGTCGGATTATTTTTTCCCTGTTTAAAAAAAAAAGATGAGCTCAAAATACCTATTTTAACTACTTCTCGTTTTGTTAATGTGTTTTTATGGTCGTTTGTTAATATTGGCGATTGGCATTAAAAATACCTCGTCGGGTCGGATATCGAAAACGATTTTTTTTTTTTTTTAAGACAGCTGTTTTTATGTAACTTTAAATTTGAAGAATACCTACTTACTTTCGGGATATTCTAACTCGTTATACTCTTGTATAACAATCAATATGGGTTATGTCATATGAGGTAAATTTATTTGACGGATTGATTAGTAATTAATTATTAAATTTAACAAAAGTAAAAATCTTGACGAAACGTGATTTATAGAATGCCAACTATTTCATTGATACCACATGGCAATAATATTTGGCGCCACTATTAAACATACATATTACCATTTGTCGCCCATTAATATGTTACTACTTTTACCACTCCCTTGGCATGGCTCTGGAATTAACCGTGCAATGTATACGAGGTATCATAGGAATCTCATTCAAACATTTGGTGGATCAGACACAATTCGAATGCTTAGGCGCAATAAATAGATATTTTTTGAATTTCTACGGTTCAAAAACGGTCAAATATTTTTGAAAGTAATATCTCCGAGCGTCTTTATGAAATACCATTATCGATAATAATGGGTAGACATTTTCCGGATCTCTCTATATATTAAAGAATTATTATTTTCTTCTAAAACACGGTAAAATAATCGAAATAGCTAGATATCGGCTTAAACGTTTTCGTCGTAAACTACACCTATATTATATTATAACAGAGTTAGACAGTATAAATATATAATATAATGACACTATATAACGATATAATTACGTTGTAAAACTATACGTCACTATAAACGCTTGAGTATATATTCGGCCATATAACAGACCAATCATCTCATTTCGGTCAAATTTAATGTATCTTCTGGTCCAGCAGTGCAAAATGCCGCATCATCTGCTGTGAAAAGACGATGGTCGATCGAACGTGTGTCTGTCAATTAATGACCGCACGTCGTATTCTAAAGCGCCCCATTCCTCAATCATATTATAATTATACCCATGTATTTGTCATAAATAAGTTACCAAAATTATTACCAAATTCAATTTTAAATAATATTTTTAAAGCGAATTTGAAAAAATCGAATAATACACTATGTGCACTCGGTAGTTTCATATTGTGTACATAATATAGCTATAAATAGCAGGACTTCAAAACATTATAGCGGAAACATTTTTCAGAAAATAAAATTTAAATGTGTTATATATTTTATAAAATTGTCGTTGACTAGAGAGCCAATGATAATATAATATTGGCACTACCTGCTTTTAGAGTATGAGCGCGCACATGATCATCGTATTACACATTGCGTCATCGGGATCGTGTCTGTCGCCTCTTACTATAAAAATATTAGGATTGCCTCGTCGGCGTATATCGCGTAGGTACATCATTTTATATTAAATTGTTATTATTTTTATTTTTATTTACTGATATAGTAACGCCCCCTAGGGCAAATAGTACAGAAGATACATAATATAACATAGATTAGGGATAACTATACGTCGTACAGTATGTAGAATTAATGAACAAACAACATTTTTTTTAGCTTACAGATATCATAAAAAAAAAACAAACAAACAAATTAAGTTTGATAGATATTTGTTACTGTAGAGTAAAAGTCTATATTAATGGGGAAATGAATTATTATCATCTTTGCGAAGCTCTAACCCCGCGGCTGCTAAAATAATATATTTTAATTATAAGTGTCTTGTAAGTCTTGTTTATAAGCACACATATATAATACGTAATACAAATAGGCTCCAGTCGACACAATAATATCAAACATATATATATATATAGGTACTAGTTGTAAAAATATACCGTATATTATTCAATATTGAACTTACAACCACGACCGGTGTTATGGTGTATATCATTATAATTTATAAAACGACTTATAACAACCGGATCTTCTGCAGACCAAACCTATTTTTTACGGAAAGAATCTCGTACCCGCCAGCTATTATATATGTGATGCAGGACGACCGCGACGATTACATTGACCTAATAATATTGCCACAACATAACGAAATTTTTGGTTTTTCTCCAAATTATCTCGAAGGCCGGAACAAAACTATGACGTGATCGGGCCACATATTGGAATTACGTGTGTATATAATATGTATGAAGATTAAAAAGATAATATACCTGCTTAGGCTGTGTATATGACGTTTAGTATTTCCTCATGTCGACATGTTTAAACATGCAGCCGTGGGTGCTGCGGTTTCTTTTCTCTTGGACTATTTCTCTCGTCCCTCTGCAGCACCGGGGAGTGTGAGAATCGGCTTCCCGAGCGTTTTCTACGTATTATATGAGTCGGGTTTGGTGAAGGGGTGGAAATGTAGGAGCTACCATCGCGTATAAACCAGCTTTTCTCGGTAGGAGGCTTACGTTCGGTATAAACCTGACATAAAACCAATAGGACGGAAATATAGTTATATGCTCGTTTATTTTCCGTTTTATCTTTCCAAACCGCCCGTCGTCGGTACGTTCGTCAGTGCAACGAGGTCTATTACCTCGACTTAATTACATAAAAATGACACACTGGGTCGGCTGCATGTGCTGTTTCCGATAAAATATAACCTATATTATATAAGTAGGTATATATATATATATATATATAAGAATGAAAAGTGTTTAATTTTTTTAAAAGGTTGGCTCATATGGAACTACTCGTCCAATCGTCATCTGGTATTTTTTAATTTGTACTGCAGGACATAGCGGCGCAGATTAGTTTTAAGTGGATCTAATTCCTCTGTCCACGGAATATTGAAAGATAAAATAGGAATATATACCAGTATATCAACTAAAATATAAATATTGTCTTAAAAATGGCAAAACTTTAATACATTGTGAAATTATTTATTTGCTGGTATAATAATGGACCGATTTCAATAAAAGTTAAATCAATCGATTTTTTGAGACTCAGGTGTCTCGCCTTCTCTTTACAGCCTCTATTTTAACCTGTATAGGTCACTACAATATGGCAGGTAGCTCACACGCACAAATTAGTTAACGAAATTCGAATGATTTTTTTTTTTGTTTATTAATGGGCTGCCATTGGTTACAGGAATATCATGAGTTGACTAGGTGATTTTTTTTATAAATAACAAATAATATTATTTAATTATTGTGTTTGTTGTTCAAGTGTAAAAGGCAATAAAAGCTACTCGAACACTTTCGACAAGAACTTCAGAGATTGTTCTTAGAGATATCAGCAAAGTTCAGAGAGTATATAGTTTGAACCACTTTCAAAAATAAATCAATTTATTGCTATATATAGGTTTTCAATAATCCTTCACATGCCCATATCTTTCTATTGAGTTCAAAAAAGCGAAGTGGTGAATATGCCGCAATTTTCCCGCGAACGAGAGGTATATACACTAAAACCGGATAGGCGGTATACACCGATTTAGCGACATAATTTATTTTGGTGAAGTCCAGTTATACAGCTAGGTAGTATAATATATTATATTATATAAAGAGTAATAATACGACTATTTAAATTCATCTCTTTGCTGGCGCCCTATACATTTATTTACTTCCGGACGATGGCATAAAATAATAATAATAATAATGTATGCAATATAATGCCGACCGGAAGAGTAACAGATGATAAAATGTATAATAAATACCTATGCAATCGCGTGTTATTCGATTCGACGAGAGATGAGCCCCCGGTTGTATCGTCGCCGACCAAGTTTTTCGGCTGTGAAATCGCGGAGAAAGTAAAATAATAATAATAATAATAATAACGTTTTTATATGTTTTGTTTTTTTATTTCGCTTCAGCGCTCAGCAGTGGGTGCGATAATGCACTTAATATTTTTTTTTTAACTCCAACGCCCCCGTTACCCACACACACACACTCACACACTCGCACAAATACATAATATTATTGTCCGGTTCGAGTTTCGAGTTATATATATTAAGACGTTTACAACGGTTGCAATAATACTATCGCATTCTTGAATATTATTGTATTACGCGCTCACATATTATTATGCGTTTGTATAGATTATAACGACAATGACCGCCGGCAGCAGTGCGTATAATATTATTAGATCACAAATTAATGTCCGTTCGTCCTAATGATAGACGTTTCGAACAACAAAACCTAACCTAGCTAATGCTTCCGGTATCCGGTTGTCTTCTCCGCTCCGTAATAAGCGTATGTGGTATATTATAAAACGTAATGCGTTTGCCGAGCATAATAAATTAATGTCGTTTGCAGCAGAATTAAAACCGTTTAAACGTTTATACTGTTTTATATTATTGTTTCGCGTCGCGTGCGATAATCACACGATATTTGATTGCGTATATACAATCGCTCGCGAACCGGTTCACAAATAACGTGCGGGTTACGTATCGTAGTTAGTCCCGGCTGCGGCGGCGGAATGCATATTTTGTGACACTTCCGGTTCTCCGCGAATTGACAACGACCAAACAACAACAAAAAAAACGCCACGAACTACCGGGTATCGACCATATAATAATGTGCAATTTTTTTTTTGATCTTAAGCCCAGCAACCATGTGGCCATTAGCTGTTTGGTTGTATCAAAAAACCATACGCACTTGTGAACCCAAAAAGGCCGGTACACAAAAATCGCAAACAATCGGTTCGTTGTGTTGTAACTTGTAGCAATAAATAACACACATCATATTTAGTGCCAAATAATAGAATACATATATACGATAATAAGACACTTTACAATAGTCAAGAACCATGCTTACACTCGCCATTAGTCGGTTTTGTGTATAACCGTATGATATTTATATTATTTTTTTTACAATTTTTGGATACAACAATTTTAACAGGTGTGCGGTTTTAACCTATTTGCTAAATGCGTGTGGTTATTTTAATCTACCAAAAGTACCTATGCGGTTTTTGGAGTCAGCGAGTTGTTTGTTACGTTTAGTAGATTTATTATTGTAGGGGAAGGTTAATACTGTTGGTTAGAAAACACGTGTGTGTGTGGCGAGAATTTGTCACTAAAAACCCGGGTGGTCACCCATCCGATGGTTGCACTAGGAAACTAAGTGACTGAACACTACCACCGTTTCACACACCAGGCCACTTAATATAGTTGTGTATTCCTATTAAACATACACCTATATACGGTTTATTACTATAAAAAATAATGTTTGTTTAAAAAAAATGTTAACTCGCATTCCGCTCACGACAACCTGCACGCCTAAACGACTGGTTATAACGACGACGCGTGGCAATTTTAAATATATATTATTATACGTCTACATTATAGGTACGAGTCTCGCTTCGGCAATAAAATATTATAATAATAATATTATACCGACCGCCGTGCAGTCGATGTCAACTTCTCGTATTATTGGTTGAATATTATAACGATACCTTTTGACATTTTGTGCGATAAATAGGTAGGTACCTGCTTATGTAAAACAAGAATAATAATATATTGAAAACGTAATGCTTATCGAAACTTTCTCACTCAAGTGTAGAGAACCTATCGCACACGTTATCGTGCATATAATATGTATAATATTACAATAACAAATATATATTTGATTTTATCCGTACATGCACACAAATAAATCAATTACACAAATATATGCACAGCATTATATTATATGGTACCTACGTCTAATTTATGTCTTCTTTCGAAATTCGTTTTTCGAGTCATTACTGTGTAAGTACTTACATATTATAACCGCATACCACGTGTATACCGTGCACCTTATATTATACTCGTAGATATTTATTTTATAAACCGACGCGCATATCATTAAAATACACCGCCGCCGCTGCAGAGAGATCCGGACGTCGAAAGACTATTATATATTTCGCAATATATTATGGTTTTGCCCAAACTTAATTACTCATCATGTTATTTATAACGAAAGTATTTTCAACCAACCATAAATCCTATTAAAAAAAAACATTTTTCGGTTAAATTATAAAATACGTTATGAATTATTACTATTTCGAGATGATG
Source organism: Myzus persicae (assembly GCF_001856785.1). Taxonomy (NCBI): domain Eukaryota; kingdom Metazoa; phylum Arthropoda; class Insecta; order Hemiptera; family Aphididae; genus Myzus; species Myzus persicae. Next base: position 143,218 of record NW_019100468.1, read on the forward strand.
ATAGGTTAAATTATGCATTTTTCATAAAAAAAATTTAATCCGTTTCGTGTTAGTTTTCCCAGTTCCATTATTAAAATATAAATATTGTTTGCTTTTTATTAGCAAGTGGCTTTTTCTGCACCAACTTATCGTCGAATTTTAAAACTCGCCGCGAGTCAACAATTAGATGGACGCATCTACACAGAAAAATTTTATTATTTCCTCAAGACGATAAAAATCTTGAATGAAAAAACTATTTAATTCGTGCTATAAAGCAGTTATATACGTACGATACGATAATGTCATTTTTTTTTCTTTATTATCTTATTTATATAATTTATTATTTAACTTTTATAATTAAAAACAAAATATACAAACCTTTTTGTTTTAAGATGCACCGAATAGAAATAATTCGTTTTTAACGACTTTTCGCTCTAGTTGTAATCGATATATAGTTATAATTGAATTAATTATCTTGAGGAAAACTCAAATAATGTTAAGACTGTTATCGAAATTGACAAATCCAAATCAAGTTTTATTAATCTATATAACATATTAGACAATGTATATAATATTATTTGAATGCATCAGTAAACATTTACACAATAATATAATAATATATTATAACCGCCATTTCGTTTTACACCATTATTGTTTTTTTTATTTTCATCTTAAGCTCCATTTCTTTTTTTTTACTACCAAGTGATCCATCATGAAAATTTTCATAAATATAAAAAAATACCTAATAGTATTTTTGTTGTCTCGTGGTCAATAGATAAAATTATACTTATGTGCAACGCCCTATTTTTAAAACTAAACATATTTTTTATTTATTCTACTATAGATCTAAAACCATTTTTTTCTTGCATAATAGTATGCTTTTTATACCCCGTCAATTCGATTAATGCACTCTGTAAATTTATTATAAATATCGATATTTTTGCATTTAATTTATCACTATAGAATCTCTTAACACCACGTGCACATGTCTTTTAACTTATACCTTAAAATGTTGCAACTCTCTGTACTTATTATTAATCTAATTTATTCAATTTGTATATTCTATTCTTCCACTAAGAATTATTCTAACCGTTACTTTTTTTTCTTTCTATTTTAATATTATAATATAAATATACTTTCCGTCTTGATTGTAATATAGTTGCTGTTTTTTGTTAATTGGGCTTGACCTGTTGAAATAAATAAATAAATAAATAAATAAATATTATTACACTGTCTTATACAGTTATACCTATGCTGCAGTATAATATAGTATAATAAAATCGTATGATTGTTTTTCGTACCTTATCTTTATTTCCCCCCCCCTCCCTCACCCATATTTACAAAGTGTCGATAGTCGAGAAGTAGCTATCTACTTGATACACGTGAAAATAAAAATATATCTCGTTCTATCCGAAAACTGCGGAGTTTAACAACGGCGGTCGACGATAATATTATATTACTATTATGTGTCACTAACAGCGTTTTTGATTCCTCGTATCTCTAAAGCCTTGTACCTCAGGTTCGGTTACATAACCATGGTATATAAATATCGCTTATATATGTATTTATATATATATATCGTATATAGGTATTTTAATTTTTAAGGTCAACATTATTACACCCGACGTGTTTTCGCGTCCGTCGAAAGGTCTATTATTTTACAGAGTCGGTTCATATATATATATATACCGCGAATGCTCCTCGTTTTACATATTCTTCACACGCGAGTCAAGCATATATACTCATCCCTTATACGCTCGTTAGGCACACACACACGCAAACACGCATACTCCATATGGGTCGCACTAGCAGCCGTTTGTATAAATAATAATATATTATCCGTTTTGTTGTATTATGCGTCGTACGTCATATATATACGAAGTGTGCAGGGACAGAATATACCCTGTGATGTGTGGGCTCTTTGTACACATATATAAGTGTACGTCGGTGTATGACAACACACATATTGTATTACCACTGACTGTAGAATAAATTCATTATACTGATTTTCTGCAAATATATGCGTTAAATTCGACGCTGTTTCTGACCAAACGATGATGGCCACTGGGTGGGGGGGGGTCTCTTCGAAACTGTACGTATAGACACGAATAGTTTTGAGTGAAAGGTTTTTCTATTATATATGGGCATAGCCGCGTGTTGTTTCCCCCTAAAAAATGTTCGCGTTTCCTTTTCCCGCATCATCAATACACAGGCCGTAGCCGTCTCCACCAAATCACAATATTGACCGATCCCCACACGAAGTGAAGATTTGTGAAAAATTATGAATCTGGTTTTTGAAAATCGAAATCTTCAATATTATAAAAACTTACTTTGTCACTTGAAAAGATTGTTTCTCTATCAATAACCCAGGGAAAAAATTTTCATCAGTTAGAAAACCTAAAAAATACCAAAAAAAGTTAAAATTTAAAAATGATATAACAGTCATTTTACTCAAAAAAGGATATAAGAGATAGAGATACAGTCCCCTATACAAACATTATTGCTGTTTTTCAAATCAAAAATATAATACCCAATTATTTTTAAAATTTTATAATTTGGATTCTCCTATATCAAGGATGGGCAACTGGCAGCCAGCCAGCTTTTTTATCTGGCTCGAGCTACATTTTCAAATTATATCTCACAATTTTAAAGTTTATAGTCTATATTGTATAATCTATTTAACATCAATTAAAATGTATATTTTGAATAACATTTTTTTTTGCTTTCTATGCTCTGGCCCGCTAGATTTTAATTTTCTAAAAATTGGTCCTCTAGTAACTTTGAGTTGTCCATCCCTGTCCTATAGGAACAAATGTAATTGTTGAAACACAGCACGTAATTTGGTTTTTTTTTAATTTTATAGTTTGGATTCTCCCATAGGAACAAATATAATTGTTGAAACACATCACATAATTTGGTTTTTCTTTCGGCCTAGTGTAATAAAGATTCACAAAATTGATAAAAAAAATGTCTTTAGAAATTATACTTTATACTACCTAATGAAAAAATATTCAGTGAATTTTAAAAATTCAATATTGTAATATGCTTTCTAATAATTGGTTGGTCGTTACTTAAATTCTGCATATTACTGCTTTTTATGGTATTATTGTATTAACTTTTTACAATTAATTTTCATAATCATTCAGTTGAGTTGTATGTATAAATATCAATTTCCCCTTTCAAACATTAAAAGTTTAATACCTTAGTGAATTTTTTTTTAGATGACAATTCCATAACAAGCTTTATCACACCAAAAACTGTACCTAAACTTTTTAAATATGATATGTTTTAAAATTTGGGAATACTCACAATAGTGACTGTATTGGTATACAGTCGAGTCTCGATAAATCGAACCTCAAAGGGAATAAAAATAAATTTTTACTTAACTGTTTTTCAAACACAATTTTATTGGTTAAAATATACTTTTTTAATTTTTTTAAGGTATGATAACCGTACATGTACCTTATATAAAATGGTAGGTACATATTATTATTTTTGAGCTGTTGATGCAAATTGACTTCTAAGCAGAGATACTATAATTACTAAACGCAATTAAAGGATAAACTATTTCAAGAAATGTTATAACCTAAAATAGGGCCTGCATGTCTTAGTGTTACAAACTAAATATTGGGTAAATTTTGAATTATTTTCCGTGTTTCGGCAAACAAACACGAATTTACACGAACTGTACAAGAATCTGTTAATTATCGATTGAATGCGTTGTCTTTGGTCTTTGAATTTTACTTCTGAGCGATATACCACGAATTCATCTTGAATAAATTTGGGCAGAGTTTGGACCAGAATTCCAATGAATAGTGAACCGCATGGAACCGCGAAACACGAATACGCTTACCTACTTATACAGTAGGTAGGTAGCTGGTATACTACCAATAAAAGGTGGTATAGAAATTTTGGTGAAACGCGTATCGCCCTTTATAATATTATATATAATGAGAATAAGATGGATGGACACGAATGGATGACTACGTCCTGACGTCCTGTCAAGACCCGCCAAATCTTGTCCCCCAAAAATGCGTTAAGCTTTTTTTTAAATTTTAGCTCCACCAAGCACTGTTTATACCGAAAACGAAAAAATCGAACTATACCAATTACCGCGAGTATACCGTATGTAGTATTGCGCGTTTGGCCCACAATCGCAATGTGGAGAAGCAGTCATCACTCATCAGGTGTTTGGATACTATACATTTTTCTTTAACGCGGAATTCAATATTTTTCATTTTTTTTTTTTCAAGCTGACAATGAAAAACGAACCAAAGACTTGTGTCTATAATACCACCCATAGGTGTAAATTGTGAGGCTAGGCCCCCTTCCAAATATTTCCTAAATTTCTATTGAGCATATTCGACATTATTGTAGTAAAGGGCTTCAGTCTACGATACCACCTATCCTGCGTAATGTAGATAACACCTCTCCTTATACACATGCAACAGCGATTATTCGTCTTAATCAAATTTCGATAGAGTAATTAATAAACCGCAGACCCCACCCGTATATTGTATTATGCACAGCGAACTAGGTACATTATTAATAATATATTTATTTAGTAAAATATTACTATATAACACTATATGAACGCAAAATATTGTACACATTTTAATTATTTTAACAACCTATGTTAACACTGTATTAATATGATATTATATTATTATACTAACACTACCGTATTTTGTTGTGTGCGCTTTTCTCCTCTCCTCCTCCGCCGCCGTCGATTTCTTATCCTCTGTTCAGCGACAACGAGCTCATGGAAGACCCGTTTACCATGTACGCCGCGAAACCGTCGTCGATATCCAAAAGACCGACTTACGGCAACCCGCCGGCCGTCCCCTACGACGCCACCAGGTACAACAACAACATCAACAACAACAATAATGATGTCACGTATATTATATTATAATGATTGGGGCTGTGTGTTTGTATGCATTATTTTTAACACACCGTGAAACATATAGTGCCTATAATATAGCTTCTTCAAACTCAAAGTTTGAATTAGGTACCATTATGAATTCAATTTTAAAAATATTCTTTTGTTACATTTTGCATTTTTTATATTTTTAATTTATTGCGTTTTTGTTTTTTTTGCCCTTTTTAGGTTACTTTTTCATTTTTTATTACGGTTTTCGAAAGCATTTTTATAATTTTCGCAAAATTAAAACTTTTTCATACATTTATGAATTCTTTTTTCATTTTCGTCTAATAATTATATTTTACACTTTCTGAACGCCGCACTTAATCAATATTATCTTTCATTAAATTTTTTTTTACATTATATGAATATTTACAATATATTTTAAATTATACCATTCTAGCGCAATTTATACTGAATTTTTTGACATTTTAACTGCACTCTGTTAATCCACAGCCCTAAATTTTTTTATAATATAATATTATATAGTGTTGTTTGTACATTCACGTTTCATAAAACGTTTTGTACTTCGCATCGGTAGCCTGTTAGAATATTAATCGTTTTTCTCACGGTTAATCGTGTATTGTTGTTTTCGTTTGGTTTTTTTCCTTGCAGTTTAATATCATATTTTGTATGTACCCATAGTCTATACCTTATTATTATATGTGTGCGTTTTTATTTATTTACATTTAATTATTTCGTAGTTTGGTTAGTTACATTGTACGTTGTGTATATAGACTTGTTTGTGTGTTTTCCTCCATTGTTTTATTTTTTCAAACTCTAAACATAATAATAATGTAACTCTTACTATCGTTATTATTATTATTTGTATAAAACACTGTCGTGTCCGATACTGCTTTATTAGTGTAACAGTGTGCGTATTTATATACGAACTGCTCGAGTTTAAAATACATATAATTGTACATAGATATTATCAGACGCTCTCCCACTGTCTGCAACAGACGTATTCTTCTTCTATACAACGAGGAGCCATAGTTATAATCCTCTGGGTGCAATTAGTCTACTAACTGGCCAAATAATTAGTATACAATATATTTTGTTATTATAATAGGTATTAACCAGACGAGCGAAATAAATTCTGGCTAAAATAAAAACCAGCACTGCTCCAGCTAACAATAATAATAAAGATAATTATTTGGTAGATATCTTATACGAGTTCTGTTCTCGCCCTTTATATTGTAAAACAATAGTATATTATGATAATTTATATTTTGCACATTAATTAGGGCGACTTAGCTGCAGGTTCCTAGGTATGTACATTGTATACAAGCTGTAACGAAATAAAGTGACACGTTTGATTAGCCAACTGTTGTAGGTATAACAATCCTAATAACTTCTGTTATTAATGTTTAATTTTTTTTATATATGCACGATCCTTAAAGATTATACAATTTTCAATTCAAAAAATAAAAAAATAATTTTAATTTTAATTATTAGATACTTACATAGCTAATCATGATGCATAATCTGTCAATTCTTTCTGAGACGCTCTGCGTATATACATTATACAGTTTAGACCTGACGAATAAAAAACAAAATTGATACTAGTTAAACGTATGACATAAATATTATGGACATTTACTGGCAATAATAATAATTTAAGAAACATACTTATGCCAGGAAATTTTCGAAAAAAGTTATAACTTTTCATATTAATTCCAATAAAAATAAACTACTTAGACTAAAGGCAGATCAATATTCAAAATCGACCTTTTCTAAGGAGTTCAATATAGGCAATTTTCTGTGAGTGTCTAGTGCAGGTAAATGTGTGCGTAATAACTAATAACTATTAAGTGATCATTAAAGTGAGTCCACGTATGTCAATGACGCAGCACTTTACTCACTAATTACGAATGTGAATTTTAGCGAAACACTGAAACTTAGTTTCGTATTTCCAATAATATAGTAATATGAGTGACATTATGGTAAGAACACTTATCATAAACATTGAGGAGAATAAGTTTATCTATGCCTATATATGAGTCGATTTTCGATATTTTAGTTTTAATGTCCAATATTTAGATCTAAGACTTGTGATATTTTACTTTTTGAATTTGAATTATTTTGAGTTAAGTGATAATTAAAATATCAAAAATTTACTTTTATACAGGCCCAGATCTGAGAGAGAAAATCTCTTCTGAAATATTGATAATAGATGTTTTTACTCTCAGCCCGCTCAATAAACCGTATTTACGGAAATACAAAAATTAATTTTCATATAATTTTTCAACACTATTCATACCCCTTAAATAAACGTGTAGAGTATCAAAATGTACTTAAAAACTAGATTTACGAAATGGCTACTTAGAGTTTTTCCAAAAAAAAAAGGTAATAATATGAAAAAAAATTTATTTTCGATACTAAATATATTGATTAGAACAAAAGTTATTTCATTCATCTCAGATCTTTCTGTTGTACACTGCATATGAATAAATAAATAAGTCGCCCGAAACTAAAACTATCACATCATCGATGGTATTATAACATTATTATATTTATAATAATATGCTTAACTACTACCAGACACACTGCAGATAAATGGCAAAATATATTATTATTTCTTCGCTGAGATTCATCCTCGTCAAGTGAACTGTTTTCGTTTCCTATGACTTTATTGTGAATTTTCAAATTCCGTTAAGTGGTACTCAAAAAATAACAATATTATGCGGAAGGTAGTTATGTATTTATCAGTCCAATTCCTATAACGGTATAACCTAATTATATTATATGATCACATAAATTATTATAATAATAAGTAGGAGCTTTAATAAAAATTGTACTCGTCAAACATCCCAAAGACTACTTACATGCATTTATAAAAAAAAAGGTACCTCAATAAATATTTATGTCATAAGATATTTGAAAACAAGTATTTACAAACTCGTTTATAGGACTTAATAGGTACGATCTATAGTTCATCCTTAAGTAATATTGTACTATATATCATATTATTGTATGTTATTATAATATTTTTTATTTATTGATTATTATTATTTATTACCATAGACCAGAGGTAGGTTTATCAAAGGCCAAAAAATACTTTTTTTTTATGTAGGTACTTGATGTAATTATGTTTTAAATTTTTTTTTTTTGTCAATTACCTACTATAGAACATAGTAGAAGAGGTACCCATTATAAATATTTTCAAATGGTTTCTGAAAATTGTTTTTAAATATTTGATGTCAGCTTATTGATCTCTTAATACCTATAAATAGAGGCACACATCCCTATAATTCCAACTACATCAGCCATATTACGCATGTTTCCTACAATTACCTATTTTTTTTTTTTTTTTAGTGTTTTCAGAATCGTAATAATATTTAGTTTTTTTTTATTACTATAATTATTATTATTATTTACTGTTATAATTTACTGTTATGCACGACTGGAAATATAGCCGAATAAAATCGTGTTTAATAATACATCAACTGTTAATGATTTTGCAGGATACGAGTGGAAAACATGGAGAGACAGATCGCTAATCTAACGGGATTAGTTCAGAAAGCTTTAACTCACGCACCGGTCGTGGCACCACCGTTCAGAAATGGTAAATATCTGATTTTTATACACCAATGAATCAATGTATAAAAAGTATATAAACCGATTATTTCAACGCCCTGTATAGTTTTTAATATCCTTGTTTTCGGCAATTAGCTGAATTTTTACTTTATCATTTTTTGTACATTCATATTTCATTTTTCTATAGACAACTATTTTCATGTAGGCATTGAAGCACCCACTCCAAAAGTCGTATATACCTACCTACACATATTATGATACATATATACCCCATTTGTATAAGTACACACACTTCACACATCATGTATACACGGTAATTCACAAAGCATGTACATGCCCTTTGATAGTAAAATCATGTATTCAAATTCTATTTTTTTTGCAATTTTTACTTACCTCTAAGCCTAAAGACAATATTTTTAAACATCAAATTTTTTTTTTTATCGGACACGAGATGTGTTGTCTATGGCAACACACACTTTTTTCAAACGAGAGCCACCTTGTTTTACTGTGAGTTAACAACTAACTTAATCTAACAAGTTATTTTTAGAAAATGCCGATGTATATAAATTGTATATATTAAAACTACCTAGGCAATAGTTTCTGAGTTATAAAAACTTTGAAAACTATTAAGGCACTGAATTTATTATATGAGAGCTATGAAAAACCATTAGCATGGGCTGTATAATTATTTTCCTTAGTAGGTACTTAAAGTTTAATAATAACACTGAGAAACTACTCGTTTTTGAATTTCGATTTAGATACATCAACATTTTAGAAAAAATCATCTGATTACTGATTTGCAGTAAAAAATGTGGTTTTTGAGAAGGTTTTATCGCTCGTCTCGTATATGAGTATAATATCACTCATACTAATGGCAATCGTTTAAATGGTTTACAAAATCGAAGTATTTGAAAATATGGTCTTTATAAGTCAGTCAAAAATTTCAAACATCAGAATTTGAATATGAATTACATTATAAAATATAGTATAAGGGGATGAGCTTGCTCGGTGAATCACTCTGTAAATAATATATATAGGTATTTGTGTATATTATACGATTAATACATCCGCACTCATATTCTAACCATACATTGCTACTATTACCTCAAACCCGTTCATATCATCTGTTTTATATAACATCTTTACAATAATATTATCCATATTTTATTACTAATATCTGTCTGCAGTTAATACTATATTATTATTACTATTATTATTATTATTATTATTATTATTATGTAGGTACTACCTATACCTTATATTCACATATTTACTTTGACCGTGTTGACACGATTTTGCTTGGTTTTTGACGTTTTAATACCCGTTTTCTAACACTTATCTTTTTTTTCATTATTACGATTCAGCTAGTGATGAATTCGATAAAGTCTCCGGCGGAAGCACCACATCTCTAGCAGGTACGTTGTCTATTTTCTAACCCTTCTGTATACGATATTATTGCAGTTCTCTAACACTGGTAGTGGTATATACTAATACTATATTATATACATAGATCCTAGTATCCTACGACGGCTTCTCAGAGCCCTATTATAATAATACTATTCTTGTTTTACCTATGACCTATTAAACTATCTATTACCTATAACTCTTTTTTTTCTACCTTTAAAAAAATGACATAATAAAAAAACAATCCTTCCTATATACGCGAGAACGATGCCCAACAAACTTCGCCACCGTGTAAATGTCTATGCTATGTTGTACACTGTTATATAAGACGTTATAACCCATAATATTTTAGAATATATTCTTATCCGAGTATGATATGTATGCTTTGTAGAGGAACCATACAAGCGGTCTGACACTAAACCTCCTAAACTCGGACGAGGTTAGCTATACACAATTTTTATTATTTTTATATAATATATATATTATAATAATAATTTAACGCTAATGCATAAAGTAGGTATATATAATAATGTATTATAATTTATAGTACACTGTTTTTGTTTATTTGTATACCTACTAGTATTCGTATTTTATTTTGAAATTTTCACTATCTGCTTATATTGACAGCCTTTCGGCTGGTTTGTAATATTGTATTTGCTTTCTACCCTATATCGAATGTCTTGGGCTTGTGTAAATATTTTATCACCTCTTACCTATCCCGCATCATCCATTTACTAATTCAATTTGAATCTCGCGCGTTGAAAATACGACGCACAACACTCAAAAGGTAAGGTAATATTTTACGGCTTTCCGATGTTTTCTTGTTTTTGGCGAATAACTGCAAAGTGAATTAGTATATTTTTAGGTCGAACTATATTTTAAGAGCTTGTGCGTTATATATTGTTTGAACGACTTGATAAACTTATATAGTTTTTTTTTCTTTTTAAAATTTCAGTAGGAGATAGTCTTGAGACGACTCTCCGTCGCGTCTCTTAACCATCAAAAGTATAGTGCTTCTAAGAAACAAACGAATACGCTATATATATATATATATATAATAAAATAACATTATATTATATTATTTTTGGAGCTGAGAGTTATATTATATAATATCAATTGCTTTGCCAAATTTGCGATGATGTAATGATAATCGTTATGAATTATTATGTATAATTGAATATTTTTGTTGCGCTTATTGACATTTTATATACTATAGTTTACAGTTTTTATAACGAACAATTATTGATATTGTTATTATGATTATTATTATTACTATTATTACTATACTTAACCTTATAGCGAACAACTTTGTATAACCATTAACACGTTAAATGTACTATATTAACTTTGCAGACAAATCGGTTTCGTTCGAGAAATCTGTATCGTTCAGCGACGAGCCACCGGACATGAACTCGCCGAAACAACATTCGCCACAGAGTTCAGGTAGGTCAATAATTTAGATTTTTCTATCGATCACACGGTACACGTTCAAGACCGTTTCCCTTCGCGAACACATTGCATATTATAATATGTATATATACAGGGTGTACATCGAGAAGATCTGATAGTCTTACACTGAAATCACGTAGGTTGACTTGTGTCAGATCTCTGCAATTTACTCTGTATATATATATAATATATATATACATAATAATATCATGCATAAACATTATTTCTGACAGACGTATTAGAGAGACGAATATACTCGTGCATCCTCCTTTCCCCCACATGCACACAAGTATTATAATATATAATATTGTAATATTAATTTTAATCATGTATATAATATTACAATATATGTTACCGGTAATGTGAATGTCTATCTGGTATTATGATAATATATGTTCGATGACTGTGCGTGTTCATAATTTTTGTGTATACCAAATAATAATAATAAATTGATCACGTTCGCGAGGAATTTAATATTATATCAGGTATAGGTAGGTATGTTAATGATGAATGATGACGAACGCAAGCCAATTCGTGTTCACTTTAATAGAAATAAGACGATCGATTCTCCGGCTCTGAATATTTGATGCACTTTCGTCGATCTGAACAGGTTAATTATTATATTTACAATTACGCTAAAGCCAGAGTACCTATAGGCTATATGTACCTATAGTAGTGACACGATAATAATTACTAATTAAATTCAGACTTGGAAATCAGAATTCGTTCAGGTCGTCTAAATTATTTATTTCCAACAGTCATATCGTTATTATTTGGCGGGCAACCGGAATTCAGAATACCTAATAATATAATGACTAGACAATAAAATTTTTACTTTGGGATGAACTGTGATTGAAACAACGCTGTAATTGGCAGAGTGATGACTTGTAGTGCCTACCTGTTCTAATTTTAATAGTTTGTAGCCACTTTATTACTAAAATATAATAATATGTTTTTATTTTGAAAATCAAAATACATTTTTGTCGTTGATGGCCGTGAAATTAGATTATTGTATTTCTATATAAAAAAATNTATCAATGGCTACATAGTATTAGTCAATAATGACAATGACTGGTCAATCATAGAAATTATGTATTAATATTAAATTTGTTCTATGATTGTCTATCTTAGTTAGGTATTCTCTAAAAAGACTAGCCAATAATATCAATACCTATGTAAAACAGTCAGTGTTAACATAGACTAGTCATTTTTAACAATACCTAATTATCATCATTGGCGGTAACATATACAATACACATAAAGCCGACCAGATACGTTTTTTAATTTAATTTCATCGAAAAACTGTAGTAATAATTACCATAAATCATAACCTAATACTCATCGGGTATTTCATTGTTATCTGTTAATGCAAGTGTGACGGTCGAGTGTTAAAACTGCATTATAGTTTAACGAGTGTAGAACAGTGGTCAGTGATAGCTGCTTAATTGGCTTATATACATAACTACATAAGAGTGTGAACAAGAGCTCCATAATTTCTGTGGTAATTCTTTTCGTATAACTCGTAATAATTATACCTTATATCGCTCTGACTGAGTCTCACTCTTAACATTACAGAGACGATCGTATCCAACATTTTACTAAACAATTATTTCTATTTTATGTTTCACCAGATATCATACTTGTCAACTAAAACATTTTAAATCACCCTTTCTATTAATTAATTTAAAATTTATAAAATTCCCCAATATTGAACAAATAATTATTATAGTAAAATCAATAGTCAATCACATTACCTGTAACACATATACATTATACACATAATATATCAGCTAATTTTATTAAGGATTTTTTTTTATATATTCATAATAAGACTATACTATTATTACAATCATTAAATAATAACGAAAGCACAGTGTCGACTATATAATATTATTGTTTTGTGTTATGTTGTTGTATTCCGTTGCTTACCTTATAGCGGACACGAAACCTGCGAAACCGGCAATTAAATCGTCTACATTACCTAGAACAGCGTCTCAAGGTAAACATTAAAAAAAAAAATTACACATTTATTCACATGTCACGGGAGAGATGAAAATCAATTAACCGGACATTTCGTTCACTGCGCTTTGCTGCACACATATACTGCGCATACGTATTTTATACTTCAAATTATTCACACTTCACACACACACACACACACACACACATAGTTATCTGAAATTATTACAACTTGCACAATTTATTATGTTATTATTTAGGGTCGTCACCTCGGAAAAATCGCCCCTCTCTTTCGATTTTGAATGGAACGACAGACCGCGCACAATATTTTGATTTTATAGTAATAATATGTCTGTTATGTGCACATTTATTTCGGTTGGCACTTTTTTGAGTACAAAAGCGCTTAATGGTTTTCGTTCGAAGCCATTTTTTTTAAATTCTTGAACACAGTCTGATAATTTTAAAAGATTTATTTATAATTTCCAGCTGTTTAATTTTCCATTTTCAATCGTTGTAATATTTCAATTTCAACAATGTACCTATCGAATTGCTTTCAAATAACAATATATAAATAGAAACCTGTCCTCCGAGGATATAAAAAATGTTTCTCTGACCCTATGATCTTTTCGTCTTATTTTGGTGTGGAGGCTCGAGTGTGTCGTTGTAATTCCATTTCTTTATGACCAACACTGTTGGTCCAACATATTAGGTACCTGGCTCGTATTTAATCTGTAGGTGTACACAGACCAATCGATTTCAGGTGTAGCAAGATATAATTTCGTATTCCATTTCCTACTATTTATAAATAAATAAGTTTACCCGAAACGCCACGTTGCTCTATTTTATTAGTTTCAACGTGAAATCATAATATCAATCGATTTATAAGAAAATATTAAGTTATGTTTAGGACAATATTATTGATAATAATTAATTATATGACGTTATAACACTTAAATATAAACTAATTAACAAATATTGAATAATGATACTAAAAACATACAATAGGTATATTATAATAGTTTATTTTCTGTAAGTCACTTTGATATGTTTTTCATTATTTTTACTAGTAACACTAAACCGGCCAGTCTTGTTCCGTTTTTTTGTAGCAAACAACAATACTATTATAGCTATAGAACGCTAATAATTATTTTGGCCAAACGCAGCAGGAACATTTTAATTTTGAGACTTTTACTTTATTGTTGTACTATTTTTCGAGATCTTTACTGACCAGTATTGGTCATATTTTGTTTCAACTAGTACACAAAATTACAGTTTTCATCTTTGTCGACTATCACTCGCGTACAACCTTTCTTGTAATTTTGTCGTCACTTTTTTTTTCATTGAAACTTACAAAAATCTAAATCTGTATACTCTGACTCTGCAGACTGACGAGTCAACAACACTCGTCAGTTTATGTCATTTTAATTGTACATTTTAACTGTATTTCGCAATAATCTTGGAAATATTCAGCTATGTTATTATATAGTGCATATTTATAAGCGTGCTGTAGAACCAATCCTTGGCTAAACTCTCCTCTAAAATGTACATCAATCATCGCATAATTTTTTTTTTTTAATGCCAAAGCAGTGTTTGCTTTGCGGTCGGCAAATAACCAGAACGTAGAATACAATATCACATCGTATGCACTAATAATTCAATATTCATTACGTATTCACACTAAGATATTCCAATAATAACATTCTTAGCTCATACATAATGTAGTTTGACATATAATTATATTATATTATGTGTGTCTATAATATTACCAGGGACCACAACTTGGGTACTTATTTTTATGTACCGTTCAATAAAAAAATATTGCGTGATTTCCGAATATTTTCTAGTCGAGCAGAAAATAAGATTGCAGTAATGAAAACACAGAGGAAAGTAAATAACAAACTCAAAACTGAGACGTTTATAAGTAATGGATTTCATGAACATAAAAAATAATATGGCGGAGAAATCCTACCGGCCGGCAAGAACAATGATGATTATATCTTTCAAACAATAAAATATTTTTTTCTTGTTGCTATTGATTTTTTGGGTTTTTTCTTTATAAAAAATTTAATACGTCTTCGTCTTTTAAGATTTCCGAGATGAAAAAATAAAACTACAATCACTTAAATCGTTGTTGTCTGTACTAAAACGCCGTAAACTATGTTCTTAAAAATACATTAAAATTAAATGTAGGTAGGTAGGTACTAAATAATAACGTTTCGTTTTTACCTAGTTTTCTAAAATACGCTTTTAAGTTACAGAAAATATTAAATAGGTACCCATGTCCTGTTTGTAGATTGGTATGTTTCAACGAAAATGTTTAATCGTTTAAATAGAACCCTTTTGATCTGATTTCCGCCAAAAAAAAAAAACTGAAATGTATTTGTATCTCCAAAATCTCATTATTTGCTTTCGTTTCGGTTTTTTGAGTGACTTGATTCGATTTTGTTACTCGAAACGCCCGAATTGCTGGATGCGATGCAAATACGTTGACATATTTTAAATAGAATTAAATTTTATTTTTCTTAACAAATAGCAACAAACATAAATAAACATTTTTTACGCAGTCGTCATTATATCGACACAACTGCGTGAAACGTTTTGTGAAAACGTTTCAACTTACTTGTACATTTACCCGTAGATACTCTTTAGTCATCGTCATTTTGACGGTGTCGAGACTTCGAGAGGTTATCGTTTTAGAAAACTAGTAATAAACTTGTATTTATTATTATTATATTTTATTTTATATTCTCATTACCGTGTAATTCCATTGCGTCCATATTCGTCTACCTACCGGTTTTTTTTCTAATTACATGTTGTGATTGATTTTTAGAAAAAGACAGATTTAAGCCCCATCCTCCGCCCAAGCCGTCCGCTATACCCGGACAATATGACGACAGACACTTGTACAGCGGTAAGTCCATATTGGTCAATATAATATATTATATATTAGCGATCCGATAAAAGTGTATAAGCTCGTGATCGATGAATAACTGTTGTTGTCGTTCGATCATTTCAGATCTACAGCTGACGCCAGAAATGTACAATCAACTGAGAGTTCTGCAGAAAAAAGCAAAAGACTTGCGGCAAGAAGCCCGAAACCTGAGGAGAATGTCTCAGGCACAGGCCCACTCCATTCGTGAAACCATCAAAGACACGTTCATAAAAATCAGGTACATTTCTCTCGTTGTTTGATATTATAATTCATAATCTATGAGCGAATATCTGGGAATTTAAATTTACATGTTCTGCGTACCCAAACACCGCGAAGTACCGAGTGATCCGTTTGACGGAAGTACAAGACACTCGTTTTTCAGAAAACACTTTCAACGTTTTTGATAATATTTCTTTACATAGTTACTGTGAGTCGTCACCAGTTTTTTTTTTTATTTTGTTTAATGACAACACATATTTTTAATTTCATATCCCGAAACTGAATAATATATTAATCGGAATATAACTTAAATACTTGAGATAGCTCAGCATAAGCTACTTGTACAAAATGTAATTAATTATGTATCGAAGTGTAATACGAAAGTCATTCTGCTCCGGGATAAGGACTTAAAAATTCACGTTGTCATTAAAAAGTAAAAAAAAAAAAACATAATATAATTTTAACCTATTATTCCTGCATTTTAAGAAAACGTTATATTTTTAACGACTTAAAATTATGTAAAAAAAATATTTTCAAAAACTATTATGTGTCTGGCGTTAAACGGATCATTCGGTACATAAAATGTATGATAATTTTAAACACGCATATAATATAATTATTCGAACAGAAAATATATCCCCGAGCTGCTTATAATATGGATGCTATCTTTCGAAAACGTTACAATATGGCGTTTTCGGGCAGTCGCGGTCGTGTGTTACAATAATAACATATTGTCCAACGATATCGCGATGCTGACGCACTCGCTGCATTATAATATTAGTGTATCGAATTCAGCAATTTATTATTATTTTTTCAACGTTTATCATTTGTACATCATATTAAATCATAATGTCCGTTAGTGAAAATAATGTTTTTCGATGAAAAAAAAAATGCGAAAACGGTCACGAAATACTCGCGGGTTTAATCGCTCGTAATAATATTAGGTAAAAAGACGCTTGTATAATGTTACGACGAACGATTAGCGAACTCGTGAAGATTTTTGTCGACCGCCGCGTGCGCTCAACATATATATTATATACCTAGGTATATTAAATTAATATACCTACGTATTCGATCGTGCTGAATATAACGTTGTGTTGTATACATATATATATATATATTATTATCTAGAACGTTGATCGCTTCCGGCGCCGACCAGGCGTGGAGCGAATCTGGATCGAAGGAAAGGGCACACGTGGACCGGGAAGAGGACATATACAGACAGGAGATTATCAGGCTGGAAACGGACTTGACGTAAGTGACAATAATAATTTAACGACGACGACGACGACGATATGAACGTTTGACAAAAAATAGTATCGCCTTGCGTAACGCCCGGCGACACCGCGTACATATAACATTAATGTTATTGTTATTATGTTCATATACAGAGTGATTCACCGAGCATTCTCGCTTCCTTTTTTTCCCTTCGACTAGTTATACGCTATTATTTGAAGTCTGGTTTTTGGAATTTTTTAATCTACTTATAGATTTATTATAGACCATATTTTCAAATTATTGAGATGTTTTGTACTGCTTGAGTTGTAGCAGTGTCCTGTGGAGATACAAGCTTCTGTTTGTAAAATGAGAACCTTTCTTTTCGGCTGTAAATTATTCAGTGGATAATTTTACTCAACAATTTAACGAATCAGAATTAAAATTCGTACGAGTAGTTTTTCAGCTATTCAACTTTGTGTTCCAAGTTCAATGAGGCTTTGGGCTTATAAGATATAATGGGGATTGGGGGCCATGGTAATTTGATAATTTTAGTCATTTATATTAGTTATCAACATTAACAATTTGTTGAAATGCCCCATGTATAATAAACACTAGTTCCAATATTACGTCTTTATTATATTTTTGTACAACTTTTTTCAAAGACTATTATTATCCTTATAGTACAGACATTAAAATAACTAAGACACACTACTCAATCCAATTTTGAATTAAGTATACATAAACAAAACTTTCGAAGAAATTAGTAACTAAATAATTTACAATAAAAAAGGAGGGTTCTCATTTAAAATCCAGAAGTTTGAACAGACTGAGCACACTCATACATACAAAAAAATTCAAGAATTTGAACATAAGGTCTTTGAGTATAATTTATGTTTGAAATCAGATTTTGAATGAATTTATTATTAATGGGAAAAATGGGACTAAGCTTGGTGAATTTCCCTGTATATGCCTGAATAGATACAGTATATTATATCGGGTGATACATTTAACGTGAGACACACATTCACTATTTCAAAAAATTACTAACATTTTTATTACATAATTTTAAATTGTTAGAACATTTTTACAATTTTTTTAAAAATGTCAAATGACGACACGTGATTTTAATTTCTCATTCCAAAGCAGAATTTTTATTCGTGTACTTCGATATTTTATAAAAAATCTAATTTTGGAAGAGTAGTTTATGAATTACAAGACGTATTTAAAAGCTTTAAATACTTATAACTTATAATATTTCTAAACTACTAGTCCTAAATCGGCTAAATCTGTCGTTTATAAATCGAAATATTCCAAATAATATTCTGCTTCAAATAAATGTTTTTTCTAAAAAAAAACATTTTCTATAACGTTCCCAAACCAATTTTTTCTAAAGTAAGTATACCTATGATGAGTGTTACGTTAAATGAATCACCCCGTATATTGTTACATTAAGCGATGCTCGTCGTCGGAAAACGAAAAGATAATAAACAAACAACAGTTAACGATTCATACGATAACGCAATTTTTTCACACCGCAGCGACTTATTACAGTCGCAATGTTATAATATTATATCGTCTGAAAATCTCCCGTTAACAGTTTGCTAACATAATTTTAATAATTTTGCACATGCACATAGAGTAATAATGTATGTACTTACAATAATGACTAAACTGTGCGCACTCCGTTCACGCGGAAGTACCTTAATATTGTTGTTTTCCCGCCGGAAATCCCGAAAATTATCATATTATAAATACCAACTACTGAACTAGTCGTATGGTTAGACTTGCGTGCCGCGCACGTCTCATTATGCATACAGTGTGATTCATTTTTTCGCACAGCAATCGATATTCCTGAACTTTAAGAATAGTTATTAGCGATAACCTCATCGCTATCCGAACTGCGATTAAAAAAAAAATCGCTCAGTGGTATACGGCCACAACTATAAGTACCTATATATACCGCGGTATAAATGTGACAGAAAGATGATGTGTATTCTAACGATGAAATTTAAATTAGTACCTATAGTTCTAAAATCGTTTTTCGTGTTTTCTAACATATAGAATCATTATGATACATATATATTATATATACAGGGTGATTCACCAGACACCACACCCCCTTTTTCTTCATCAATTAAGTCATTATGTATATTATTAATTATACTGATTATAATATTTTTTCTGTATCGAAATAAAAATTCAAAAGAGTAGTTTTTGAGTAATGTATTGAAAATTTTTAATCATGTGCCTACATAAAACATTTTTTTTAAATTATACACCAAAAAATTTACAGTAAAAAAGAAGTAAAAAATTGTATCGCGACGGGACACTTCAGTAGTACAATAAATCTCAAGAATTCGAAAATTTGGTCGGAGTACATTTCAAAAATCAGGATAAATTTATGGCGTTGAATGAAAAAATGGGAGAGAGCATGCTCGGTCACAATCGCCCGGTATATTATTATTTTGAATGACGTTATTACGATGCTCCTATATTTGATCTCAAATGGCTTAGTCTTTTTACCTCATATACCGCGGCACCTACTTATATTTGTTAGCAGCCGTGTATAGCAACAATAGCATTAATAACTATTATATAACAGTTCTCGGCGCAAATAATAAATAGCAGGTCCACGCTGCGGGACTGTATAATTATCATGTGTGTGTGTGTTCATAATAAGTCTATAATTCGGCAATGGATCGAACGTGTTCGGAATGTATCATTTTCGGCTGCCGAATATTCCTCTAATGGACCTAACCTAACCTTGTTGTTTTTCCGGTTGTGTTGGCGCAGGGAGCTCGAGAGCACGGTGGAAGAACTACGGGGAAACGTCATTAACAAGAAGTCCAGGGTAAACATGTCGGACGTGGAAAACATGGCGCTTGTGCTCAGCAAATCCAGGTACAATATTATCCAAAATGTATATCACGGCCGACACGAGTATTTCGTATCGAAACCGAAATCATTACGACGTCTCGTTTTCCTTCAACCCCAATCAACCCCCTCCCCCAAACATAGCCTGCATCCAACCCTTCGGCGAATCCCGCTCGCAACATATTATTATAGAAACCTAATGCGAACACTAATTCATTTTTCCTCTTTTTCACCCCTCCCCAACACATACAGGCAAATTGCTTTTCGACGCAATTTCGTCTGAACGTCAATTTTCTACTATATATAGATCTGCACACTATTTACCACGATACGAGATACAAGATAGTAAATCAGTTATATAAACATACCTAGCGGGTGATCCATTTAACGCAAGATGCTTATTGTTTCAAAAACTATTAGTGTATTTTTTTTACTCAATTCTAAGTCATTAAAAAACAACATTTTTCTAAAAAAAAATAATTTTTACTACTTTCTGTTCATTTATTATTTCAAATTTTTAACTTAGTTCAATGACAACGTGCATTATTAATTCCTTATTCTAAAGCAAAATATTTTTTTGGAGTAATTTTATGTATACAAATCAATAGTAGTTTATGAGTATTATACCTAAGTAGTAAGTTGTAAGTCCATAACCAATAAACTAATGTACTGATGTGCGAAATGTGATTGTTTTGGATCGAAATACTCCCAATGGTATTCTGCTTTGGAATATGAAATTAATAATGTATAGTAGTTAAAAAACTTAAAAAACGATAACAACGACAACAGAAATGTTGTTTCGTAACAATGCTCAAACTATTGTGTAAAAGAAAATATATTTTAAAAAACGTTAGTATGTTTTTGCGTAGGAATTGATCACCCCGTATATACAATTTATTATCGTTTATAATTGAAATCGGTTTTCTTATTTATACGTTATTCCAGTAAAACGGTTGCCGAATTGAAATTGAGGTTCCCGAGTTTACAAGAGTCGATTCGTACAGTATTGACGAAGGAAATGGACAGAGCGGTTACCGAGGAAAAGTAATTGACTGATACAATATTAATAATGTGTACCTTATGGAATAATGCAAGTTTCCGTCTTCTGCTATGTATGTACATATAGGTTTCTCAAAGAAGAGCCCGATCGTCTAGAAAGCGCTCTCAAACGGTGTAAAAAATTAACCGGAACGCTTGTAACACTCAAGAGGTAAATCATTGTCGTAATGGTAATGCATAAAATGCATATAACATTATTGTACATAATATAATAAGTATTGATTAATGATTACTTCTTAAATAAATACTAAACATATTCTGATAAAATATGTGTATCGTCAGAATTATTATTGTGTTAATAATAATTATTATAACTGTTTAACATATTAATATTATATTAAATTATATTACAACTCAGACTATCGTGACATAATGCCTACGGTAGCATTTTATTCAAAATAAGGCCGTCCACCCACTGACCGGTAATATTATTATCGTACAATAGCTTCGGAGAAAATTCAATTTTTTTTTCGACACACCTGCGTACATAAATTTGACGGTGATAACCGTATACATTTAACACGATTTTAAATTTTTCGATTTAGGCTTACTTTTTTAATCAACCATCACATTGATATGCATGGTGATTCACCAAGCATGTTTGGCACCCCTTTTTCTTTAATAATGCGGTTCTCCAATATCTAATTTTTTGAACCATTAAATATACTTTTCAAATATGATCAAATCTTCAAATTCTTACACTTATGGAATGTCGAGGTGTTCTGTATGGAAAATAGAAATCATACAGTTGAAAACCATTCGACAACATTTCTGGAAAAATTTAATTTGTACATATACGTAGGCCTAGGTACCTCACATGATGGTTTTTGTGTAATATTAATAATATAATATGTCATTCTAACGGACGCTGTACTGATGTTGTTTTGCAGGCTCGCTTCCGTTCAGGAACAACGTCTGCCGGACGCCAGACTGTCGCCCACCAACGAAGACACTCCGCCGATCACGCCTACATCTTCGGCCAAGGTATTACATCGGTGACACTGTTTCTATATAAACGACAAGTGTCGAATTTATTTTTCGATTTTTTCTTTGGCTAGGCTGGACAAAAAAAAAAAATAATAACTACATTATTATATTACGTATCGTTCTGTCGAGGAGGGTCCTCTATTGTCATAATAATTATATTATTATATAGTTTTCATATTCGTATTTTCAACCCGCAAGTTTTGCCGGACTTGCGGAGTTTTACAGAAACATATATAGCTTTGTTCTTTTTTTTTTATTATTATTATTCAATAATTTATTGTTTTAGTTAAACTTGCTTTTTACGAAAACTTAGTTATTATTTATTTTACCAACGTGTGTATAACTAAACATATTATATATTATTATTATTATAATGCATTTCCAATGTGTTTTAACGTTTATTTTGCATTTTACATTTTCGTAACGTAATTATTATTATTATTATACTATATTATAATATATATACATCGTATATATACATACATACGCAATATGCATTATCGTAAATGATTATTATATTTTATATATATATATATATCGCGGGACATGTTTTACCAATAGAATTTTTTTAATAATTACATAAAAAACAACCCCAAAAAAAAGCTTTATAGAAATTAATTTTTGTTTTTTATTTTTTGTGTTTTAAATCGGCTACCAGTTTGGTTGGCGTTGGAGTGCAAACTTCAAGGATGCGATTACTAGCCACGAGTAAATTTTTTGTTATTTCATTGTTTTATACAAGTCCAAAAATCTTCGAATCGTTGTATTTTTATGCTTATGAATTGATGTAATACTTTTTTACTTTCATCTGCTTGACTCATTTTCATGTTCATCCGAGTTTTATTACTATATATTTATTGATTTCACGTTTTTTATCATATTATTATATTTTATTGTTTGGTTCATTTATTATTACGTATTATTATCCCATTTTTTATTCATCAACATATTATTATTATTATTATTATTATTATTATTATCTCCGTTAAATGTTTTGGTTTTATTTTGTTTTTAGCTCGTATTTATATACTGACGGTGCATGCTCCACTCGCTAGATATTTTTTTATATTGCAATACACGACCGTGGTTCAGGTAAACGGTTCAGTGTGACAATATTTCGTTGTTAATATTATTGTGGTTTTATTTTTCTATATATTTTCTAATCTATTATATGTCGACATATATATAAATATTGTTTCAACCCGTCCTCTATTTTTATATTATGTTATATTATAACAATAATAATATAATATCTTGGCACCCGCAAAGAGTATTTTTTATTCTCATATTCTATCTAGATAATAATATATTATAATACCTACCCGATGACTTGTTTGCATGGATTTTTTTAGACGAAATTTTTATTACGTACACTGAATACTGAAATGCCAGAACGTCGTATAATAATTAATATTTTTTTTTTTTTTAATTTTCTTCTATCACAGTTTATAGTTTTTGTTTTTATCTGGTCTCGTTCGCACAGATGACACAGACTCACATAATATTATACGAATTAAGCGCCAAGGAAACATACATGATATTGTTCTTTATTTTTTTTTGAAAATTTTTTTATCTTTTTCATTACCCTCACACCGTACGACATATTATTATAATGATATTTTTTAATATCGTTTTAACTATCGTACAAAGAGAAGTTAATTTCACATTGGAAATGTTTTTTTTTTTTTGTAAATATATTGTTTTTTTTTCTAATACCTTGTTTAACTGTAGTGCTTTTAATTAAATACAACAACAGCAAATGTATATAAGTCGGTCCTACGCGATAATAATATTATATTATGAATATTATTATTGTTATTATTAATATTATTATTATTATTATTATTGTTATGTATTGTACACCACTTATATAAAATGACTCCCTGTATTTTTCTTGCCTTTATAAAACTACACTTGAATTTGCAACTTTTTGTTTTACTTGTTCTACACAAACGTCATTTTGTTTGTTGTTGTTTTTTTTGTAATTATTATTTAGTTTGCGTGTGTTTTTTGTTTTTTTTTTTAATATAGTGTGTGAATAATACCTGCACAGATAATGTAGATTGTGAGCAAGTATTGTAATGTATAGTTTGCCGCGGACGTCCATTGCAAATTATAACTCGCAGTGTTTCGGATCAAATAGACTTTGGTAAATACCGGATTAATTTTTGTTTCTCTATAATCATGGTATACAATGTGATTTCACAGAATACTAACAAACAATTAAATTTACTAACCCGAAACGTTTTAACCATCATCGTAGAAATAAAATCACGGTACCAAAATCAATTTTACAATATAATATTTTATTTCTCGACGATAATATTATAATATAATGTTATTCATATAGTGGCGTGTTTATGGGGGGTGATCTGAGTGGTATATTACACACCCACCCCCATAGTATTTTTTCTTTTATTTTTTTATTCGATGTCGTCGATTTTTTTTCCGAAATCAACCCCCAGAATTAAAGGCACCACTGTGCTAATACTTAATAAATTGAAACCTATTAATAAACGTGAGGACACGGTCGCCATATGATATTGGTTCAATCACTTCATTTGGACTTTGCTCCTACAACGTTATGCTCACTATCATCGATTTTATAGTTAATACTATTTATTATGAAATCAATTTCACTCATGATCGTTACTAAAAAAAAATTTCGGAAGGGTCCTACATATTTTTAACACTTTATTTGGATACTGGACATTTATTGTTTTCACGTTCAAAATTCAAAAACTCTTGTTCTCCTTTTAAAAATTTCTGCCCCCTCGCCCTCCGGATACTTCCTTGACGGCACTATAATTTCGTACGACTAAAATATTATCTCGATTCTTTATTATATATTACCAAGTCTAAATCAAATCTAACTATATTATAATATTGCAATCCGTGTTTGGCTTACACTAATATACTTACCTATACTCTGTTGCGTAGTAGATTAAATATTGTAACTGTTGGCTGCTGCATGCTTGCGCACTTCGGTGGTCGTGACGTCATACAGATCCACTATAAATGCATAATTAGACGATAAAAAACACTTAGGCGGACGAATATTTAACAGTGTACAAAACCACGGTAGTTTATGATTCGCGAATACGGGTTTAAAGGCCGTTTTAGGCTGGAGGAATGATGAACGCTTCAGACGAACATAATATTATAATATTTTTCACCTCGATCACGTGATTTTGAAGTAATCGGTTCTAATATTGTCAAAAAAATAAACAAATATTGAAATAACTGTCGGGACAAAAAAAACCTTCGAAAGACTTCCAAAAACACTGTTGATTGGACGTCCGTTCGGAAAATTGTTTTATATCCTTTCTTGCGTTCAACATAGTAACATTATTTTCTTAGACATACCCGTAGCATCCAGGCTACTCTTGCGCCGCACACACGCTGATAATAATGCTTATTTTGTACTGCTGCACAGACGTAATTAATATTTAAATTACATAGCTTGGACGTAGATTATATATTATGTTTGCGCACAATGTTATATTGTATATGATATAATATTATATTATAAGGATTTGGTGTGATGGCTGTCTTTCAATCGTTTAGAGAAAAAGTGATTGGGCTTGCGCGTATAATATTAATAATATTTTGACGACGACCTATACCCACCTCGTGTCACGACTGCAGGCGCATAACAAAAATAATTATTATTATTAATATTATTCGTATACTCACTCGGATTTCTATTAAAACATTAATAACTATTAGCCCTTCTAAGCGGTGCGTTAATAAACAATTTAATTCCGTGCACCTCCCGAGATATGCTTACCGCGAGTAAACTTGTTACCGGTTAATTATATAATATTATATAGGTTCGTACGTTGGTTATAGGTACCTGCTTGAAGTCGTTCGATGATGGTTTTCATTTAAAATGTAATTTCCTATCAAGTCCACTTATGAGTAGGCGTGCGATCTCTGCAACTATACAATTTAGCGTTCGTCAACGAAATAAACAAATAGCAGGTTATAAAATACACTATACCTACTCTTGAAACGACAGGACTAAGATTTGAATATCCTCTTAAAAACTCTAAAAAAAAACTTTCTATAAAAATTCCCCAGAATTGACCCCAGATTTCTTTACAAATCAATATCGATTTGTCAATCGTTCTATTTAAAAACCAGATTACCTTTTGTTCTCTAAGTACAATACCTAAATGTATGAATAAGTTGGATATTTTTTTTTTCATTTAAAATTTCTAGAAATAGGTTAAAATGAACTTCCGCTTCAAAAATCTCGGAAAATCCCCCAAAAATAGTTTGTTGCCAGCACCTAGTCAAGAATCCCAGAAAAAAAAAATACAAACGTATCGACATCCGAGCCCTACTAATAAATGTATACGAAATAGGTATTAAAAGTGATCTCCATCAGCCGTTTCGGAGCCAAACGAAGTATAAAAATATATCCTCTCTTATATAATAATTTTTTTAATCATTGTTATATTCCTATAACGTAAGAAACCCAATTTTATGCATTTATGTATAACGTTATTATTATATATACGTTCGCTTAAATGAACTGTTTCCCGCAGTGTATACGCTGGAGATGATTATTATGACCTTAATTGTAATCAATTATGCATACACGAACGAAATTTTGTTTAAAAAAAATATTTAGTTAAAGCTTACATCCAACGCGTTGTGTACATAACTTCCCGTAATTAACAAAAAAAGTCTCTTTCGCACATCGTTTTAGATCTTCCTCTCGTGCAGGCGCAGGCGCGTCTAGCCATAATATAATACTAATAATACGTGTTTAATGCAATTTATCGTGATGAATATATTCTGCAACAACAATAGAGACAATGTATACCAATTATAATAATAGCATAATACGTATGTTGTTCCCGAACTGTTATTATGGGTGCGTTTATCGCCACTATTATTTTAATTAATTTAATTAAGCAAAAAAAAAACTGCCCGTCTTCTATATATTTAAGACCGCGACTACATATCATTATTCATTATGTTTTCTATTGACGAAGCGAACAATCGTAGGTTATAGGCTAGGACGGAGAGAATAATCGAAAATAACTACCTATATTATGGCGTGTGTGATTACATTTTTCGACAAATAATATCATGCGTTAAATAACAAAAACCTCAAAATCCGATTTCTCGAACCAAATTGATAATTCGTAATCGATAATGATTAAGACAAAATATTAATACACTACAAGTGAAAAAGTTTTCTTCCGTAATACATTAAATGAGTCCAAACCGTGAATAAACAATCGACCCATACAGTTATTATTTCGCTGGAAAAACGTTAAACTACCCGACTTTTTTTTCATTTTAAAATATTCTTTTGAGCCTAAGTATAGTACCTTATATTATATTGTAAAATACTTTTTTTTTTTAATCGCTTAAACCTACAGACAATATTTTTCACACGATTCCTAAGGTTGATAAAGACTTCATTATTTACCTACCCACCTGCTTATATACTCTATAATAAAATTGAGACTGTAAACAAATTTATTTTGCAACATAATAATAATAATCTATATACGTTTTACCTACTAATACCAGATTTGACTATAATATAGAGCTTATAGGCAGCGGAAGAGGATTACAATAAATTAAATTTAAAAAAATAAAACGATTAAAACGTAGACGCGATATCCATCACTTTAAAAAAAAACACTATCCGCGGATGCCTCCGGCTCGTTTCGGGACGAAAAATCGTTATCTTAAAGACCCGAATAAATAATTATTCCAACGAAACGTTTATGAACATTGCTAGTACGATTTATGTTGTTTGGACCTGCGCACTATTTATTAGATTTCGAATAATATATTATATTTCTGGACCACTCCGAGAGACATATTAAAATGAAATAAACATAATTTATTACAATATTCGTTCGCGTGAAAGCGTTGGTACGTGTAGGTATCGTCTTTAGAAGACTGCTACACGTTTATGCCGCGGGACGATAAATGCGATGGATGTTCAACGATTTTGTCCAATGGTTTTAATGACTTCGAATAATAATAATATGATTACACCGAGCACGTTAACGTACAGAGTTTAAGAAAACCAAACTAAAAGCCGACACAATTGTTAAGAGTTGAGAGTAATTTCTAATTTTAATTGAAAGACAGTCACTTGCGCTTCCCACGACGAATTGAATCGGTCGGATATTATAGAAAAAAAAACCATATAACTCGTGATCACCGCACGACCACGTGTCAAAACGTAAAGAGTACGCCAGGTCGATCTAAATATTTATATATTTATTTGTCCATGGAAATGTCGTTTTCGTTAACCATCGCATTGGACATAAACCCGCGGTCTTAACTCATATTATGGTGGTAACAGTCGGTTACCGAATGATCTATATATAGATAAGCCGGCGTCCTCTTTACGAAACGACCTATATCAGCAAGATCCTGATATGCGTCGTAATATTATATTACCTATCGTATTTAATTATTACCTTCCATATTATAATATTATATTATTTTAATAATAAGAGGATGTCAGCCCACTGTTTGTTTTTTCTCTCTCTCTCTGGCCAGTGCGCAACGTATATGGACAAGACACGTACGCGAAAAAAAAACAAATATTCCGTTATATTTATGCGATTAATCTAGGGGTAAATGATCCATTGCAAACATTATAGATTACAATTTTTTTTCGATTTTGTGACATTGATTTTTCCAAACATTGTCTGAAAACAATGAAAATATTAATTTAAATTTACAAAAATAAATTCCTATTTTATAAGTCAAATATTATTTAATAAAATTTAAAGTATACATGTTGTACCCTCAAAAATATTGCCCTCTGCAATGTTTTAACAGCTGATTTAATTTTAAAGGATTCTCAACAATTTACGATTTAACTCCGGATTTGTTGTGTCCATGTGCGTGAAGGTCTGAGAGATAAAACAAAAATTGCACTGACATCCTCATAATAAAGTTTACGTGTGAAAAAGTACATTGCGGTCATCTGAGCGTTATTAAAATGGTTTTTCGTGTGATTTTCACAGGGGAGTGTCGCTGGACAGGGGAGTGTCGTGGAGCAGACCGGAACAGGAACAGACGACGGCAGCGGTAGTGCTGGAAAGCGCGAGCCAGCAGGTGCGGAGAACGCACTCGACACTCTGCTAGACGAACTGCAGACAACCCCGGCGGTGGCATCAGTAGCATCAGTGGCGGCACCGGCTGCAGCGGCTGTGGTGGTGGATTCAGTGGTGGTGGAGCCAGCAGCGGCGGTGGAAGCAACAGAGGTCACCGCGCCGGTCACCGTGCCGGTCACCGGTCCGGCGGTCGCTGTCGCGGTCACCCCGAAACCGGTATTGCGACGTCTGAGCAGCACGTCTTCGGAGGCAGGTGGCAAGCCGCCCGTACCTGAACGGACGCCCGACCTGCAGAACAAGCGCATGCCCCCGCCGCCACCGCCGCGGACCAGTTCCAAGTCACCGGTGGCGTCGCCGACCACGGCGGGCAGCGCTGTGGGGGCCCCCACGTCGTCTCCCAGGGGCTCGGTGTCATCGTCGTCGGCCGGCGGCAGCCCTCCAAGCCGAAAAGGGTCTCTGACAACCGTGGCGCTCAGCGGCTGCGGCAAACCGCCCATGCCCGAACCACCGGCGGCGACCGTGCAGCAGCTGCCATCCCCGGCCGTTCCGACAGCCGTCGTGACAACCACCAGACAGGAACAGTTGGAACAGCGGCACCAGGAACTGTTGAAGAAGCAAAAGGCGCTGCAGGAACAGTACACGCGGCTGCAGCAGTTGCAACGGTCGCAGCCGCCGCCCGACCTGCTCCAGCTCAAGAAGACGGGCAGCGAGGGCAACCTGCTGCTAAAGATGGGGCTGTCCATGAGTGCCGCCGCCCCCATATCGGGTTCGCTCACCCAGCTGGCCGCCGCCGTCACCACTAGCACCACTGCCACAGCGGCCGACGACGACTCCGCCGAAAAGCAACGGTCGGCCGCAAACAACAAGGCCGCTGCTGCGACAACGACGACGACGACGACGACGACCGTCAGCAAAGTGTACGAGACGGACATTATATGACCCACGACTGACGTCTGAAACGTGTAACGGCAAATCTATCATTGTGTGTGATGCAAATTGGAGCGCTTCGGTTGTGTATTATTTTATTGTTGTTGTTGTTGTTGTTGTTGTTGTAATATAATATATATAATGCTGTTGTGGTAAACGCCGCCACTGCTGCCACTGCCGCCATACTGCTGCTACCATCGCCACTGCATCCACCGCCGTGCAGCCCCCGGATTTCCGGTTACCGTCGTCTCCACTATCTTTGACACTATTCCCGCCGTCTTCTCCGTCTTCGAGCCACCGTCTTTTTCTCTTTAGTAACAATATTATATTTACTCTAACGATTTTAAGTTTAAGTGTCGGGTAGTGGTAACGAGGTGACAATAATATTATATACCGCGACCATATTAAAATTATTTTCGAAAAAAGTGAACCGAGTCTTGGAAACCGTTTTCTCTTGACCTATTCAGATACGAATTCAACGACACGTTAAATAAAAACTATAAGACCTCTTTCAAAAAAAAAAATGTAACTGATAACGCACATGAACAAGACATCATCTTCTAGCTACTTTCAATTTTTGTTACTGCAGTGTAGATGACTTCTCACCTGACATTGGATAATACTGTGAATAATTATTATATATCTCTACTCGTGGTCTCCGACCATTGCTCAAACGGCCCATGACCCATTATCTATGGGGTGCGGAAATGAATGAAACAAAACGTAGGTAATATTATATACGTGAGTACCCCTCACTAATGCACCCCATGAAATTCGGAAATCTCATATGTACCTACCTACCTATTCCGAATAGGTACCTAAACATAAAAAACAGACGACCCCCCTCCTTCCACTTTTTGAGAGAGGATTGTCTCAAAATCGGAAACACGTTTAATGTGTTGGCTTTAGCGAGTCAGCTCATATGCTCAATAACCCTGTAAATATATTATAATAGTATTAATTATTATTATTTATCAATACGTTAATATAATAATAAGTACCAATATAAAATATTATTGTCATGAATATACCGTCTCTAGCCGACAAGAACCGCTGCGTTGTCATCCCGGTCGCTTTAAGTCGCAAAGACGAGAACTACAATTTTGAGATTTGTTGTTTTCGAGTTGGAATTATATTATATATTATTATATCATACATGACAGTCATCATAGCCGGAAGTCACGTCGCTCGCAAGCCTCCTCACTGTATTATATAGGAGGCGTTTTCGTAATATCCAATATTATTATATGCGGGTATACGCGAACCATATATATATATGTATAATGTTATCATTATGTGCTTAATCGCGATCTCTCTGCTGGACCACGAACGGGCGAACGAGGATTTAATTTAATTTCTATATCCTTTATATCACATTACTATATTATATTATAATTATTATTTATTCACTCCCCGCAAAGCGTGTTCGTATATGATTCTATTTAACATGACTATACGTGTGTACTAGTATATTGTATACCTATAATTATTATAATAACACGATCGACTCAACAAGTGGATGCGTGGGTGTTCATTTTAATTTTATTTTACGCATTTATTTTTTTTCGGTCGTGCCAAAAATCGTTCCTAAAATATTAATATTATTACAATTATTGTTGTTGTTGTCGTTAAGTGCCGCCAAAAGGAAATCTTCGAGTCGGAAACCACGCGTGTTGGAGTTATGAAAAATGTAATAATATACAATCGGGTGGCGATTAAAAATACCAGCAGATGCCCTCTACCAAATGTACCATCAATCGATCGTATACCGATTTCCCTTGACCGAATGTGCCAATTGCTAGAGTACGCTGAAGTAAATAACGCACCCGGCAAAAGGAAGGACATTTTACCAAAATTTTACTCTTGGAGGGGGGGGTGAGAAATAGGTATAGAAAAAGTAGTTACTGAGTGTAACTGCGTATAAGCCCCTTAAATTCACTCGTCCAACACATGATACAGGCGTACTTTGCTACATGTATTGACAACCCAACAAGCTCACTCGACTTATTTACCTCCTATACAACCGACGGACTGTCTGAGCATTCTGTCAAAAAATGCTACTTATAAAATAATTGCGATAAATAACGAATAAAATGCTCATCCAGCACCTATCCTCAGATCGCCGTTAAATATGAGATTGCAAATCCTGTTCGGGGGGGGGAGGCTACAACAAGCGCCCGCGGTTTACCTACTTAAAATATGTTGAAACTTTATTGTTGCAGGTTAGTGTTTTCGTTTATGATCAGTGATCACACGTCATTATATCGTATATAATAAATTCAAGTATTTAATAATAAAGCACCCGAATTTTCTATTAGCCAAAATCCAGGCCAATTTTTAACACTTGTTAATAGAACTTTAAACGTTTTTCGACATAACTTGGTCCTATACTATTAGTTCTGGCAACCACCTACTCGAGAGAGCAATTTTCACGATATAATACAAAAGCTTAAGTTAGGAAATGCGACGATTTGTTGCTCTCGTCTGGCTCACCCCACACACAGTGCGCACATTTAGTCGAAAAAATATCATTATACACTACCACTATTATTATATTAAACGCGTTTTTATATCGTTTGTATACTTTATTTAAATATTTGATCAATATCGATCACATAGCTCGAGCGTACAATAATTTTGGGCATTTCTTTGCAAAATTCTTCGCCTATATACCTATATGCGTTGCTCAACCTCGCGTTTGACACTCCACTTGCATGGCGATACATCGGAAATTCGGAATGCGGAATCCGATAATTTCTATAGGGTCGGAAAGCAAAAAACCTCAGGATGACGGTTTGCCCAGCAAAATTACGTATTTAGGTATATATTGTCTTGGGACGATATATATATATATGCAACAGCTGTTGTCGGTCGTTCGAAATGAAATTAATCATCAGGATGCCAGTATATATGACTAAGGAAGCCAACAAAAATGTATACCTGTCATCGTTTATTATAAATACTAGTACGTGGGCGCCCGCAGGGGGTGCTGGGTTGGGGGGAGGGACATGCCCTCCATATTTTAATTATTAATAATCGTTTTATCATTTGTAAAAACAAAAAAAAAATATGTGCTGTGTTATCAAAGATGGGGCAGCCCCCTTCCCCAGTTTATATTTCTGCGAACGCCTTAATTTATACTATAGTATTTATGATCAATGCTTTCAAGTTTCCCGTGTAACATATACTACTGACCGCCGGCTGACGACTTTTTAAAAGGTTTTTAGCAGACTGCAATTCCGTTTTAAATTATATCGTACTCATCACAATTTTATTCAATCACATTAATAATTCTAAAGTAGGTGTACCGATATCATCACATTATTTTGTAACGCGTGGTGGTATAAAACAAAATTCGATTTGTCTGGGTTGAGACGTTCTGAATTTTTGACATTACACACGCTCCTCGATTTGATTACACATAGATTATCGACGTATAGAGTTTATGCAGAATATGTTTGTACATGTATCGAAAAACAGAGAGAGAACGAGATGCTAATGATTAGTAATATTGTACATTTGTCATGAGAACGCGTACTTTCCGATAACAATCGCTACTCAGACGTATATACACTCTAAACAAAAAGCAAATTATGATTATTGTAAAAAGTTATTATTCCGGTTTCACACTACAGCCGAATTGTATTTTTGACATATTTAGGTGTATAGGACCTACGTAAAGGTGGCCAGTGCGGCACTAAAACGGCTGATTTTCAAAATCGATATTTAAATATTAACGAAAATGAACTGTTGAAATAATATTAGACTGAAGTGCATGACATGACATTAATTTATAAAAAAAATAATATTTCTTCGGGATGACACCTTCCTCGTATACCTTGGATCCGTTAAAGTTTGAAATTAACTGCGCCTGGTTATGTTTTTGAAACAATTATTCATTGAAAAATACGCATTACTTATCACTTTAGGTACGGGCGTGCTCATCAAATGGTGTATTGTTTTTAAACTAATAATGTTTAGTGAGCAGTATCAACGAGACATTAATCGAGAAAACCCTATTTTTGAGATCGGTCGTTTCACTGCACCGCCCTCTGCAAACTGTAATAATAACACGAATCACGATAGTAAGGAAGTCTAATAATTATTATCATACATGATCATTGCACGTCATAATTATACCAATATTTTACGAGTACACAGAGCAAATAATATCGTTACATTGACGATTTGTATATTCAGCACACACACACACACACACACACACACACACGTTAATATAAGTCATTATATATTATTATTATTATTATTATTATTATTAACTACATATTTTATATTACGATAATTATTAATGTACCTAACTTGATTTGTATTCATCTCGATTTATTTATTTTATAACTATTATTATTACCGGTGTATTATATTATTATATTATATGAATTACCTATATCTATACGTGTATTTATTATTGTATTTGGTCATTATGCGATTTTTTTTTATGCGTTATTATATACACATTATTATTATAATTAAAAACAAATAAATAACGAAACCATACAATCACTGTTTATGTGTACATTATTATTATTATAAGCATAATTACTACTTAAACATAAAATTATATTACCTATATTAATTTACTATTATTTACGAACGCGAAGATCGGCCTACCGGCCATTATATTATATGCAAATGACGAAGTTGTACGCCAACGCGGGTGTAACATATATACATATAAATTTATAATTATTTATTATTATTATTACTATTCTTAATAAAAATATCTACACGTTGTTTGAATTACACTGCGTTTTATGTTATGTATATTTGATTCAGTGTCGTCGCCCGAAGCGGGAGGGGGGGGGAAAGGAGAATGGAGGCAACTGAAGGAAGAAAACTCCCCAACATTTTTCTTTTGAACAATGGTGTCATAAAGTAACAGGATGAATGGATGATAAGTATTCAGTTCTATAATATCTATGGAAAAATAAGAATCCTCCCCATCACAAAAAAAATGCTGGCTACTGCAGAGGAGTAGATTTAATTGGGGAAACTCTATAAGGGGTCTGTTCACTCTAATTTTTATACTTATGGAGTTAAACGTGATCAGCTGAGCATTAAGTCATCTATGTGACACACTTGTAAGACGGAGACAACAAAATATGTCCGTGTAGCGTCCTCTTAAGAGGATGCTACCCACGCGTGTGTTGTCTCCGCGCTCCGTCTTACCGACTTACTACATAGAACATTTTCGTTCGGTAATTTGAATAGTGTGAGGTTAGTTTTGATATTACAGTAAATTTAAGAATTATCAAACTTTGAGGTAAGAACATTATCTATGATTATGCTTCGGCGGATTTTCGATACTTTCATTTTCAACCAAGATACGAGTATGTAAAATAACACAAATCAAAAATGCTCATATCTCGCTTGAAAATTAAAGTATCCAAAAATCTGCCGACTCTTAAGCACAGATAATGTTCTTACCTAAAACGTTGATAACTTTAATTCACTCTAATATCAAAGCTAACAGCACACTATTGAAACTAGTGAACGAAAATGTCGTAGGTACTTGTTGTAAGACGGAGACAAAAATACTTGGGTAGCGTCCTCTTAAGCATTATATAGCTAAGTTGAATAATATATGAACTCATATGATAGGGAGGAACCGAAGTAAAGAAAATATCAATATTTGTGAACTGACATATTTTTATAGACAGCTTGGACTTAATGGCTCATAGAAGAAAACTAGATTGAACAAGTTGTATATTATAGTATATTGCCATTTCTTATAACTCCTTACATAAAAAAATGTTTATCAACGATTAAAAAAATCATAAATACTACTTTGCTGACACTTGACACTAATATTTAATTATTTATTTATTTAATTCTGGTCCAATAGGAGGTATAGCACTTCTTCAGTATTCGGTACTAATAATTTAATAATTTGTCGATGAAGTTTGTAAATAAAATATGTACTTGGAAATCATATTAACCTACTAATAAAATGAAAATTGCCTTTAATGTGCAAATAATTACAAAATGTTAGATAAACATGCAACATGTTTTATAAAAATTGAAAGATTTTAGATACCTAACAATACATTAATCACAGCATATTGTTTAACTTGGATTAATCGTAACATTATACTGGAGCATTGCTCTAGAAATTAAATCAAATAACTTGTCTTGTAGTAATTAGTTGAGATCAAAGAAAAACTGTGGTTAGACACTATAAAAATGATATTACAAAATTGGAAGCTACTGCTTGTAATGTTTAAGTATTTAACTAATCCACATCTCTTATATTGGAGTGAAGTACTATCTGGAGAGGTGATGAATTTTCTCATGAACAAAGTATCACTTTTAGTTACCTATTTAAATGTATGACAAGTATTGGTAAATTTTTTCATTGGAAGAGGAGTATTTTAGACTTTTGACTTACTACAACTGATAGACATAATTAATGAAAGACAATACCTAATGATATTAAATGATTAGATACAATAATTTATTTTAGAAATTATATTTAATTATCACATAGACTTAGGCTAGTATATCTAGTAAAATACGTATTGCAATTATTATCTAAATAAAACAATATGGGTAGCTGAAATTGCTGTATGATAGATGTAGGTACAAGTACTCTTTTACTTGTGTAATAAATTATGTTAAGGTCTCTGTATGTAATTTACCTCTTTCATGGTTGAACCATTATTCGTAAGCCGATGCCTCGTGTATCAATAAGAAATATAATAATATAAATAATAGTATGTATTAATAATTAATACAAATTAATAAGAATACAGTTGGGGCTTGATGTGGCACGGTGATTGGCTGCAGTCCCTAATCTGTGTCAAGCATCGTCTGGCGTCGCTAGCTTCCGGATGGGTAACCACCTGGGTGTGTAGTGACGAATCCTAGCTCCACATACACACGTATTACTCGAACCCAACCATGACCCCTACAAAAAATGCTAATGGCCACAGACCACAGTTCCCGGTGCTTTAGAAAAAAAATCTAAATCGTTTACTTTAATTAGAGATTATAATAGAACCGTTAACAATTATAATTATTTAATGGTGTCGGTCATTGGTGGTGGAAGGGGGGAGAATATTATATCCAGATAATGCTTCAAGAATTCCAAACCAAAATTATTTAAATACGTCATTAAGTTGCTTCAAATCTAAACGTCTTCCTAGAATTTTTACAAAACATATGAAGCTTAAAAAATTAATAAAAAATGTTTGCTTTGAAAAAAAGTTTTACATGAATGTGTAGTCTCCAATAAATTGTTCAAGTGCGTCTTACAAGTATGAAACATATCAAATTTTAGTTGTGCAGTTATGTTATCATTAAGCTTCGTTGGTTCCAAATAATAATAATCACTCTAATATTAAAACTTTCATTGCTAAATAAGATCTAGGTACTGAATTTTATAAGCACTTGTTACACTGAGCTGACAAATGCTGATAAATTATTAACACTATAGGCACCTAGTTACATTAAAAATGTATATCCAATCATACTTTAAAGTTTAGGTTACAGTTAATGGGTTAACCTTAGATCATATTATACTATGATTGGACCCATTACTGGTAACTTGAAGCACATATAAGCGGCGACGAGTCTGTATCGCCTTTCACGTGTTATATTGTACGTTTCAAGTTATAATAATTAAAAGTTCAACTTGATAAGCGGACACTAAGATAGAAAACAAAATCATGATCTTTTTATTCGAAGTGTCCCAGTTAACCCATTATTAGGCGAGGAGGTGATTAAACCCAGCACCTCACACTGCTTCCCCCGCGCGACCGTACTATTACCTACAACAGAGGATTAAATAAGTAATAAGAATGTTAGTAAACTTATGGGCTATGGATAGTTGAAGCTATGGTGATGATAGTAAACTATTGGTATTGGTGGTATACTATCATTCCTGATCGTGTGCATTTCAATGATCTTTTCCTACTAACTACCAAGGTATTCTATATTGTATCTATAAACATAACAGTTAAAGAAAATATTGAAATATTACCTAGGGAAATTAGAGCCTAACTAATTATCATACATTTTAACACACAAAATATGTCAATATATAACCCTAAACAAAACGCCCGTCCACAAAAAATTTGAAAATCATCACCTCCTTTTTAACTTTTAAAATTTTGTTAACTATATTTCACCTAACTGATTATTATTTCATTTAAAAACCATTCAGTAATTATATAATATACAATATTGTTAATTGTTGAGCCTTTATTTATGAATATTCATTGTAAACATCTGTTATATACAGGTATCCTTATCTTTCATTTAATGGTAATAATATACGGACACCTGTGTCCAATAGTTATGATAAAGTTACATAGATACTTCAATGCTGTATATTCGCATACATATTTTAACATGTTATGTAGGTAAATAATAATAATATGTTAGTTTATAGGTTAAAAAAAATTATTTATATGGTAGAAAAAATGTGCTTTTTTGTCAATCTTTAAATTTATTATCATACAAAAAATATTTAGATAATTATATTGTTCCTAGAACTGTAACTTCAAATTATGTACATTTCATGTCTGAACACACCCCCAAAAAACAGTGTATACCAACAATTGTTTTTCAATTTCCTAGTGAGTTGAAGTGTCTTAAAGTTGAAGTGTTTATAAAATTAACTTTTCTTTAGGTTTAGTTTTATATTTGTTATTTTTAAAACAATTTTAGTCAATTTAGATTAAAGAGTTTGCAACAATTGTTGGGATCACTGGTGTCTTAAAATCTATTTGGATTAAGAATTTTAATCAACTATTTTAAAAAATAATTAATTCGTTCAATTTTTAACTACTATTTTTGTATTTAAAATGTTTTCAAAAATAAAAAATTAATAACCAATGATTTCAGTCTATCATAGAATTATTGGTAACATATCTTCTATTAATAATTCTGTGATACAAAAATCAAAATCCAAGAATAAATATTTAAAACTGTTTAACCATTATGTTAAAGATATAGTTCTTAATGTTAACTAAAGTTAGTGAAATCTGTTTTTAGTTTGATTGAAGGCTGGATTGATTTTGTTATACTTTGTGGTATATGACAACCAGAGTTAAACTGTTGTTGTGATTTAGTAGTTTTAATGGTATGTTCTAATTTTGTTTTCAATTTGTTGTTTTGAGACATGATTATTTTGAATTCCTGAAACAATAAAAAAAATAGTAGACAATTTAAAAAAAATGTTTATTCCAAATACTAATTAATATACCTGAGGATAAACCGGCCCAATTTTCAATAAACATTGTAAACTAAACTCATGAAGTTTAGACCGTGATTTTGATACAGTAGTGTCATATTTTTTCAATTCTGTGTCCATAAGAAAATTGATTAAGGATGGTACAAGCAACGCTAACATTTGGATTCCTGAAAATAAAATAAGGTATGATAAAATATATGATTTGTGTTAATATCAACTCAGTTCTAAAAAAACAGGATACATCATCTTATGTAAAATATACTCAATGTTTCGAATAGAATATATGCATTTTCTTTAGACTACAAATAAATAAATAAATAGTATAAATAGGCTACTTTTTTTGGTAAACTTGATTTGTTTTCATATTTAATGAAAAACATTAATTTAGCAAAATTACTAGACACAGTAAACTTTACTTAAGACACTCACGTTTTTTTGAAGACATTAACTAGTAGGGTAAATGTTTAGAGACCAGCAGAAAACAGCATCTTAAGTGAGGTTTACTATGTATAGTAATTTTGCCATGTTATGTTTTACATTAAATATGAAAACAAATTGAGTTTACAAAAAACTTTTCAGCCGGTCCCTGCACATTAACATACTAGTTAATACCCACAAAAGACGCTATTTTAAGCTGGTCCTTTGAAGAGCATCTTAAGCGAGTATTACTGTTTTATATTGATATTACATTATCTTAACATGATATAACACAGTACATTAGATAATATACATGAGCACAATATAGATAAGACAAGCAACGCTTAAATTTAAGAAGTTCTAAGATCTAATTTTATTGTTCTCTTAAATTGTCTTTAGAGTTAATAAAATATTTGTTAAAATTACTGTGTTTGGGTTGTGCCAATTGAACCAAGCATTCAATTGTGCTAATTGCTTCACATAGCATTATCAAATTAGATTCCAACATATTGCTTGGTATATCCACGTATAACAATTCCATAAGACGTGGAGCTAGTGCTTGAATGTATCCTGTTGCAATATATTTATCTTCAAGTTGAAAAACAGCTTTAAGAAATTGAATGCATTTTGTTTTAACCTATGTATTAAGAATTGTTTTGCATACAAATAAATAACAATTAATTAGAGTATGTAGTATAGTCAATATTTGTATTAATGTATTTTAAGAGTTTGTCTTTATTTTAAATTTCAATGATTAACACAAGAACTTTATTTTTCATTTTATACTCACAAAGATATTATCACTTCCGAAACATTGTGTACAGTAATTAATACAAGGGTATAAAATATTTTGAACAAACATAACACCAGGTGGCGCATGTAATGTAAATACAGTGATAACAGATAGCATCGTTATTTCATTTAATTTTTTTCCTTCATCTCCTAAATAAAATTAAGTTAAGACTAATTAAATTTCTTATATAATTCATTTATACAAATAATTTAATCATATAATTACCAGTTTTAGAAATATCAATTAGTTTAGCGATTGTACTTTGTAAGAGTGACCTCCATTTACTTTCAGACACTTTGTGATATCCAAAAGGATGTTTGCAGAGTACATGAAAAGCGTCCAGGGCAGCTAGAATAGAAACTTTATTTTTGGACGTTTCATTAGCTTCATTAGTTTCTCCCAATTCTTTTAGTACATTGGTTATTAAATAAGCAACTGTTGGAAGTATCTGAACACCTCCTGCAAATAAGATATAATATGTATCATCATTTATATATGTATTACCTACTAAGCGTGTTAAAAATAGAAAACATTTTACCACTCGGAGAGCAAAGATTTGGCAGTTGGGCCATAATATTTAATGTTGTAGCGATAACATTATGGTTTAAACAATTTGAATGTAATTTTCTGGTTGAAGATACTAAAGGTGTTGGATTCATATCTGGTATTTGTCGAACAATCAAACACATGCAAACTTCTAATGTGGCAAATACAATACTTTTGTCATGCTCTAAAACCCCGTCCTGTCCACCATCACCTAAGCAAGCTACATCAGCAGCAGTTGAGGAACCAAGACTTTTTTCTAAAGATCAAACAAATTTATTAATAAATAATAAAGCAATATCCAAAGAAAAAAATATATGAAATTAGTAATTGCCAATTACCATTAGTAGTTGAATTTTTTATTTTTAAATCTTCTTGAGCAGCTTTTACTATTTGTTTCACAATATTCATAATAGTTTGTTGTATTTCTATGCTATCATTTGTTAAAAGTAATCTAAAATGATCAATATTATAAGAATTTAATTGTATTTAATTAATATATAACAGAAGTATATTACTTGTGCATGATATTTAAAGTTTCCACTGCTAAAATAGAATTTTTCATCATAATTTGTCTGGCTAATGGTGAATCTAATATTGTATATAACGATTTAAGACAAGTTATAAAATTTTCTAAGTTTTCCAAAGTCCTTTGATTACATATTGCTTCAGTACAAATTCCTAAAAATAATATAATTAATTAAGTAATAAGTAAATAATTATAGAATTTTAGAATTTGAAATTGCAATACTACCAAAAAATTATACTTACCAAATATTAGGTAAAATTTATCTTGTAATTCTTTAGCAATGCTAGTATTTTCATGTTTAAAATCCTCAGAATTCAACCATAATGATAAAGCATATAAAATTGGAGGCCAAGCATTTTTATAATGACTTCTACTATTGTCAATTGTACTTGATGTATAAAAGGCACCACCCTCATGAGGAAGTTGACTGTTAAACTCTATATAGAATTTTAAATATTTAAATAATAACAAATTATGATAGTACATTTTGTTTAAGGATAATTTTTGTTCAAACTTAAAATATTAATTAGGGTGAGTTTAAGTAATACCAAAGGTACGAGAATTGTAGAATAACACAACATACTACACATGTACTCTATTCAAGTTAAGAACGACCGTCAGCAGCATAATTGTGCGCAGGACTGTGACAACACTACAAGGTAGGTATGTCGATAGTTGACTAGGTGGGGGTGACAAACGAGTGTT
The DNA here is from genome assembly GCF_001856785.1 of Myzus persicae. Lineage (NCBI taxonomy): Eukaryota > Metazoa > Arthropoda > Insecta > Hemiptera > Aphididae > Myzus > Myzus persicae. The sequence continues at coordinate 185,996 of NW_019100468.1, forward strand.
GCCTAACTGCCAAGAACAAGAACTATTCGCAGCCAGTTCTGTTTTTTAACTTGAATTGAGTATACAAAATTACAGTAAACCATATAAGACACAAATGCTGATTAAATAAAATGGTGTAAATGTAGTAGTTGTATTTAAAACAAAAATATATTTACCACAAGGTAGCAATAAAAGAGCATGATCCTTAAGAGCAGCTTGCCAATTTTTAGATAACATATCTAATTCTGGATGAATTAATGTCAACAGACTATCATTTTGTCCTTCATAATTTCCAAAATCATCATTAGTTTCACTAACATTTAAATTAGAATTTTTATTGAAATTATCAGGAGCAATACCATTGTTTATCATAGCAATAATGTAAATCTAAAATAAATACGCTATTAGTTTAATTTAAATTTCGTTTTAATTAAAAATTGTGTAGAAGTTAAAGTATTAATAACCTGGGCCCAAGCTTTAAGTATAGCTAAACATTCAAATGTTGCAACACTTTCATTATATAAACTGTTAAAATTTATATTAAAACCAGGTTTGAGTTTTTTAAGAGACGTGACTAATAAATGATAAACTCGTCTTAAATCATTTAAATCACGTGCAACTCCACTTCCTATCCATGTTCCACATACTCGACAAGCAGCAGCTGTAACATGACTAGGAGTGTCTTCAGAAAACGCTGGTCTTAATGCAGCACTCACCTTTAAATTATATTTAATAAATTATATTTAATACATTATATATACATTATAACATGCTTGGTTAAGAAAAATGTACTTGAGCTTGAAATTGTTCTAATAATAAATGACCAGGAAATTCAGGTTCAGGTACTTGAGCAAATTTTTCAATAATCTCATTAAGAGTTTCAAACCCTTCTAAACGTAGCTGATCACTGTCACTAGTTGCTGCCATAAAAGCCATTCTTATTAAATCAGACAAATGAAGAATCAGATAATCTCCTATATAATAATAAAAATAAAAACAATAACCATTAAAATGTACAAAGAAAAATGTAAAGCTTTTTCCATACCTTTATTATTAGTAAATGATAATTCTTTAGCTAATGACAAATTAAAATGTGGAGAAGAGTCACATTCTTTATGGCATGTAGATATTATTCGACAAATACACTGAACAGCAAAAACTCTAGTTGGCCATCTAGGTTGTCTTTTTCTTTTTAATAAATATTCATTTTTAGAATCTTTTTGGAATTCATCATGATCATCTCCAGTTTCATCGTCATCATTCATTATAGCTCCATCATTTTTATCTATTTCCTTAGTATGTAACTCTACAAAAATTGCAAGAATTATTATTATGAATAATATTTTAATAAAATAATAATTGGAATTCAAAATGTTAATAATACCTGAAGAAACCGTTAATACCGATTTACATAAATTTATCCATTTTGTAAGATTGTCAACAGCTAACATTTGAAGCATACTTATGAGAGTATCATGGATATCTTTTATTAGTTGTTTGTCCATTTCTGTGTCCAACATATTAAATAATACTCCTGGTAATCCAGATTCTGTCAATAAAAATCCTAAACATAAGAATTTACAATATTAAATTACTATAACTTTATGTAAAATGTTAGTTTAAAAACAAAAATAAATTATTGTTGATATTGCATAATAAGACACTTTGTTAAATTGTAATTACATTATTACATATATTTTCAATCTAATAAAAATGTAATAATATATTGCGATAAAGAAACATTATTGATTAAAATCAATCATTTTTCCTTCTTTACACAAATTAAATAAAAACACATTATTTCAAAAATATTAGCTTTCTCGCCTTGTATAAAATCTTAAAATGAATAAAAGTTAATCTTTTTTTACCATCTTTGTTAATATTTTCAGGAGATTTAACAAATGACTCTGCAATTTCACAAACTTCTTTAGCCTCCCTCTGTGATAACTGCCTCAAACATGAAACTGCTGCTTTTCTTAGAAGTAAGTGGCTGTTTGATAAATTTTGCTGTAATTTTTTTTAATTAAAAAATTATGATTATATACATTGTAAAACATTTTGGTCACAACATGTATTTATACCAAACTTTCCATGTCACTATGTCTATTGTAATTGTTGTAAATAAGGAAAAATTATCAATGTCTATTTTAGTGTTTCTCAACCAGTGATATGGGAAAAGCTAATAAAAGGTACGAAATTTTAAACAAAACAATTAATATTATTAATATAAACAGTCAAGATTTTTTAAGGAGGTGTCACCAAAACATATTAAATTACTAAACATGAATAAAACACAGCTAAGGTTATAAAAATAAATTATCTAATAAAAACAAACAATCAGCCAATCAAGACATTTAATATCTATAACATATATATATTATATATCTATGGAACAAATAACATTTATGATAGTAATATTTGTATATTGTATGCTTAAGAGGACACCACACCTGCATGTGTTGTCTCCGTCTTACAAACGCATAATACAGCAAATTTAAGATCTGCAGATCATGTATACCTCCATAAGTTTAAAAATTAGTGAACTGACCTTCTATAAAATTTAAAGGTAAGATTTTACATTATCTAGAGCATTTCATAGGCGTTTTATTTTATTTTAATTTTAAAGGGAGTTTTGAACATTTTTAATTTACGCTATATTATAAACACATAACTTTCTAAAAAATTCGGCGAGGGTCGGGTCTGATGTTGAGAGAGTGAAGGAGAGAAAAGAAGCGAGAACGCTCTGCTGACAAGAAGGGGCAGTCAAACAAAATGTGATTAAAATTACAGACTGCTGGAATGTGAAGAAAATAAATGTATTTAAGTTTTTGAATTAGGGATGAGCTGAAACTATACTGACGAGATTGAGATGTGAATATCTATAATATCCCAGCTATTAATATAATTTTTATAACTTACACATAAAGTCCAAACTAAGGCAGTCAAATTGACATGTTTTGGTGTGAACATGTGTAACTCTTGTAGACATACTGTAGATTCTGCTTGAACTAATGGATCTTCATGATCTTGCATAATAGCACATGCACACAAAAAAGATGACCGGGCAGTTGTAATTGACGCTGAATTACCTAAATATAAATATTATTAATAAATACATAATACTTAATAATAGATATATGCAATAAAAGATGAGAAGTTATTATTGTTTGAAATATCTACAAGATTTAATAGTATCTTAACAAATAAATTACTAAGTGAATTTACAGTTAAGTAATCATGCTTTAAAAAGTTGAGTTAGTTTTAAGCTTGATTAAGGGTCAAATGGATGGAAGAATGATTCTTGTTGTAAGAGTTACCTAGAAATATATTGTAAAACCTTGGGATGAGTTTTTCAAGATGGAAAACTAGACCTAAAAAACGTGTTACGTTTAAATCAGTTGATTTTATTGAGAATAGCTTTGAAAACATTTCATTATCTTTAGAGAAAAGAATACAGATAAACAAGTGTTTTTAATATAAAGAATTAAATCTATTAAAAATAAATAATATACATCTAAAACAAATTTATATTATGTGATATGCCTAATATATGAACAAGTTTTTTTTATGTTCTATATGTGAACAATGAAGGTAACGAATCTTGATAGGTATTTACTTAAGTATTAAAAGGTTATGTCTATGTTTTTTTTTTACCTATAGACATTAATATTTTATATGTTATACATTATTTTATTTTATAATTTAGTTATAAGAACCTTGTAATTCTGGTCCAATAGTAGTGATTAGAGATGAGATCAATTTTCCAATACACTGATGAACATCAGCATGATAATGAGGAACTATCAACAGAAGTTTTAAGGCCAACGATAGTGAAGGTTCTATATAACCTCTAAACATTGGCCCCCCTGAATTTGCTATAAGAGATAATGCATGGAGAGACCAAACCTAACAAAAATTTTAAAAATGTATTAAACATACAAATTTTTAATTATTTAATTATTTTAAATACTTGAACAATTGGAGATGTGGTATCTTGAGCTAATGCAAGCAAAATGCTAACACTAGTATTCAAATGGTGTGATGATCCCATACCACCAACATGTCTATGTAAATATCCAAGAGCTAAAGAATGTCCAGTTCGACTAGGGACATCTCTAGCACAACGAAGACGATCAAAACTGGTTTGAGCAAGCATTGCAGTGAATCTTGAATCTGAAACTGCTTGAGCCATACGTCCAACACTTTCAGCAGCAGCCACTCGTAGAATGGTATTTCCATTTGTTAATGCATTCTAAAATTAAATTAAAATTAAAAACCATATTGAAAAAATATTAATTAAATATTAACATAAAAAAATAAAACTAAATACAAACAATTCTTATAATAGTATGATAATTTATTCGTAAAAATTAAGTATATTACTGTAATCAGAGTAGCAGTAGTTGTTTTAATTTCTTCGTGACCAATTGTTGATTTAGTATCCGAAAGTGCTTTAAGACCAGCTAATAGTGAAGCAAAAATGTTGGTTGAAATAGCATCACACCGGCAAGACTTTGAGTATTTTATTTGATCAGTGAAATGGTCTATCATTTGAATTCTATGCTTATTGGCCACACGAGGAAATATTAAACCAAATAGAGTAACAGATGCATCAATTACAGATACGCCCAGTGGTAAAGGACTTGGTATGTTATCATCCTAGATAATATTTTTATTTAATTAAGTATAATATATTGAATAATTTTCAAATTTATAAATTGAGAATTAATACACATATTCATTTGTTGACAAAAAAATTTTGTGAAAACTAGGCAATGTAATTGTAAAAAAAAAAAACTCAATTATTAATTACTATTGGTTTATCTAATACTTACTTTAGATACTGAGAGATAAAGATATCTAGGATCATGTTCTAAAGCACCTGATCCTATGGCATTATTTTGTATCAGCTGAAAAAAATTATGATACACTTTATGTTATAACTTATAAGTTATTACAATTATATATTTGTATATTATAAATAGCTCTAGGCATTGTGGCCATTGAGAGATAAGTTTTTTTTTAATATCTATATTATTATTACATTTTTAGGGTATATGACAATTTTTCATACTGCATATTAGATTAAATAATAATTTAACTGAATAACTTCAGGTTTTTTTCTAATTGTTGAAGGGAGACAAAAAAACATTATATTTGTTTGTAACTGTAAGAAATAATGGTATAAATACCTAAATAATCAAATAATACCTATGATGTAGCAATTGCATAATGAAGCATTATATTATAGTGAAAATATTATAGACTTAATTATGGTAAATTCTGTTTACAGTAATTTTTATTATTTTAAAAATCACCGACCGTAAAAATAACTCTTTTTATTTAAAGCTTAGTCTTTCGAGTTTATTTGTAACTTTATCAAACACCTTTTTTATATTACAAAGGACTGATTGGAATAGCTATTTATAACCTATAATTTATTATTGTTTTATAATTAATAATCATACATTACTATCTTGAACTGAATTTCTATTAATTTATCTACTATCATAAAAATATAAAAATTATTCTGGATAGAAAGAGTATTCCAGAATATTCATGTAAGCCAACATAATACAGATTGTACATTTTGCCTCTTTGGAATTTTAGACAGATCACAACAAATTGCATTGATTACATTCTGTGATTAAAATACATACTTACCATTTTCAATTAATATTAAGTATAGGTTTTTAATTGCTTACGTATAAGTATGTAACTGGTTTATTTAACTTTTATTCAAAAAAATTGATATATTAATATGCAAGCAATTTTTTGTTGTACCCATAACTCTGCTTGTATACATACTAGGGGAAAAATAGATAGATAATTGAAAAGAATTTTAAGTAGATGCTCAAAAGAATACATTTTACAAACATGTTGCCGTTAAAGCAGGTCTAATACAGAAACATAAATTCAGCAGGGGGGAGATCTGTCTAATAAAATCAAACTTAAAAAATATTCCTGGTCCAAGTTTGGTAATACAAAATATAAAAATCAGAAAAATAACCAATTTAAGTAATAAAATAAAATAAAAGTTAATTATTATTTGTATTTAAAATTATATAAAAAGGTAATGTTAATTGTAGACTCAAAACTAAAATACAAAATAAAAGTTTTTGCCATACATAACCTTTATACAAAAAAAAGAAAAAAGCACAAACGCCAATGCCAAACTTAGTATGCGCTAAGAAATGCAATATTTTTAGGTATGTTGGTTTTACAATTTAAACAGTTTTTCTGATTGGATTTTGACAAATGAACAATACTAGAACAGTATAACCTCACTTAGACGGAACTTTAGTAAGGCGCAAACCCCAGTATTACGGAAAAATTTTTTGGTCTCTTTTCAAATTACATATAATTTTATCCCGCCAAGAAGGAAACCTCACCAAGCCGAAAACGGACACCTTTTTGTAATAAAAGTTGATAAAAAAACTCGCTAAGACGGAAATATAACAAGATTTTTGTGTAATAAATTTATTTTCATAATGTTGATACCCATAGACAATTGATACATGAACGAGTACGATGACATAAAAAACTAATAAAATTGATATGTATACGTAGAGGACAAAGACAATAACAAAAAGCAATATGAAGAATCTGCTACCTCGAGGAACTACAAAAATTTTCCCTCACAGTGTCCAATAGTGAGCTTTTAGATTTGACTTCGAGAGTCAAGAAGTGTGTAGAAGCGACGCCTTACAAAATAAAAAGCAAACATTAATAACCGATTTTTTTTTTTAAATTATTATTATTATTAATGTATACTGGCTAAAAATAAATAGAAATAAATAAGTATAAATATAAATTGTTTTCTATATATAAACTAGTTTAAAATAAATTTGTCATGTTTAATTTAATTCAATTTTTTGAACCCCGTCAAGACAAAAACCCCGTTAAGACTGAAAAATGTCATGGTCCCATGAGATTCCGTCTTATCGAGGTTTTACTGTAATAATTAGTTGAAAAATAGCACATTGAATAATATTACATACATATTTGTTCATGACGACTTACATAATCATATTCAACTTTTCTTGAACAATCCACCTTATTTATAAGCAGCAATTTAAAAACCAAAAAATAAGTTAATTGAAACCAAAGATAACTAATATGAAAATAATAATTTTCATACAAGATGTATAACTAGCCAACATAACTTTTATTGTTTACTACATATATTATAAAACAATAAAGAATCCATTACCTGATCTTCAATTGTCTGATGGTGTGAATGTTGAACAGGACATATTCCCAATAATATTCCTTCCTCGTTTTTACAAACATACCTCAATTTTGATGTTACTGTATTAGCAGGATTTTCTGCCAATGTAAATTCTGAGACTAGCAGTCTTAAAATATGTGTAAATGAAGCTGCAATTATTTAATTGTGTTAATTAAGCATAGAGATAAATTCTTCCCTACTAAGCAAGTGTCGTAAAAAACTAATATCTAAGTTTTGAGAAAAATGCATGTTTGAATTTTTCATTTTATTATACCTTATTATTTGTTATTCTAGTTCATTTAGTTAAAAGTCATATCCACCTTTATAGTTATATGTTATATACAAATTAACTTATGTTATTACTCAGAGGTATAATTCTTATATACTACATAGTATATACTTTTATTTACCAAGGAAAAACACTGTAAGTAAATTTTAAGGCATTTTTGCTTAATAACTATAAGTTGTCTAAACATTTATTTACTAGAATAAAATGCCCTAAATAAATGTATGCTAATAAAGATATGACATAAAATATAATAATTTTATAGCAAAACAGAATTTTACAATTTATCAAAATCAAAGTTCCTTAATTCAAAAACTGACATTGTTCTATTTAATATTTAAAAACAGAAAATTTTAATTATGAACTGTTATATTTTCTTAAAACTATTTTGTATTTTGTAAAATCAACTAAAATTAATTGACTCAATTTGTTGAAATTGTCATTTCTTTTTTCAACAGAAATGCCACAAGGTTCTTTCAATGCTTAAGGTGCACAAATTATAGATATTTTCATAACATTTGTCTTTAAAAAATCAAGCTTTGAACATTCAAAATTAAAATTACATTTTGAGGACAAAATAAATGTATCTTGAACAAGTTTTATAGACGGTGAATTGTTTAGTAACACGTTATTACTTATTTGTCAATTCACTTATTTTTATTATGAATTGAATAAATAAAAATAAAAATAATTCATAATTTTCACATCTAGTTTTGAAATATTTGCATTAATAATTTTAACAAAATTTTAAAATTATAATTATACTATGAATAATATACGTCCAGATCAAAAAAAAAAATGTATGAAAGTTATTGTAAAATTGCTTGGCAAGCATCATACATTAGGCATGTGTTCACAGGAGTAACGGATTCAATACAATTTCTAACTTAATCTAAATTTTTGTAGTTAAGACCATCAGTAATAGATTTAATTTTACCTCTAGGTGTAGATTCAAGAATATCTAACACCCTATCATTGTTTTTTTTAAAACCTAATGTACTTAAAAAGAATAGCTTACATATTTGAATTTGTAAGCCATCACTGTTTGTTAAAAAAAATTTAAACACATTTTTCCTTTTTGGATTTTCATTTATAGATTATTATCAGTTTCGGAACTATCATAAGTGCAATGTACAAATGATCTTCTATCAAATATTCCTGTTGAATCTATATTATATATATTTTATCATATTATTTTATTTTAAATCATATAAATCTATAGCAAAATTCTGTATTAATTTTCTTACCAGCTGTGGAAGAAATCGAACTGATCTCCAACCCATAAGAAAACTCATCTTGTGAATCCATGACTTTAATTTTTAAATTTTTTTAAATAAAAGTATAATAATAATATAACTTAACTTAAATAATAAAGATAGAAATTTAGAAACTATTGATATTCAATGCAGTTACTTCAGAAAAAAAGAGTAGAAATGCTAAGTAATAACTAATAATGACAAAATTTGGGTAGAACAAAGAAATTTTAAGAGAACGCTAGACACGCATTTGTTGTTTCTGTCTTACAAGTGCGTAACATAGCTAATTTATGATTAGTAGTTTAAATTTAGCTTTGTTTGATTAAAAATAAGAGTGAATCAAATCTATTATGAAACCTATAATTACAACCTATTTAGGGAAGAACATTATCTCTGTTTTATATAAGTTTTTTACAATAGTTCAATTTTTTGGCAAGTTTTGAGTATATAATATAGCACATGGTTACAAATACTCATACCTAACTTACTTAAAAACTAAATTCTTACCATAGTTCTTACCAGTAAGTTTCATAATAGATTGATTCATTCTAATTTTTAAATAAACAAACAGAAACATGAACTACTGAAAGTAAAACCCCTATTTTATGTACTTGTAAGACGGAGACAAAAAATTCTTAGTGTAGCGCCCTCCAAGCAAAAACGCTGTGTCTATAAAAAATATTTACTGAGTTCAAACTTAGTACTACAACATTTTTTTATTACTTTCAGCATTTTTAATCTATTTAATATTCAGGGGTATTTTTTTCATAAAAAAATGTGTTAAGTTGTTACACATATTAGATGCATTATCTAATTTTTTTTTTTGAGTTAAGACACTTTTGCTTAGCAGAGCAGAATTGTACTTTTTTACTTTTTTTACTTAAAAATTTTTTTTTTTTTGAAACTTTAGAACACACAAAACCTTCTAAAATAATGTAGTTGAAAATATTAATAAAATTAAGGTACCTTCAAAATCTTGTGCAGGAATCAGAGATAAAGTTTCATATAATCGCAATCTGACTAATGCTATTGGAGCTTTTAAGTGTTGACCATAGCTTTTAACAACCGAATTCATACTAAAAATATATTACATTATTCAATTAATATATTTATTAACTTTACATAATTTTTGTATAAGTTGACTGTAATACATCTCTTTCATATAAAAATACTTAATATAAAATAAAATAATATAAATATTTACTTAATTAACATTGCAAGAGCAGATTCAATTGGAACTAATAATCTTTTAATTTTCTCTTCAGTGACTAGCTCATTACAGTTGAATAAGAAACTATAAATAGATGCAAGAGCTCCTGCTCGGCCCTCCAAAATCAACTTTATTATTTAAAATAAGGTAAACATAAGTTATTTCTTTAGTCACATAAACATTATTAAACTAATGTTCTTAGTTAGAAATTCTTACCTGCCAAGTAAATGCATCTCCTCTTGCTTTTTCAGATTCAAGTTCTTTAGATGATCGCGGAAAAGAATTTCTCCATAAAAGAAGCATACGTGGTAAAAGCCCTCGAACAACGCTAACTCCTATACACATGAATAAATATTTATTATTTTTAATAATTTTAAAAAAGATTTTAGAAATATATTTATATTACCTAATGTCATTACACCACCAATTAACAACCATCCGGCCTGAGTTCTACTTAGCGACAGCCGACTGTTTTGACTTGCAGTTCTCAGTAAATCTTCAGCGGTGTTAAAGATTATCTAATCATTCAACATAAATCACATATAATATTTTGATTATAAAACATAGTATATAATTATATAAAAACTAACTTTTCCTCGCATATGAGGGATGCCCAAAGGTGAGACTTTAACACTTCCGAGTATACCAATAAGTACAGCACTATAACCAACAATTATTTCTGGAGTAGCTCTTGAACTTTCAATATTCTCAATACATCTAATAAACAATAATTATTTACAATTGATTTGTTTTATTAAAAAATGAAATTTATTTTAAATATATACCGATCAATTAAAGGTGTGCATTGACTTGGTAAGGCAATACAAACACATTGTATACACCATGCAGCTGATAATCGAGCGGCTTGACTTGGATGTACCATAACAGATAAAGCTGTCTCAATAACATCTAAAAAAAATAATTAATAAAAAGAGTACAAATAAACAATATACAAATTAAATTTACTGCATGTGTTATCCGATATAAGATTGTTAGCCATTGTGCCCATGTTAAGCAATAAACAGCCCATTTCTTGCAATGCACAAACCAAAAAATGTTGACCAAATATGGTCTCTTGGTTAAAATCTTTAGCGTTTTCTGGACTAAAATCTAAAATAACATAAAATCTCATAAATTTAGCTAATTTTAACTATAATTATTAGTTTACCAATTGAACTCATTTGTTTCTTAACAATTAGGGCCAATTCTTTACACGCAGAAGATTGTGCCTTTTCACTTAACATTTGTCCAAGAACACTACGTAATATAAAGCTAATACACTTTCTAGAATAAACAGCATCAACATGAGAAGATGCTGATTTTGGATTCGCAACTAAATCTAAAATATGTCGCATGAAAGTATTTAAATTTTTTTCCAGCCAAGTAACATCCAACGAATGAACAAATTCCACATAGGTCTAAATATGAAAAAAGTAAATACTTATAATCTATTAAAATTTATTAGCACAAAAACTTACATAAGTAACGCCAACTCTAACTTCTCGATGACTACCTGTAGTTCCTTTTATAATTTCTCCAGTTCCTTTAAGAAACCCAGTTCCACCTCTCAAAAAACCATTCATTAATATGGTTAATGAATCTTCTAATGTAACACATTTTGTTGACTTTGACATTTGAACTAAGAGCAAATATTATTTTTTTAAATTTGAGACAAACTTATTTTATTTATAGTTTCATACCTGAATGATGTTCTTTATTTTGGATTTGTGTGGAAGCAATTAAAAAGCCTAAAAATTTTGCTACAGAACATCTCACTTCATAGTTTGCATTCTCAAATGCTCGGAAACATAATGCAGCTACATTTTCTAAATCTGATGTGTATAAAAAACTGGAATGTTTTATCATTTCAAATAAACACTAAACAAAATAAATAATGATGATTTATTACAAAAATATAATCAAAATGTATATTACTTTGGCAGTAGCAGTTCGAACAGCCATAACTCGATCAGTTAGAGAATGTTTAATAGCCTTGTATATATCTTTGTGAATATGACCCATAACATTTCCCATTCCACAGCAAATCTAATTATAAATGGAAAAAACATGAATAATTTTAGTTAATTTAATTAATTTAGGAAAAGCAATTACCTTTTCTAATGTTATAATTATCTCTACTCTCATTTGGGATTCCGCATTTTTGAGACATTTTATTAAAATATAGACCGTTTCTTCATAAGAACGTCCCATCATTCGTCCCAAATTTTTATACATAAATCCCATACAAGTAACTGCAGCTCTAAAGAAATTTAAGACAATATAATAAAATCTATGTTAAGTGATATAATCTCCATCTCAAATGCATGTAGAAAGTTTAAATAATATATGCAAATATTACCAAGTAAATGTTATCATATGAGTCTAGGATATTTTATATTATATTATTTTACATTGCCTTTATTAATTTATTTTACTATTATGGTATTATGGGAGGTTGATATAAATTTTAGTGAAAACATAGCATGAATTATAATAATATAATTTAATGTTTTGGTTCCAGTATGAAACACTAATGCGAATCTAATTTAACATTTTTCAAACCTCAGCTATACAATTTGAATTTTTTTTTTTCATTTTTAATTTACATGCTTATAAATTGAATAAAATAAAATAATATAAATTCATTACACTAATTATCATGTCAAAGTAAATAGATATGTCAGCAACAATACAAGTTTTAATCCTGATGACACATCCTACAGTCCCAGTCTATTCGTGGTTCTCCTCATTTTACTGGCCATTCAATTATCCATTAAAAGAAAATCTCATATTATTATATATAGAAATATCATCACATATTCTACCAAAAGAGAATTATAGACGGAATGTAGAATGGTTGGCACACATGGTGCATATCATAGTGACTGACATACCTATTTACTTTGTCATACTAATTGGTATAGTATGTACATTAAGTTATGTGATGTGAGCAATGTACAATTTTTGTAAAAAATGTTGCTTTATTGGTAGAATTTAAAATCTATACATACAACAATAAGTAAAATAGATAAAAATAAAAAGTTATACTAAGCAAAAAAAAAATATTTTAAGTTGAAGTTACATAAGTGTCATCGGTGGGTGGCTTCTTAGCTCATAATTTCATGTTTTTTTTATTGTGTCTCAGCTCATACTCTTATTGTGCCGATTGTGTACAGATTGTGTATTACTAATAAAAAAAAAAAAAAAAAAAAAAAAAGTTGAAGTTGGAAGGGGAAGCCTATACACAATTATTATGATAATCTTAAACAATTTTTTAAAAAATTCTACTGTTGTTTTGTTAAATAAATACTGAATTATTGAGCATCCTTGCTCATTTTACTATCTTAAATTCTATAGTTAATATTTGTTGATAGGTACATACAACTTTGTAGAAAGGTATGTTAAAGAATCATCTTTTACACGTAACAAATCATTACATTTGTTAACTGTATCAAAAAGTAGAAATGTATCGCCAACATTGAATAAAGTGGACAGACATTTTGCAATTAACATTCTAGTCGGTGGACCTGGGTTTTCTTGAATCAAACTTGTTAACTGATCGACCATTTTTTTTTGACATTCTTTGATATCAACCTAAAATAAGTAATTAAAAACCATTAGTATAAATATATTTATAGTAAAACACTAATTTTATTGAAACTGTAACTTAGAAGTCTTTTAAAATGAAAATACTACCTTCCTATACATTAATCACTGATAAATAATACACGTGATATAGGTATAACTAGAACATCTATTTTAAATAAATTATCTAGTTGAGTTTTTATAGATATATTTTTTTAAATGCACCAAAGCTCAACAAGAATTCTAAAACATGAGTATAAGAAATAGGTAGTTAACAATCATGGAATTTGTTTGAACATTTCAAAAAACCATTTGTATTATACAATGGCAATAGGGAATAAAAACAATTTTATTTTGTGTTATTATTATAATTAAACCTCAAAAATACTGCAAGAAATATCCAAACTTGGATGCTTGAAAATACTCGGTAAACTCCAGTCTCAAACTGTCTAGTGTTTGTTAGAAAAATAGGTATTACGTAGGTATATGAAGAAATATTTGGCAAATAAATTCTATTAATGAATCTAGGTCAATTGCCACTAGTCAGATATTAGGGATAGCAGACAATTGCCTCCTGTATGTGGACAATTTCCACCCATAACTCATTACAATTACGATAAGTGGCTTTACATTAACTTTTTTTTTTATTTTAATAAGATCCACTTAGTATTTTATTTTTAAACCTTAGGTATTAAAATCAAACATTTTATGAATTATGATATTTTAAGTTTTAATATGTTTACTTTAAATCAGGGGCCAACAGGCAGGCACTTTGTGTGACTCGCAAGTAAAATTTATAATTTGTATAAAAATAAACATAACCTACCTATGTATAAAAACCATGTAATAAGATGTATACACTTGAAACGGTAGATAAAAATGTGTTTATAGATACCTTGTAAAATTAATAATACACCTATATAAGTTACAAACTTACATAAACTAAATTTTACATGATTTTACATTTTCAATTTACATTATAACAATTCATTTACAATAAATAAACCTGTTTTACTCATACAAAAAAATCTAAGACCCATAATTAGTTGATAAATATTCAAAAATGTATATATTTTAAAATTAAAGATCCAGATTTAGATAAGTGGATGTTCTGATTTGTTTAAAAGTAGTTGATAGGATCTAAATAAGACAAAACAATTAGAAATCCAAACTTATTTTCAAAATCCATAAATCAATATTGGATCAATCAAAATTCAGTACTTATACATAAAGATCAGTCTTTTTAGCATGAAAAACAAGTCGGTTTTAAATCTTTTCAAGTAATTTTAAAATATATTTAAAATGTCCTTCCACTGGGTGGCGGCTAATGTAATATTTTTTTGAACCACATTTGGTCTGGTGGCAATTGACCGAATACCACAATTTACAGCTGCTATATATACTTGAAATGGTCAACCATAACATTTTTAATAACTAATAAGGATCATAAAAATTCCTCATCTAATAAAATGGTAGACACCTAGGTACTCACTTTCTTAGAAGTCAATAATACTTTATCTAAAAACCGTAGCCATTCAAAGATGAAAACTGGACGTTTAGTTTCAGGTAATTGTCTTAACGCTTCTTCGTTCAACAGCAAGCTGTGGCTTAGTTCCATCATAACAATATAGATATGAAAAAATGTAAGCTATCTAACAAGGCTCCTAGGCGAAAAAAATAATAGCACCGTCGACCATCATAGGACTATTTTATAAAATATTATTATAAATGTTTATATTAAAAATCCTCAGACGTAACACACTAGCCACTCAAGCACTAACCACTAGCGAGTAAGGACTAGCCGTCTGAGTAGAATAGTAGATAAATATTTATCGAGATATTTATTTATTTACATAAAGTAGTAGCAACATACAAGGATAGACCATAGAAAACAAATGTATGGGATAGACAGTAGCTACTAACTACCACGATCCACGGAATAACTGATAGCGCTGTGAACTGTGAAGTGTGAAGATAGCAAGCTCACAGTGAGTCACGTAAACAGTAACAGTATATATGTATATTCATGGTCACTAAAATTTGCCATTTATTCTGATAAAGAGGGTAACCGAATACCATAAACCCAACAAGAGTCTTTTATAGGTCTATGCTGAATACCGCATATTCTATTGCCTATACATAGGTATTAATAAGTTTTTACACACGAAATATAAATTAGTTTTACAAACTTTTCTGTTTTACCGAACACTTGTTTTTTGGTTTCAACGCAGGGGCACAACCAGGATTAATTTAAGTGGAGGTACAAAACAATTATATTAAATTACTATTTTTCTCATAGGCGTTAGCCGTTACCTAATATGTTTATAAGTAGAGAGGTAGAGAGCCTTGATAATAATTAATATATTATATTATATTAACTATTATTAAGGTTCTCTATGTTTAGGTATGTAACTAATTTCAAATTTGTCTATGGTTTTTCTGTACCGTTCGTCACTGTATATCTTTTTTCTATGCAGTACACTATACAACTATAGTTGTCGAGTATGTCATTGTAATAGATGTGTTATACCTATTTGAATTCCATAATAAACGATAAATCATTGTATTCGATAACGATACTGAGAGGATCGCATAGTTAATTGTTAAATGATAAAATTGAATAATTAAAAAACATTAATAAAAATCGAAAATATCTCATGGCTATAAATAGTGCAACTTTTCGGTAAACATTTTTTTGTCGTTAAAAGCAAATTAATATACAATTTGATGTAACTTAAAAATATTATTCGTGGGTAAACTTGATAATATATGAATTATAATTTTCATGAGCCCCCACACGAGTTGATCAGCATGAGATGTTCATTGAAGATTGAAGTCCGTTATTCTGTTGAAATAAATAAAAATACACTCTTATTATGAAAAAAAAAACAATATTTTGTTTGGTAACAGAATTTTTATTCAGATATAGCAGAAAACATACAAGTCACATAATTATTATGACACAATGTGTGGTCAATGATTTAGAAAAATAAATATTGTTAACATATTATAACAAAATAATTATTATGACACAATGTGGTCAATAATTTAGAAGAATAAATATTGTAAACATATAACATAAAAAATATGGCCTATTTAAATATAGGTAGAAAAAAAATCAAAGAAAAAAAATTGTAATGTATTACCACAAAAAATTGCCCATTAAAGTCAATAGTAAAAAGTTAGTTATAGAAAAGAAAAACAAAATAAATAAAACACCAGACAAGACATAATAAGGGGACCACATGATGGCTAGCCATCGGTGGTCGACCTCGGTGTGTACTTACGCAAGTGCTTCTGCAGGTCACCTCCATACGTACCCCCCCCCCCCCAAAAAGGCGCAATTCGGGTTAAATGTATGGGGGTGCTAAATTCATGCGTGAACTAAAGTGGCCCTTAAGGGGCTTTGCCCCCCACGAGCCACTTCATTCATACGCCATCATTAAACTAACTTTTTAAAGCCCTTGCAAACTATATCAATTTTTTATTACAACGAACTTATCGACTAACAAAAATGAAGGCACCTACTTAAAAAATTTAAAAATGTTTGATTTGGTAAAAAAGTTTAGCTATATTCAACATCTTAACAGTTTATTCCCATTTCCCATCATGAATTTTCTAAAATTGAAAAGTGCTCCGATCAATGTAAAACAATCTATTGTTTATGCGTTCAAACATTACATTACATTTTTTAATCAAATCATTGGAATAGTAAGTACTTACACTTTTGTTAGACGTACCTATAGCTACTTCAAATCCATACATTTATTTTAAATGTTTTGATCTAATGACAACACGAAATGTACATGTGATTGTGTAATATGTATGATACCTACTTGTGATTGGTAGAAAGTATGTAGTATATAATATTATTTAATATACACACAATAATGATCATTTAGGTACTACGTACAAAGACAAATAATTGCCTTGGCCTATACACAATTCCTTAAAAATAAAATGTTTGCAGGGCCTTAATATAAACAATTACTAAAAATATAATATAATATGTGTTATTGTTAATATTATTATGAAAATGAAAATGATGTCTTAATAATAAATTTATCATAATGATATATTATAATTAATAAAACTTTGATGATGCAATTAAAAATTTAGGGGGGGTACAAATAAACCCTCCAAATTGCGCCTATGGATTTCCCACGGACGGACGAGTGCAGTTATTTGTTTTTATTGTCTATTTATAACCATTAATGATCTATGCTTGAATTGATAAAAAAATAGAAGGGTGATGTGGAAATATAAAAAAAATGTGAGTTTGAGGTACTCCTTGGTGAGATTTTTTTTTGGCAAATTTTTAAAAGTAGGATCCGTTTAGTATTTTTTTGTATATAACTTTCAAATTACACATTCTATAAGTACTGTATTTTTCTTAGGTACCTATTGTTTTTATAGTACTCTATTGATGCCAGGATTAACATTTATCAGGTGGATTCCCCTGCAATGAAAATGTTTTGTTTTCGTGCATACCTTGTATAATATTATAATCGTTGTGTTACTCAAAAAGTAAAAATTGTTATGATCAAATCCAAAATACAAGTATAGGGAACCTAAAATTTTATCTCTTAATGTTATCTTATATGTAGGGCCCGGATTTTTATGCAAATGCATATTCTTCTACATTTGACGTATAATAATCCTGATTAAATATCTTGACATATCGTAAAACGTAGATTCTACTGTTAATTTTTTATTTTGCATATTTTTGCATATTTGCATCAAAATGCATAATAATTGCATATTTCGGGGTAATTACATAAAATGTGAATATTTAATAAATACTTGATAAAATATTTTAAATTTTACTCAAAGTTTGATATACATGCCGATTTTGCCCGATCGCCGACGTGGAAAGAAGTTTTTCCAAGTACAAAAGTATGTTTCGAGATAATCGTAGGAGTTTTCAATTCGAAAACTTGAAATCCATATTTATTACTTCATGCTGGTACTCATCCAATAATAATAATTTAATATAAATAGTAATACTTTAATTAATTTATAACACTTTTATACTTACACAATGTCATTAAAAATTTTATTTTGCATTTTTTTATTAATAAACCATTTTTATACATAATATATTGTTAATTTAAAAAAAAAAATCATTTTGCATATTTTTTGCATATTTATGATATGAATCTGCATATTTTATAGATTTTTATTGCATATAAATCCGGGCCCTACTTATATGTATATTTAAAAAAATATACTTAATTTTGCGATCACGTTTGTGGTCTTGTAGTTTTTTTTTTACAGAAAATAAATATATCATAGATGATGCTTTGTATATTTTGTAAAATTATATTTAATTAATTATTCTTTATGGAACTATATTTATACGACTAATACAGATTATTAAAATGCTTTAAAATTGTCATGTTGATTATAGTATGTTTTTTTTTAGATGGATAATAAGTCCAAGGGTCGTAAGTTAATGTCCTAAAAAATAATTATATTAGTATGCGCTTATGCATTTAAAACTGACAAAATATGCATTAAAAAGTTCAGAAATTCTTAAACTGAACAAACGTTCTCGCACACACGTCGCAATAATGAATGAAATAGTCGAGAATAAACCACTGTAAAAGTATAAAGAAGATTAGACTTTTTCATATAACATTGTTTTCCACCACTTGAACGCGGGCTACGAGCTGTATACGTTTTATTTTTAATCATTTTACGTTGAGAAAATGTCTATCTATTTTATTATACAGTGCAAACATATAAATTATTGCATTTTCATCAAATTTTGGTAAAAATACCCTAAATATGTACAATAAAATAGAAAAACACATAATTATGCCAAACAGTCGAAATATCTAAACATGCAAGATTTTCAAGAAGAAAAATTCGATACGTATCGATACGAAATAGTTACGTACCACCTCGTATCGAAGTCCGAGTCCGATACGGGTCGGTACGTATCGCTTATAATATACTGCACTTGTAACATCTTGAACGCTCAAAATTGACTCGATACATACCGATACACTCCAAATTCTTTCTTGAAAATCTTGATGCTAAATAAAATTTCAAATACTCATCCATGGTACCTTGAAATGGATTTCTATGTCACCTAGCATTAAATTCAACTTAGCAAGATTGATATGCAAATGCATGAACTCAAGAGCCCTTGTTCCTAATAATTATTTTTTAAACTATAGGTAAGTACATCTTACATGATATGCATAATAGATTATTATGCCTCTCCTCCGAAATTTAGTTCTAAGTACATCGCCGTTATTCATCCATCTTGTATTCTGAATTATATTTAAAAAATAAATATGTTAATTAAAACCCCTTATATATCTTGCATAGGCAATAACATATGCAGTATTTGATATAACTTTGGTATTCTGTGATACCTGCTTCATCAGAATTATTGATAAGTGATAATCAGTAAATGTGCGGGAACTACTTGTTATTATGGTTCTGTGATTATATTAAAATATATTATAGTCTGTGATTCTGGTTTTATATTTATAATATCCACAGATTATAAAAATACAAATATCACAGATAATAATTATATGTAATTGCCAAGTAATACAACTAATACAATTCTTTCTCAGTTTGTCATGAAATAGTGAACTATTAAAGTCGTAGACAATATAAACCATTGAACCCAGCTATACTAATCAATCACTAATTCCTGCTATTTGCATTTAAAAATGTGTTCATTTTAAACTTGAGTATTAATCATAAATTGTCAGAGACACTGTGTGTACCTATCAGAGATCTAGAACCAGAAAACACTAGTGCCTTGTCAAATTGTCCTCATCATATCTATTAAATATACAAATATGTGTAATCGATCTACAACTATAGATCAAATGTAAGTTTTTTATTTTTATTAATACCAAATAAATTAGTGAATACTAACTACCTGACTATAGTGTGTATACCTACTTGTGAAAACATTTTTTAAATCCCTTTGGTCACTATTTAGTTCAACATTACTTGAACTAAAATGTTTTAACTAAATTTATTTGTTAATCATTCATAATTACATATAATAAATAATAATTTAGTTTTCTGATGTTTTTCTTTTTATAAAGTGTTAAAGATCGGTTATATATACGACTAATTGAAACCAAATGGGTCGAGAAAGTAGAAAAATTAATTTACGCTGCACTTCAAAAACGAAATAAAGAAGGTCAAGATTTGACTACTGTTAAATTTGAAGAATTGTACCAAGAAGTTAGCGCAAAAGCTCGTGGTATGTGTTTAATTATGAATTATTGTAGCTTTGTCTTCACCTCCTATACATCCCCTATTCATTGCCTATTTGTAGTATAAAAAATAATAAATGACAAAATAATAATTTTTTCTTTTGTTTAGGTAGTTTTAATTTTATTATTACTAATGAAATCACTACTGTTTGAAGTCATATTTAACACATTTAAAGTCAGATATATATTATCATTTACTAAGTTCTTAAGAAGGTATAAATAAATACATAATATACTTTTAACTTTGACTGAATATGGACTGCAATTACAATGAAATAGGTCAATATAAAACTTGACAACAAAATATAAATACACTTTACAGAACATTAAACAAGTGAAAATTACAAAATCTCTTATATCTTATGAATTAATTTGTATTATGTGGTAATACTGTTGACATAGCGTAGAATAATGAATAATAATATATCACCCGCAGAATTCTACTGTGAAATATGATGAATACTTGATTACTATTTATTCATTTTGAATCAATATTATGAGTTTAAAGATTAATATACCTAGAGGTTTACGAGTAATTTTGTGGAATTAAGGCCACTCAGCCCCCCGGCCGCAGTTGGGCTTGTGGTTACATTTAAAATTAAATTAGATAAATTCTTTAAAGATGTTGTCAATATTACACAAGACAATTATATTAAATGTTGTACATTAATAAAAATAATTTTTGTATAAGACTTATCAATGAAAATTTAAAAAAAACTTAATTTGACTTATTCACCAACTAAATATTAGTTTGCTTACATTGTATTATTTATAAACAATTATTATAAATTATGTTTAAACCATACATTTTTCAATACATTTTGTTTTTAGATGCGTTACCAGTAGAAATGGAAACCGAGTTACATGAAAAAATGGAAGACTTTCTATCATCAGATATTGATGGAAGTGATAATCCTTATACTATGAATTTATCGGCATCTAATTCTTCTTGTGCAGTAAATGTTGATACTCCTTTTGATGGTTCCTCTCATATGTTAGCTGATAGTTAGTTTTTAATAGTACCTACTTTAGATGTTACTACTAATGGAGAAACAAAAAATAATTAATATTCATATTACTGATTAAAATGATTGAATGTGCATTGTAGAGTATATGACATAAAAATAAGTTATTTTAAAATATTCAGTTTCTAATTAATATTTTGTATCATAATCCTAAAATTTTGAAAAATTATTAAATCTTATTTCAGGTGCATTTAAATGTAATTTTAATATTTGAATTAAACTTTATTTTATATTATTATGTTAACAAAGTATTAACATTAATATTACAACTTATAAGTACTTATCTGCAACACCTGAACTAGATTTTCTAATATTGAAATATATTCATTTCATTGAACCAAATACTTTTTACATTGATAAACTAAATAATAAGGTAACTATCAGTGGTGTAGTGTGGGTATATGTCTTGAAAATGTTAAGTTAATGAATTAGTGGGGGCTTTGTTCCCCACACCCATTTTTGTTACGTGCAATTAACTGATTTTGTTGTAATATTAATTAACAATGCATTTTGTGATTATGTACAGAAAAGTAAAAAACATTTTCAATTGTATTATAATTTGACTAAAAGACCAACCACCAAATAGTGTACCTAAAATATTGAAACATAATTTAAGTTTCACAAAAACTAATTTGTATTCTTATCCATGAAAATTGTCTATCTGTAATAGTGTTAAAAATAATTAAAATATTATTAAAATATTATTAGCTGTATAACATCATATTTTGCTGAAATAACCCTTCCCTGGCTGTGTAGAACTTATTGGAGGCATTTGACGCAGATACAAATGAACTAGAGTTCACGGGAGTCATCCCCAGCTTTGCCAATGAGGAACTAGCCAAGGCCACCAGGAGGTTCTTGTCAGGCAAGCCTGTTGGGCCATCAGGGATCCACAACGAAGTACTCAAGCAATTCGCGTCACGTCGACACCTAGAAGCTCTTTGGGTCTTCAATGACTGTCTTAGTCCGGTGACATTCCCATCACTCTGGTAGAGGGCCAGGCTCGTGCTGATCCGAAAGAAGGGCCCGGACAAACCACTAGATGCACCATCCAGCTATAGGCCCATTTGTATTTTGGACACCCCCGGGAAGCTCCTCCAAAGGCTAGAAGCTCATCTCGACACTCACGGGGGGTGGAGGAGAGCTGGGAACCAATATGGATTTCGGAGAGGCATTAGCACTGAGACCGCAGTGGAAAAAGTGCTGAGCATAGCGACTCAAGCGGCTTCCTGTACTGGCAGGAAGGACCTGTACATTCTAGTTACGTCGGAATACTTGGTCGAGATGCTGCATTCATGGCTTACAGACAAGGTGTTGCTAACGGAGGAAGAACTTGCACCAAGGCAAATCACGTGCGGCGTCCCGCAGGGATCCGTCCTCGAGCTGACATTGTGGAACGTGGCGTATGACTCACTCCCGAGATTGGACGTCCCTAGCGGAGTTCATCTCGTCGGCTTTGCGGACGACCTAGCCGTGGTCTGTGTGGCAAGAACGGAACAGTTACTATAGAGGACGCAGTCAATCCAGTCCTCGATGCGATGACACCTGGATGTCGAGCACGAGACTGGAGCTAGCGCATCATAAAAGCGAAGCCGTCATGTTGTCCAGGAAGTGGGCATACACCCCGCCTCATCTGTTGGTCAGAGGCCACCAGATCACGATTTAAAAAAAACTGAGGTACCTCGGCGTGATACTGGACCAGCGGCTCACCTTCGCCGGCTATATTGACATGGTAGCGAAAAAGGCCTCCCGATTGGCTGCCGCTCTGGCCGGGCTCATGCCGAACATTAACAGGCTGGGTCAATGGAAAAGGCGGCTCCTCGGCTCAGTAGTGGAGAGCCAGCTGCTGTATGCCACACCAGTATGGATCTGATCGGCCAGAACCAGGGAAAATCACATTCGTCCACAGAGGTTAGTTGCCCTTAGCCCTTAGGGTGATACGGACATATCGAACGGTCTCAGACGAGGCCGCTCTGCTGCTGGCCTTCTTGCCCCCAACTGATCTCCTCGGCCTAGAGAGACTGAAAATCAAAGCCCGACTGGGCGTCCCTAACATTCCTGGTGTACCACTTCCCTCAAAAAATGGCGTGAAAACCAAGGAGCTGAAGTCACCATCACTATGTGGCAAACGAGATAGTCCACCTCAACTAAAGCGGCGTGGACAAAACTGGCAATACCAGACGTAGGCAGGTGGCTCGGGAGTACCGTACCAATGTTACCTCTGACATACCACATGGCACAGGTATTGACGGGTCACAGCTGCTTCCAGCACTACCTTCACCGAATGGGCAGGGCTGCTACCAAGTACCAATGCGACGGAGAGTATGACACTATCAAACACACTTTGTACGAGTGCTCGTACTGGTCTAGACACAGGAGTGACTTAGAGGTGCGCCTCAGTCGCCACCCGAGCCTTGCGGATCTACCTGACATCGTCTGCGGACCGTTCTTCGAGAGTCTCCCCGCAAACCCAGAGCACAAGGAAGCCATTCTACGAAATGCCGAGGAGACCTTTAAAAGCATTCTATAAGATGGTCGAAGATGTTATTACGATGAAGGAAGAGGAGGAGAGGGCGAGACAAGCGGCAGGGGGTAGGTAAAAGAAACCCCCGAAGAAGAGGAAGAACGTGGAAGGCAAATCCATGCTGCACAGCAACCGTCGGAGGTGTCACCGTCCACCGACCCAAGTTCTTCCTACACTCCTTGACACCATTGGCGGGGGGGGGGCGATTACGACATCGCAGGACCACAGTACGTGACTCTAGGGAGGCGGACTGACGTCGGCCCACGACATCATCCGTAGGAACTAGCAACGCCCTAAGCGAATTCTTTTCTTTCTTGTTTCTGTTTATTTTACTTGAATGTAAGCACCCCGAGCTCCACTTCCAGGTGGACATATACGTAGCCATAGGGAAAGTCCATTTGGTAGCGGAGAGGGGCGCAACATAGTGTGTCATTGGTATTTTATTTATTTGTATATGTACACAATAAACGATGATGACCGGGGGAGAAGCAATGCCAACAGCAGTTCCTCCCTCGGTTCTCGATAACAAGGAAAAAAAAAGAAAGATACACAATACACTTAAACATATCTTCACCTCATCAATCTGAACTGTTTAAATTTAAAATACTATTAGAAGTTACTTGCTTATAGATGTAAATTACTTGCCCTCTCTACACCTTGTACATAGACAATTACAAAACTACATATTTTATTTTTGTTATAGTTGAAATTTTGCCATGATTTTCAGAAATTTGTATTATTAATTATTATCTAATGTAGGTACCAACCTCATGTGTAAAAAGCTGTATTCAAGTCACTGTACCTACCTCGGAAATCCGCTCTTAAGGAGTATAAATACAGATCGTTTCTAAGGAACTCAATATAGGGATATTTCTATGTGTTTTCTTGTGGGTCATGTAAATGTGTTCGTAGTTTAAGTGATCATTAATGTGAGTGCACGTAGGTACTTGTCAATAAAGCAGCACTTTACACACCAATTACGTATTTTCCATAATATGGCAATATGAGCGACATTATATAGTACATTACCACATTGTACCAATTGGAAGTATGAATAGTTTATCTATGTCTGTATACTGTATATGAGTCGACTTTCGATATTACATTTTAAATTTCCCATACTTTTATTTATTTACTTGTGATATTATACTTTTTGAATTCCAATTATTGAGGTAATAAGTAATTAAAATATCAAAAATTTACTTTTACACACTCACAGATTAACTTCTCTTCTGCGATGTTGAATGTTGATAATGGGTATCTCAAGCCGCTCAATAAACCTTATTATTGGAAATACAAAAGGTAATTTCCATAGAATTTCTCCATGATATTCATACCCCTTCATGTACCTACGTAGAATAAAATAAAATAATATTCATAATCTTAAAGAAAAAAATCAGCCCTCTCCTTCAAATTTCTACATACACGCCTATCATCAATATATTATTTAGAATGCTTTAAATAAAATCTATATTATAATCCTGTAAACAATTTAACATTAATTAAATGTTAGGAAGTATATAAATTGTAGTAAATTGTTTAATTTTACTTATCAGTTATCACAGAACAATACTAACAACGCAGACAAGAAAATTATTTTTATAACATCCATATGTTCTGTAAAATGGTATTAAAATAATGATAACAGTAGGTAGGTACTAATAAGTAATAACTTTAAAAAAAATTCATACTTTTGATTGACGAATACGGATTCCAAGTAGCATAACCGTTAACCTTAATGTAGTCCACCATTTCCATAGAATGTTCTGAAAAATTATTTAAAAATAAATATATTATTGTAATATTGTACCTATAATCATTAAAAAAAATGCATACTTTTGATAGTCAAAATCGGTGTCCAATTCGACATTTTCTCTATCTGGTTAGAATTTTTCTGAAAAAAATATTTAAAAATAATTATTTTAAATTTTCATACAGATATGTAATAAATATTTAAAAAATGTAGAATTTAAAGTGGAATACTCCGGCCAAGACGATAAAATGCCCAGATACGTGTATACTTTATCGACCCATGTAACAATTTTAACGTTTTCCATAAATACTTTTGGTGCAGTCGTGGACTCTATGATTACTGGTTCTATTTCGGTGAAAGTATTTCTTGTTTTTTTAATAGCTGCGTTGGAGTCTTGCAAAGACTTATCGGATCTCAATGGCAAAACATCACGTATTCGCGTGCATTCAATTTTAATTTATCATCAGGTTTTTCAAGTACCTAGTGTATTCATAATTTCCATTATTTTATCCGTAGCGTCGAACATAAAGCGGACATTGCGGTTTTTTTGCATGCATTTCATTATCAACACCAGTCACCAATTGAACGTTTTGTTATTACTTCCTCTGCAGGTTTCAAAACTTTAAAATCTCCCTTAAGACTTCTTGAATATTATTTGATAGTGAATGTTCAATGTATACATTTTCAGAGATTATTATAGACATTAGAAGTCCGGTACTGACAGTCGATGGGAGCCACTACTTACATTGTGTTACTTTTAACAGGCAATGTTTTATTGTCATGATTTTACGAAAAACTGTTTTTAACTTTTTAAGGATTAGGTATTAAGAAGATAGATATCCTTAGACTCTGTGTATTTTAAGATTGAATAACTCAGAAACTGCTCGTTAAAATGTTTTTTAGATTAAAACAAATATCTGCTTAATAATTTACAGTAAACAGAGTTGCTTCTCATTCGAAAAAAAAGAAATTTGGATACTTTTCGCCAACAAAAAATATCAATATATTATATATAGGCATATAGCTAATCTTATATTTTTAATAATTGGATAAAATTTAGTATTGTAATAAAGTAGGTGGGGAAACTGGAAAGGCACGGACACGTCCTGTAGGCTGTAGACGATCGTGTGTATGGGTTGTTATCACAGATACCAATATAGAATATAATATATATTTATAGAATATTCTATATATCTGTGGTTGTATGCCCCTTTATATTCCATACCGGTTTTTTCATCCCTTATCAGTTATCAGCTTATCACAATAACAATGTAAATTTCTAATTTCCGTGGTCAACACGATTTAAGATAGTATTATCTAAAATCGTGGTGGTCAATAAATAATAATTCGATGTCTCGTGATTCGTGGTCAATACTCAATTATAGTCTTACAGAATACAATTATAAGTAATTCGTTATTGTTAATTGTTATTACTCGTTAGTTGTCAGTTGTTTCATCATAGTTCAAATAGATAATAATTGGTTAATAATTATTCATACATCCTACTGTTCTACAATCTGTCAATCTACATGTTCACTGATAGGTATTACATATTTTTTGACGAATTTAAAACGTAGGTTAGGCTAGACCTACCCAACAAATTAAATATTTAATACATTTTTTATTTCAGTAATTAAGTGGACTTGAATTAATAAGTAGTAGTACAATTTATGGCAATTTACAAAGGAGTTTTGCACAGACTTCAAATTCATATAAGTACAGACTAATAAGTACATAGTGGATGAATTCCAAACTTAATTAGCCTATATTTTTCTAATATTTTGGTTTAAGAAAATTATTCTGTAATCTGAATTTTTATACAATGGTAAGTTATTACAAATTGTATTTGATAAATTGAATGTTATAAACTATGCTTAAATTGGCATAATAAAATAAATTATCTGCATGTTTTAATAATAATCAATTGATTACCTATAAACTAATATTTGTTAATGTATTTAGGGTTCATTAAGATCCCTGGTTTACATTTCGTCTGGAGGATTTATTTTATGGGCAGGAACAAATGTTATTACCCTAAATGAAAAATTTTATAAGAAATATGTTATTCCTGCATTCTTTACTTGTGATCCAGAAAGTGCTCATAACCTTTTAATATTTACGGGAAAATATGGTCTCATACCAAAATCATTTTATACAGATCCACCGATATTGGTTAGTTTAACTTTTTATCATTTATTTATTATTCTTATTATTCAAAAAAGTAGTTTCTTTGATTTTAAATATTAGTATTTTTTATAATCAATGGTAGTGTATTATGTTAAATTATTTTTTTAGAAAACCAAGTTGTGGGATTTGAATTTTACCAACCCAATAGGCCTTGCAGCTGGTTTGGATAAACAAGGTGAAATAACAAAAGCATTAAAAGATGTAGGGTTTGGTTTTGTTGAAGTTGGTTCAATAACACCCCTACCTCAACCAGGCAATGAAAAACCAAGAGTGTTTAGACTTTTAGATAGTCAAGCTATTATTAATAGGTAAAAATTGCATTCGTTCTTAGTTATGAATATTAATTTGATGTTATATGTTAGATATGGATTCAATAGCGATGGTCATAATGTTGTATTTGAAAGGCTTAAAAAACTTAAGCACCACCAAAACTTTGATGGTATAGTTGGTGTTAATTTGGGAAAAAATAAAGAGTCTGAAAGTGCAGTTGATGACTATGTGAAAGGTATTGAAAAGTTTGCTTCAGTTGCTGATTACTTTGTTATAAATATATCCAGGTAAAATAGCTAATTTTACATTCAACCTCAACTCATATTCTAAAAAAATGAAATAATTGAAATAAATTTCAAAAAAATTGTTTAGTCCTAATACTCCGGGTCTAAGAAATTTGCAAAAGAAAAAAGATCTCATGAGTCTACTTTCAAACGTCATAGAAGCCAGGAATCAAGTGTGTCAAGAACGCAAAATTCCATTATTATTAAAAATAGCTCCTGATCTAACTGATCAAGATAAAAAAGACATTGCTGATGTAATTAATGATAAAAAGGTAAAATTATTTTTTAATTGAATAATGATTAAGTTAAAAATGTCCTAAAAAAGGGTTTTTTGGTTTTAGTGTAAAGTTGATGGATTAATAATCTCAAATACAACTATTAAACGAAGTGGTGTTTATGATAATCCCAATGCGCTAGAACCTGGTGGTCTCAGTGGGAAACCTTTGCAAGAAGAATCTACAAAACTCATTTTGGAATTTTATAAATTGACAAATGGTGAATTATATTCATAGTATAATATCTTAGTAGAATTAATTTATTTTACTTTATTTTATTATTTAGGTAAAGTCCCAATTATTGGAGTTGGTGGAGTATTTAATGGTCAAGATGCATATGCCAAAATCAAAGCAGGGGCCTCACTTATACAAATTTATACATCTTTCATTTACAATGGCCCATCAGTTATAGTTAATATAAAAAAGGAATTAGAGTGTCTTCTTAGGTAATAAATATTAAAATAAACTTATATTTTTTATTAGCTTTCAGTACACAACTATTATACCTCAACAATCATAAGTATAGAAACTAGAAAATTATATGGAATAAAACTATTAAAAAATATGTTATATAATAAGTCCAGCCTCTAAAATAAGGGAGATTATCATTTTTATAGCAGATTCAGAATTTGTATTAAAGGTGGAGTGGGATTTTAAAAAAATGTTTCCAATTTAAATTAAAGTTTGCAACTAACATATTAATACCTAATTCAATTTTAAATTTTTATTTAACAATATTATATACCAGTTTCCAAACTTTGAACACAGATTCAATTAATTTATAAAACAATGTGATGTACAATTTATTCTTGGTAACTCAAGTATTAAATATTATTCTAAATTAAAATAAACAAATATCAAATTTGTAAAAGAGAAAGCATTGATAACATACATTTTTTATAAAATTTTGTAGTTTAGCTTTAAAATGAATGTGTTGGTAAAAAAATTTTTTGTTTATCTTGTACAATTGACTGATTAAAAACCAAATATTCCCTTAAAATAAATTTATTTACCTTTTTAATTTGTTTTAATGTTATCATAGCACTTTTTATTTCAGTGTTATAATCATACTTAGGGTTTTAATTTAATTTTTTGTATTTTCTGATTTTAGGGAAGATAAATACAACTCAATATCTGATGCAATCGGTGCAGACGCCAGACTGTAAAGTACAATAACTATATTTATTTCCAAATTTGGAAATTCAGAATGTAATTTTTTTATCCAGATACATATTTTATTATTATATTATATATCTTAAAAACATTATATACAAACATTTTATAAAAATAACAATGTATGATTTTTAATTTATGTTTTTTTTCATTAACAGAGTCAGGACCTAGGGTTCGGCCAAGTAGCTCATATTAAATTCCAATCCCTGTTCTTTGAATTGCTTACAGCATTTGTTAAAAATGTGTTTGATAATATTAGAGAGGATTAAGGAACACTTTTAAAGGGCTGTTTTTTGACGTCAGAAATCAAGATGAAATCCGAGATGGAAATTTCCCAGCACTCAAATGTTTCTAACTGAATTATAGGTGGTAAATTGAGTGTATTTGATGTGAATTAAAATGTAAGATTGAACCTGAAAAAGTGGAATTTGTCCCAACTGAATAGAGAGAATTTTGCTGTATTAATACGGGTAATATATTTCAAATAAAAACAATAGTATTGTTTTGTATTACATGTTTTTTGAATGCAGAATTAATTTACCAGCTAACTCCAAAAGTACTGTATTCTATGAAAAATTTGCAAATGAAAGCGTACAAATGGACGTATTCCACTTCCATACGCAAGTTGATAGGGTTTCAATTTTATGCTATTGTGATTGAAACACTTAACAACAAACATGCTGTAAAAATATTAAATGGAATCTGTGTCTAAAATCTAAATGAAACGACTGTCAATGATCACATATCTTAACCGTGAGTAATGTTTAATGTTCTCACAGTCTATTTCACATTATTACATCGGTTTCAATTATCTGTTATTCACACAAGAATTCTATACTATAATAAAACATCTGTGGGCCTGAACTAAATATAGTATTTAGTTCAGTGACCTGTGATGGTCATTCATTGGGATGTTAATTCTTTAACCCATGTCCTTGAGAACACTTGGTCTAGTCACAGTATAAAGAATACCTAATTGCATCAGGAATCATATTATTCTTTAAATTGTGGTCTAGCGTTTGGGCCCCCGTTATGTATCAAGTAGATGATATTACTAAGGCTACACACACAATTAAAACCGATTTAACTTGATTTGAAAGAGGTAACTCCCCAAGTTCAATGCATGTAAACAGCTGTTAATTCAGTTTAACATCAATTCGGTTTAGTTATAACACATTTGAAATTCTTCGCATTGAAAATAACCACGGGAGTGCTGAATACATGTAAACTAATCGCACTTCAACAACCGAATGAGATTTATCGATTAATTCGAATTAGAGTAAATCGGCTAAAGGTTGAACTTTGCATGTAAATGTTGCAACGTAAACTTAAACTGGTTTGTTGGAAGTGTGTTATACTAATACGGTTTTTGACGTGCTTGTACACTCGCGTCTCGCACCCTAGTCCCTAATTCAAAATAACTCAATACGAATCGAGTTAATTCGAACTAAAATATGCATACAAAGATAAACAAGGTATATTATGTCGGTGACATGGCTGGGCAGTGGGCGGACGAAGGCAGAGCAGTTCGCGCCTTCTCGTTATCGACAGTCGACACCCAACGAAGTTGAGGCGAACAACCAGAGGGCGCTGTTCGCTGTTCTGTGATTTTTTTATTTTATTTTTTATTCTGTGATTTTATTAGCTTATTATTATCGTGTTGTGATGACAACAATCATTGATAATTATTATAATAAATGCTGCTTACTGGGGTTATATATAAACGCTTCAACTTTGAACAGTAGTGACTTAGTGTACTTGTGCAGCTATAAGTGTGTACTACTAAAAGCCATACCGGACACCGGTAAATAAGCTTGGTTTTTCATTTATCAATAGTATAGGACACTGGTTGTAAATTTTATATATATTTTTTTTTTTTTCACAGTTCACTGTACTTTGTACTTAGTTCATTCTTCGTATTTAATAATAATATTCTATACCAGAGGTTCCCAAACTGTGGGTCGCGACCCAAAAGTGGGTCGCACTATTTTTTAAATTAATACAAAAATATAATCATCTATTACTTTTCGTTGATGTTCAAAGTTCAAATTCAGTTTTATCGTCAATCCTTATCTGTGAGTATGACAATTACGAGTTTACCAGCGGCCGTGTCAAATACTATATATTATACTTATTATACATTTTTTTCGTAATTACATAAAATGTAACAAAATAGTTTAATTTTCTGTTGTATGGTAAAAAAAAAAAAAGGTCATTCATTGATATTGTGGGTCGCTATATTTTAAAAAAAATTCAAAATGGGTCGCACAATAAGAAGTTTGGGAACCTCTGTTCTATACGTGTATTCATAAAAATACAATTAACACCTATATAGTAAAATGTATTGTACTGTAAACTATTTTAAATGTTAAATTATCATCGTGAATCTTATTGTTTTTAAATACAATTTATGAATTATTTTACAAATTTTGTTCCAATTAAACCAGTATTAAATGTTATGCCACATACCTACCTATTTAATTTGTTATTTTAATTTTTTAGTGCCCAGTAGAGAAAATTTGTTGTAGAAGTAATTGAAAACTCCATGAATACGTTAAAATTCAATAATTTAATCAACCTATTGAAAACGTAAGTAATGTAAAACAAATTGTTGTTACTTTGTTATATTTACAGAATATTACATTTATAAAATAGTTCAAAGATAAATTTTTGAACTAGTTGTAATGGCATGCATGTCCAGGCCCTAAATCTCTTCCCTTTGTGTATACCTCTGAACTGCATACTGTATTATGACATTAGTTTAATTTAAATATTTTTAAACCTTACACTTTTTCTACCCACAAATGAATTGGTACTGAATCTATAGAGGTGTTGTGTTATACTTTTTGATATTACTAAAATTATCCTAAGTACATTAAATCAACGATCAAACCATATAATTAATTTAAAACAAATATCTGTCAAAATTCACTCATTATATGAAAATATACTTAATGGATTACATTTTTTAATTACAAGAATTGTGCAAAATAATATGAATTCTTCTCATAGAATGATCGGTTTTATCCTTAGATTATAATTTGAGTTTACACAAATTACAACATAGGTCTTCATTACTGTTACAACTCTCGAAAATCATTTTTTTTTAAATATTAATTTTGCCTAAAATATATTGACGGTGACTAACATGATTAATCATAAAAGCCTATAAGATGTGTCATTGTGTTTTCCCATTGATTAATATTATTTATAACTTACATTTCATAAGTGATACTGATTAAAATATAAATTACCTACCATATCAATTCATAATTGTGTATTATTTATGGTGTATGCTTTATTTCAGGATAAGTATTTTAAATTTAAGAAGACAAATGAGCGTTGAAATAAATCCTGAATTGAATAATGAGCACAATATTGTATGGTTTGACGGCGAGGTATGTAATTATTATTAACTCTACTGAAATTAATTTAATATTAACATAAACATAGTGACTTTTTGAGCATGCTCGACCAGTTTTTTGTTTAAATTATGTATACATTCAAATTATGATTTTTTGAATTTGTATGTGTAATTAGTAACAAGCACAGCATTTAAGGAGTATTATGTTGCAATACTAATATTTTTATTTCAAATAAGAACATACATAATCTTATAATGCAAATATGTTAAATTTAAACCCACCTACTAAAATAATTTACTCAGGTAAATACATTTTTAACTAAATTAGTAAATTGTATTTATCGATTTTTAGATGACTGGATTAGATTACAATCACCATACCTTGATCGAAGCAGCTATAATTATAACCGATAAAAATTTAAAAGTTTTAGCTGAGAGTCCAAATATTGTTATACATCAATCAGACAAAGTGTTAGAAAATATGGAAGATTGGTCCAAAAAGCATCATAAAATGGTAAATATTTTGACACAATTTTGATTTTTTTGTTCTTAGTAAAGTGAGTTTTTCAGTTATCCACACTAGGACCTGAATTTGGCCCAGTTTTTTTTATCCTTTTATTGTATAAGCTAAGTATAGTTATTAAACATTTCTCTGGAAGAGCTTATTTATATCTTGATAAGTGCCAAGATCCAAGGGTATATTTTATGACCTTTTATTATCTTTAATTATTGATCCTTTCATTCTGTTTATTGGTTGTTTTTATGCATATTTGTTATATGAACTTAATTTGCAAGACTATAGCATGTACTAATTTTCTAAACCATTCTCATGCACGCTGGCTTTGTTCCAAATGCCGAAGCCGGTGGTTGACTGGAGCATCTGACCGCCCGGTACCTTTCTTATTCTGAATAAAGTGCCTTTAGATGGTCATGGGGGGAGGGGGGGTGAACGGGTGTTGCATATTTTAATATCTATATTGCAAAATTAATTTGTCATTTATCTAATACAAACAAGGGAAAATAGAAGTACCACTATTTAGAAGAACAAGTTCCCCAAGTTTTCTGGTGCTTAGATTTAAAAATTGTTCACATAAAACACAACTATTATTAATTTAGACAAATCTTTTATTTTGTGTGTATTTTTATTTCAGAGTGGCTTGACTGAAAATGTTAGAAAGAGCAATATATCAATAGAACAAGCTGATCAAATGTTATATGAGTTTATTAAACCGTTTGCTCCTAAAGGTGATTTTAAAAATATACAAAGTGATAAGTATTATTCTTGATCATTCAAATTCAACCAGGTTGATGCCAGAGTAATCATTCAATTATAATATTAATTATTATTTCAGGCGTTTGTCCGTTAGCTGGTAATTCCATTTACTTGGATAGAACTTTTATTAGAAAATATATGCCAAAACTTGAAAGTCAATTAAGTTATAGATTAATAGATGTGTCTACTCTAAAAGAGTTGTTTAAGTACGTATTAAACCTAATTATAATATTCTATTTTAATTGCTAAGCGTTTAATGCCCAAAGACCTAGAAGAATAACGTGACGACCAAACTCAGCTTCTATGAAGGGCTCAGAATGAGTTGCGTGATTAAACAGCCACAGGCTGCTCTGTGGTCACATTGGTTGCTACTTTAGTCCTTGTAATATAGGAATTATTCATACTTTTTGGAATTTATATTACATGCATTATTTTGAACCATGACCCATTATACAGGTTGTAAAATTACATATTAATACATGTGATATTATGTATGTATTTCATAAATTCAACATTCTTAAGAAACAAGTTTGAGTGTAACAATCGTTTAATAACATACAGATATATAACCATGTAGGTGTAAAAGATGTGTTAAACAAGTTAGAAAATTTTGCGGCCGTTGCGTAGCCTGTGGCTGTTTAATTGTGTGACTTATTACGGGACACTAATTCAAGTAAGTTTCTGTATGATTTTGGTCTACTTATTCTAATCTTAATGGTTTTATGTTTTGGAGTTTGATAACTTGAAATCAAACTTCTGAAACATTACATTTTTTTATCCTCAGATTTTTATATTATAATAAAAGTTCAAAGGTGAGTTAATTCATCTGAAAATCAGGTTATCAAGAACCTACAACTAATAAGTACTATTGTATCTTGAATTAACAGTTTAATTTATTTCGAATCCCACATAACAAAAATGTTAAAGTAATAGTAAAAAATCTAATTAACGTGTTCAATTTTTAATAAATTTATGAATTTTAGACGTTGGAAACCCGAATTAGCAAATGAAGTTCCGATCAAAGCATGTAAGCATAGAGCTCTTGATGACATTAGAGAAAGTGTTCAAGAACTCCAATTTTACAAAAGCTGCTTAAAGTTATAACTAATAATGGAGACAAATGTAGTAAATCCAGTTAACAAAACCATAACATACCAATACTCAACAAAATAAGCGTCACATTAAATTTAAAAAAAAATAATGCTATAAAGTATAAATGCATTGAAATTCCAACCCCTCGTTGTAATTTATTATTTAAAATCTATAAATAAGATTGAATAAAGATTTTTAAAGTTTTTCCTGATCTTCACTAAATTATAATGCCATTTCTCATTGTTCTCCTGCAATATAAATGTATAGAAATATGTACATGATAGAGTGCATAATTTGTATTGATACTTTTTGGTTATAGATATTAGATATACATATTGACCTGGATGCATCACTTGCTCTGACAATTTAAATCGAAAATGTTCCTCAATTATGATGTTAACCCACCTTCAGCTGATCTCAGAGTAACCTAACCTTACCTCGAGAACTACCCAAGGTGGTTTCACATAAAATTAAGGCTATGGATATTTTTGATTTAAATTATCAAAGTAAGAGAACCCTCCAGATCTATAGATACTATGATTAGTAGTTTCGATAACAGAAAAATATATATAAAAAATGATAACGAGGACTGCTCACCGGGTGAATAAGACACATATAAGTTATATAACTATTCAGTACATTGAATATAATTATTTGTAGGAGATAATTAGTTATAAACAGGGACTACTTTATATTTTATCTTTGTTTATTCCCTGAAAGATGATGTAATGAAAATTATTGTTCAGTTATGTTTGTGAATGTTATGTACTCGTATACTTTATACATAGTTATACTATTATAATACTATATTACGATTAAAGTACGGATTTTTTTCTTTCTTTTCAAATTTTGGAATAATCTACTTTAAATCTCCATAAAATATATTCAATAATATTCTGATGTTTACAATAAAATAACCATAGTACTCTACTGCTACTCTTGTACAACGAAAATCTATGAATCATAAGTATATTTATGTTAATAAGTAACCGCGAAAACAACAATCTTACAAAAATTTGATTAGAAACAAAAAACTTGTTTATGTTAAAAAAACTTTTAACAGTCACAGTATTGTATCATTAAAAAATAAATAAGAAACCCAATGATTTAACATAATTATTTTTGTAATCCTTTAAAAAATATGTTACACATTACATACATAACAATAATATAATGTAACTATTATATTACTTACACAACTTGTTATTCTATCTGACAAATAAATAATGAGAATACTACAATATTACAACACAAGATGTACAATACCATTGATTTTAATAAACATGTTTTATTTGAAATGAATCATTTTGTATAATAGAATAAGAAACTGAACAATTATTTGTTTTTATCATTTAAGTACTATAAGCTAAAGCCAATACCGTTAAAAGTATGCTACCAGCAATCACACCGTATCCAGTTGAATAAACTTGTTTGATGGTCAAACATTTACCAGCATCCCACACCTAACAAAAAAACAAATAGTATTAATTTTTCAAAACTAAAATAAGTATGAAGTTCATTAAAATTTACCAAGTGTCTAACACCATTGCAAAAATGATAGAAAAACGGGAAAGCGACTAATCCTTTAGCTGACACAATAGCGGCCGACGGTAGTTCCAACCCATGTACAAATTGTACAAATGACGGCAAATCCGTGATAAGGAATACTGTAATAAAATATAATAAATACAAAATTATTGAGTGAAAAATTATTAGCTCACAGATAATGTGCTACCGAATTTATAACAAAAATTAAATTATAAATATTAATGGATATCTGTAGTTTATACACAATCTGTACAGATTGTATATTGATATAAATAATTATGCAAGAAATCGTACTTGTCCAATGAGACTCTAACATAGGTATCTAATTGACGGTTATAGATTTAATTTCAACCGCCATGAGTGGACAACAATGTGAGTTGTGGTCCCTAGCTGGACAAAGCATAGGAACGGTACTAACATGGGAACACTTTTGAATTACTTTGTAATATAAAATTAGTTTTTGTTTTTGAGTTATTAAATATACTTACCAATTTAAGATTAAAAAAAAACTGAACTTACATGCTCCAAACCCAGCTGTAACGCCACTCAACGCCACTCCAGTTGCACGATGTGTAATAGATAATATGGTTGTTAGTTGAGGCTGATAAATAGTCAAGTGAGGAGACATAGGTCTATTGAGGCGGGCATTTTTATTATCATGGGTCTCTTCTAATATTGCCTCGACTTCTTGAACAGTTTTTACTTTCATGGAAATCATACGGTGTCTAAAGAACAAATTTCACATATTTTTATATCATACTAAAGTTTAGTTTTTCTATTATGAGCCGCAACACAGCATAAAGACTAAAATTTTTTTTAGTACACTATCTACCAAATATTTAAAAAAAACTTCCTAGTCTAGAATTCTAGATGTTTCAGTAGGTAGATATGATAGGAATCACAAAAAAAATATAATTCTCAATGAAGTGTTACACGTACATTCTAATTCTACAATTTATAAAATCAAAATGTATTTTAGATTTTTAACTTCATTTTTGGAGATGAAATCATAAATATATTCTTCAAAGGGTAAACCCGTAGGTGTAGTAACAACCATGTGGTTGTGTAGTCGTGTGACTACGTAAAATATTATTTAAGTGTATAATAGAATGGTGAAAAATATGTTGTACAAATATAATATAGCCTTTATTGAACATCTGAACTATAAATATTATTTTTATACTAATAATTATTCCCTGGACAATAACAATAAGTCTACAATAGCCTTAACTCAAAAGCTTCGTTTGAAGTGTTAAAACAATTTTAATAAAATATAATAAGTACTAACATAATATTTAAAAAAATTATTATAATCATACTTTTTTTACTTACATTGTCGGAGTTTGGAATGACATTGTTTGTCTAGCTGTGCATAGTCTGTGTACACTGAAATATTTTATAATATTTTTTAACAATTAATAAATACAATTTTTAAATTTTATTTTTTTAACTAATATATTATATAATATTTACTTATTTATTTGAACTAAAGGAGTTAAGAACACAATTACTTGTACAATTGACAGTGTTTTATATTGGTATTTTAATAAATAAGTATTACCTACAGTTTTTTAAAAACAATAATATTCTAAGAGAAAAATATACATTTTAAGTTGTAGCACTAATTCAATATAAAATGATAGTTAAAAAATTATTAAAATTGTATTATTATGCTAAATATTTATTTAAGAATAAACACTATCTGAAATGGATAGTCTTGATCATTTATTGACTGTCTAAATATTTGAGAGTGTTGCCAGGCTGTATCCCCAGATCCTCCAGATAAACTTGCATTTAATGTTACAAAATCAGCACCATTCATTTGATCAAAAACGACTTCTTTAATATTTTCCACAGTAGGCAGATTCACAGTAAGATTATTTCCAATTAACTTCCATTCAACTTGACCTGTGTTAAACAGCGCTGTAGTATAAACTAATTTAACATCTTGTACAACAAGACCACTTGAAGAAAAGTCAAATCGCCATTCTATTGTTGATTTCTCACTGTATTCTTCTCTACATAAATAAACATTTTTCCAGTCTAATTCTTCTTTGCGAAATAATGAATTATAACTATACACACCACTTTTCCATCCTACGTGAATGCTATTGCCATGGATATATTTATCAATAGCTGTAGAATATTTTAGTTCAAATCTTTTATTGGCTATTTCAGTCTCAGACGGAGTCCAAACAAATTTCTCAATTTTAGTTTCTCCTCGAGCTAATCTCCACGCAAGAGATCCAGACGTTCTGCCACCATAATTTTCAATTTCAGGTTTACAGTGTATAATGTATAAACTAAGATACATTTCAAAACACTCTTTCAAACGTCTTTCTGCAATATATTTACGCCTTGACAATGATAAATTATTTTGTCTATGATGGGACAAACTCAAAATTGTATTCAACAACTCTTTTTCTGAACAAAGTTTTCTTCTTTTTAAAACGCTGAAACAATCTCCTACATACCGCCAAGTAACATCTTGCACTTCTTCGTTAGAGTAGGCGATAATATATGACAATTTTTTTCCCCAACCTTTTTCGTATAGTAATGGCTTGTCTAAAGCTGTTTCACACGGATCACAATGAATCCATCTTTGTTGACTAACTGACCAAACTTCAGTCCATACATGGTCAGTTTTATCAACTACCAATCTTGCTTCCCAACCAAGCGCTCTACAGAATAAAGTAAAACAGTTAGCCCATTCACCGCATCTACCCAGACGAGTAGTTAAAAGTTGTTCACAAATACCATATCTCTTAAAATCAGTGATTGAACAACAGTTCTCGCACTCATACATTTCTGAATATTTAACATTTTCATCTTTATTATTGTGATTTAATCCTTTAAATTTTGTAGTACTAGAACAGAACTGGCAAATTGGTGTATCAAACCATTTAAAAAATGACTCTTTAAACCATTTCATGAGTTTCAACATCATTTTTTCATGGTATAATGATTCATTTTTGTTGACATTTGAAAATAACTCAATATATTCTGGTGATAAATTGTGTAATGCTTTACTTTGCAATATTTTATCTTCAAACTTAAGTACAGTCAATGATGTTGAACTCATTTCTTTTAAGAAACTATTTTCATTTAAACTTGATTTTTGATGCTCTGCAATTATGTTTATAAGTTGTTGTTTGTAGTTATTTAATGTACTCAGACTTATAGATTCTGGTAACACTAAAGAATTTCTATCATCTATAAACCCGATTTCAAAAAGAAATTCCATAGCTCCAGCAAAAGGCAAAAGACTATTTTGAATTACATCACCGTCCAAGTAGAGTCTTCTGAAATTTGGTTGATCCGGATGATTTATTATGTCATTGAGGAGTTGTAACAAAACATTTACAACACGGAAACAAATGTCCACACTATGGCTTTTTAAGTCATTTAAACTGTGCAGCATTTTGCAATATTAATAGTTATAAACAAATTAAACTAAATTAATGATTACACATAAACTAATAATAATATATTACCTTCTTAAATATAGAGCCATTATGTGAGTAAAAATTTACAATATATTTGGTGAATTGAGCACTTGAATAAATAAGTTTTACTTGGAAAAGTGAATTAGTGAAAACTGATATATTCAATGATACGGAGGCGAATTTTACTGAATAATACCATAGAAAAATAATACTGAATCGAAATCTTTAATCATAAATGATTTTATTGCAACATATCTTTCGAAGATGTAGGACAAAAATCAGCAGGTTAGAATGTTTTAGTGGTGGACTCGACATCAGCTGATTATCGTTATCATTTATTTTCAGTAAAGTTATCACACAGATTTATAAAAATGTATTCTACAATTCTATATAATATATATACAGAGTGATCCAACAATTATGCTCACCCCCTTTTTTTCTTTAATAATGACATTTTTCAAAATCTGATTTTTGGAATCTCTAAAAACACTCAAAGACAATATTTTCATATTCTTGAGATTTTTTGTACCACTTAAGGAGTGTCCTGTGGCGATACAAACTTTTGTTTTTCAAATGAGAACCCCACTTTTTTTCTTTAAATTATTTAGCGGATAATTTTTTTGAAAATTTTGATATATCGAAATCAAAATTCGAACGAGTGGTTTTCTAGTTATTGGACAATTTGTACTAAGGATAATAGTCCATAATAGCCTATTATGGACGTTTTCTAAAAAATCTAACCAAATGAAGTGTCGCGTCTTGGAAGATCAATCATCGCGACATCGCCGCATCTTCGAACAGCACTAAGTTGCTATCATTGTATTTCATTACATTGTTTAGTAACTTAACAAGTATGTGTCACGACCGCGAATATTTTTGGTCACCAATACCATCGACGAGATGTGAATATATCAATTTACTTATACAGTTCTACACATGGAATAAGAAAAATAACTTAATAAATCAAGAAGGAATGAAGGATTTTACTTACTATTTACCTAAGTGTTTGACTAAATAAATATAAAATGATGTATTATTTTATATTATGTGTTTAGAGTTTTAGACTATAGACAACAACGTATACTGTATAACTTAGATCATATACTCAATACTCTGATCTAAGCTGTATAAGCATATCCTTCTTCCCTATTATAAACTATATTATCTTTAGCACAAAATGTGTAATCACTAGAAAAGTACTCGTTCGAATTTTGATTTCAATACATCAAAATTCTCAAAAAAATTATCCGCTAAAGCTAAATAATTTAAAGAAAAAAAGTGGGGTTCTCATTTGAAAAACAAAAGTTTGTATCGCCACAGGACACTCCTTAAGTGGTACAAAAAATCTCAAGAATATGAAAATATTGTCTTTGAGTGTTTTTAGAGATTCCAAAAATCAGATTTTGAAAAACGTCATTAAAGAAAAAAAGGGGGTGAGCATAATTGTTGGATCACCCTGTATATTTTTTTAAATTTTAATCCATGGTGGCGGTTATAGCCGTAGACTTCTCACAACTTTACTAGACAAGCAATGACTGTATGGAAAGCGTAATAACATAGACGGCGCTCTTTGATTACTCGACTACTCGTAGGTACTAACTTCTAACGGTTGTGCGTTTTTTCCTTTTAGCTCATTTAATTTCTTTTAACAATATTTCTTATTTTTCTCTGATCATTTTATACATTTTAAACTTAGTACTTACTAATTTCGCATTTCCAAAAAAAATGGAATGTGCCAGACTCACACATACTAAAATTAATATTATAGTATTTTTCATGTTTATATATTTTTTTTTATATCCTCGGTATAATTATCTTCAATCTAAAAAAAATAAGTTACAATTATTTTCAGGTTACAAAATACTGGAAAAACATTATAATATTATATACTTACATTAATTTACATTATTTAATGATGATTCTTATTATTATACAATATATTGATTATGATATTGTGAGTGTGTGTGTGTGTGTGCGCCGTCGAAAATTATTATTTATATATAATGTAACCAAGACCGTAGCCAGACAAATATTTAGGGAGGTTTTGAGTATAAATATGTTGTATTATAAGATAAAATATGAAAATCAAGGCCGTAGACAGGAAAATATTTAAGGGGAGGGGGGGTTTTATTGTATAATAAAATATTAAAATATAAAAATATAATTAAAATTAAATTAATCTTTATTTAAAAAATAATTAAATCTTATTTCAAAAAAAAATCGGGGGGGGGGGGGGTTGAACCCCTGAAACCATCTCCTGACTACGGCCTTGAACGTAACAATATTATTTTTCTATTATTTCCAAAAAAACTGTAAACAGTAATCGGGGTTTTATTCATCTTATGACTTATACCATCGTACGTCCGTATTTCGCGGCCATTTGATAGAGATATTTTATCGGTTTATGGTCGAGTGTAAATATACAAAAATTACTATACAATTTGTGGTTAGTTACAAATTCTTATCCTGTAGTTACAAATTATTACGAAATGGTTACTAATTTTTATGTATGGTTTGATCCCAAAATTTTGATTTTGGGGTGCCAGGCTGACGAACCTGAATAAAGGTCCATATTGTTGTGCTCAGTTTCCAATTTTGTTGATTGTCTAACCATTGATTTTTTACTTTGTGTACTTTTCTTCGCTAACTATTTTTGATGATTATAATTATTAACACTTTTCTTAAGTTTGGTTTCACGTCTGTCTGTGATCAAATCTTGCGCGCTCGATTTGAGGCACTTTTTGAAGATGAAAAATTCTGAAAATTGGTATAGACCTTGGTCTTGGATGACAATACAATAATCCGTTGTCATTTTGGGACATGGACCAAAAAAAAAAAAAAAACGGGCAAGACATTCTGTAACGTTGACGCTTTGGATGAAATCGACAGAATGAGACAACATCGTCCCAATATATCAGAAGCAATTGTAAATGACGGACAATAAATTATAAGTACTGTCAAATAACAAAATATATAATACACATAATGGTCTCATAATGAAATTGTTAATATAAAAAAATTTCAATTGGTTGTGGCAAACAAAATAAATGTCTTGTCATTTCACGACCACATAAACTTATTTATTTATAAATAAATCATAATCACCAGTAGTTTGATTCTTTTTGTTTCACAAACATATTTCTTAAACGTTTAATAAAAATATTTACTTTCAACTAAAAAGTAGAAAATAAAAAATAAAAAAAAAAATTTTAAAAACACACTTTTCCATAAAAACATTTAAAAAAAAATTTTAAAAATTGCACTAAAAAGACAAAAATAATTCTCTGTACTTAAAAATAATGAAAAATTTATTGATGAAAAATTTAAAAGTGTGTGGTGCATCATACAAAACATTAAAAGCCGAGCTAAGTCTCACATACACTTCTTTGTTCAATCCTGTTTATAAGATAGTGACTGGCAGTATATGTCAAGTATAAGAGCAAAATAATGAAAAATTTACTGATGAAAAATTTAAAAGCCAAGGAAAGTCTCACATACACTTCTTTGTTCAATCATGTTTATAAGATAGTGACTGGGAATATATGTCAAGTGTATGAGCACCACACACTTTAAAATTTTTCATCAATAAATTTTTCATTATTTTTAAGTACAGAGAATTATTTTTGTCTTTTTAGTGCAATTTTTAAAATTTTTTTTTAAATGTTTTTATGGAAAAGTGTGTTTTTAAAATTTTTTTTTTTATTTTTTTTATTTTACACTAATTACAGCGTTAAAAAAAATATTTGTTCAATAATTTGCATGTGTTTGAGAGGTAATATTTTAGTCTGGGGATTTTTATTCC
The DNA here is from genome assembly GCF_001856785.1 of Myzus persicae. Taxonomy (NCBI): domain Eukaryota; kingdom Metazoa; phylum Arthropoda; class Insecta; order Hemiptera; family Aphididae; genus Myzus; species Myzus persicae. The sequence continues at coordinate 230,812 of NW_019100468.1, forward strand.
GATTACCAACAGAAATATTACTTCAAGTGATTGAGTCTCTGACATAACTTCTATACCTATTAATGACAGGTTTTTTGGGGTATCTTCGTTCTTAGCAATACTTGTTTTATTAATTTGAATAAACTGAACATGTTGATATTTATGTACAATAAAATCCAACGTATCAGTTATACGTGCCCAAAAATAAAATAACGTCTATAACAGTCTATATTCTGTAGTATATATCTACGTTGAAATGAAGCCCTTGGATACAATCTAATTTATAAATAAGTGCGTACCAACTAATAATATAGATTCTTGAATAAAGTAAACAAAAAAAGTTTTAAAAAAACATTGTAGCTGATTTTATGATGGTGTCCATGCGGTCAGTGAAAGTCAACCAAGGTTCCGTAGGCTGGATTTTAGGTGTCGTGCGAAACACGGTGATTCATGAATCTTGTTGAAGGTTAATAATCTTTTTCAATAAGGAATACCTAGTGATAGTAGTTAGTCGTGCTTTATGCATATATACATACATAATATAATAATACACGAAATAATAATCGGATACGTAAAAATGAGTTATTACTTATTATATTAAATTAAAAAGCCCCACTTATAACTGCAAGGTAATTTATTGCATTATTATTAAGGTCTCGTTAAGATAGCAGCCCCCCCCCCCCATCCACCCGTCCAACCTTTTGAGAGACTGCAACTCCAGGATTCGATCCATGGCAGCAGTCACTATCGAAAGCTGTACACTATTTGTGGTCAACCCCGACTTTCTACTTTCGACTAATGAGTAATTATAATAGAAATTGTTATTGTTGATCTACATAGATGACGAAAATATCAAGATAAATGACAGTAGATGACTGAAGTTGTCATCTTAGATGGATAAATAATATATAACATTTAGATTTATATCCAGATACTATGATAATTGATAATTAATACTTTTGTCAAGATAAGTCTCAACACAAATTATAGTGACTAACGATAGACTTGAACATGTGTACAAATAAATACATAAAATGTACTAATGTTCTTAATCCGTCAGCCGAGAATTTGACACTCTTATATCCAGCATAATATCTATAATAAATTATTTATAGTATTTGATACCCAATGATGATATTATTTTACTTATCAATTGTAATAATATATAATAATATATAAAAAATAACTTACCAATATAAAAAGTAATTTCACACATATTGACATTCAATTTATTTTTTAACGTGATGTCAATGTAAAACATCACGCATTAATGACATCAAATTAAAAATTTTTACGCAACAACAAAACCGGTGAAAAATTAGTAAACAAATTTTCACATAATATGATAATACACCGTGATTTATTTTTAAAAATAGGTGGGTATAAATGTATAAACTCAAACAATATTATTGTTGATGTTGAATATAATATGCATTTATTGATAAGCTGTTAAAATGTTACAAATATTAAAGAAAACATCCATACAAGTAAATTTTAATTCACAAAAATAAATACATATTTATAAAATCTGTTAATAATTTTAAATAACTGTATGGGTAAATGGCTCAAGACAATTTATTTAAGAATCCACAATACCGAATTACTGAATTTCTCGTGAATTACTGATATTTTAATATTTATCGTTAGAGCACACAAAATTTGTATTCGTTGGTTTGTTGTGTCAGTAAGTTCATTTCAATACCCATCCATTTTCATGCACACAGCACACACCTCAGATTTCCTAATTGTGCTGAACTAGTGGTATCTCTAATGTGAATTTATGACAAGAGCAGACGTTTTTATGAGCATACATCAAGCAATCTAAGTGCCACAGCGTTGGCACACAAACTTTTATCCCACAGAAGTCGAGTGTATCCATCGGATGAAAACGAACGTGCCAAGGCTGTGGTAATTGACATTTAGACTACCGGGTGTACGCTCATAATAACGTTTGCACTCGGAGTAGAATGATTACGAGAATAGGACAATTACATTTTCTGTCGTGTGCTAACGAAAATGGTTGAGGATAAAATAAAATAAAATTAACATAACTATAGTCAGAGGTACGAGATCTAACCTATCTTGGAGCTCTCTCTCCCCCCCCCTCTTTGAGCTGTAAAAGATAATGTCTCAACTATAAGTGTATAGAAGGGAAGTGTCGAGCATCAATATAACGTTTAGAAGAAAGTGTGGCATGTAGTTACAACAATGCATATTATATTATTATTATTTCTGATTTCATAGTATATTATGCATACAGCCTCCGATGTGCTGTGTGAAGAGAAACAGAATCGGGATTGACCTCGCGTAATGTGATATAATTATTACATTATAAACATAACAAAATATGATTTTTATCAATACGCTAACTATACCATAATAATAGCAGTATAATGATACAACGATTAAACTGAAGTGATGTAAATATGTAATAATATTACTGCAAAATTATAATATGGCGACAAAAATGCACTTGAGACAGTAATGTAGGTAAATAGCCTATACAGAGTTCCGTGTTATCGTTATAATAAATAAAATACTTATAACTACCCAATATATTATAACTGGCTGTTTCCTTGCACTTAGTTGCCCGTTGAAAATGCCATCTCTATATGAGATTCGCTTATGATAATGCGAGCAGTATATTATTAGGCAGTACCTCGCTTGGTGCTCACTCTATATGAATAATATTATGTTATATTTTTATTTATTTATTTTGATTTTGGACACGCCGATAAGTGGCTATAAGAACCACCTTGGTGGGCAATACGCGAAAATTCAGTTTGATGCATGCTTCATGTTTTAAACTCAACAGTAGACCCTTTTATATCCACCATACAAATCATATACTGATAAAATGTAGTAATAATATCATTGATTATAAATTTATAAATTAACCATATTAAACTTCTTTAATAAATAATTTAAACTATTTAAATAGTAGTTATAATCAACGATAATACTTAGGTTGAAAGATTGACGAATTAACATGTAATAAAACAAGTTTAGTTTCAGATAAAACATGACATTAATGTCATAAAATCGTTCATTCGAATAACCAAAAGAATGATTTAACTTATCAACGTCATTATTGTATTCAATACCACAATGATACGAGGTTATTCTCATTTCTTATAAAATTTGCTTACATATTTTTGAATTGGATATTGGTTTGGAAAAAAAACTTTTTTTTTGAAGAATCACATTTAGGCCGTAGTCATACGAATGATAAGTGTTATTCGAAACCATAAATAGTGTCGTTGGATACCACCAGTTCATGGCTATAGTCCCATGGCATGAATCAAAGGAATTCAATACTTTGTGAGCATAGGAATAATCGATATAAAATTATTTATCTAGTTAATTAATAAATTGACAAGGTACTATAGTTACTTTCAAAACAATAATCAATAAATTATTATGATATTTTTAGTGTTAAATTTTTTATTCGTACGATTTCAATCAGACCTGCCCTGTTTCAATATTGTATTTTTTACCTACCTACAGTTGAACAAATTAATATTAAATAATGATTCTATTCAAAATGAATTCATACTAGCCAATATATTAAAAATCCCAAGAAAAAAAATTTTAAAAGATTTCAAATTGTGTATGTAATTTATACCATTGCGTTGTATAATTTTAAATTATAGGAACGTCTTAGAAATCGGAAATTTAACACTCTGGCAGAGTGAGCTTTCCTAATTTGTTTAATTTCTTTGAACAATTTTTTTTTAAATTTTATATTAACATACATAATACGTATTACATATTAAATAATAATTAACCATTATTTATTCACGATGTCCAAAACTATATAGAAATCTTGTTGATATGGGCAACGCAAGTGTTTGAAGTATATTTAATTCGTTTCTGTTTTATTTCAGTATCTACAAATAACACAACGAATAATTGATTACACCTACAGTCTAAAAGTTTTAAAGTAGACACTTTCGATATAATACTGTATCGACTGATGTACCTATGTAGGACCATGTCCAAATACTGCAAGCACTGCAATAACCTTATCTTATGCTCCTGTCGGACTCCGGTCAAATCACCTGCAGAAAGTGTCGTGGACTGAACAGAGGATTCAGTGCGATGCCTTAAATATGGCAGTGCAGTGAACTTCCGTCGCCTCGGAGTTGCCACAGAGTTGCTGCAAGTCGTCTTAACGGAATAACGGATCAACCGTTCGCTGACCTATCGACGCAGAAGGATTCGGTCGATGTTGTCGAGCTGTCTGCAGGACCGACCGCGGTAGTGGTAACAAATCATGCAAGTCCACCGGTGTTTCACTAGTATATTGGTTAACACGGTAGTGATGATACTCGCCCCCACAGAATGTGAGATTGAATGCGCTTCGTCATCATTGACAAAGGTTCGGCCAGCCGAATAGGACGTGTCTCGGGCAATCAGCGATGTCGGAAGTCCGAAGGGGCAGCGCAGAGGAGCTTCAAGTCTGATGCCCCGCACACGGAAGTGCAGTTCGGTAAGGTCGTGTCTAAGGACGGCTCAACAAAGCTGTCAGCCCACGAAACAGCTAGGTATATATGGTTTCCAGTAACCGGTAGCGGCTGCAGTGCGATGCAGGAAAAGAGCCGAAGGTGACCGTGGCTCAGTGGCACTGAGGTAGTTTAAAAATACTAGGGAAGACTGTGTAAAATATATATAAAGCCCCACCCCCTCCCTTTGAATCTAAATTTGTATAAGATCGATACATTGTATTTACAAAATTATTAGTGAATTTTTGTGATTTTGACGAATTTTGTAAAAATTTGAACTGAGAATAGTTATAAAAAAATATTTTTTAATTGTTAATATAACAACTTATGAGGAACCCAGTAGAGGTGGGCGAATAAAATTTACTGGGGGGGGGGCCTTAACTTCTGTGTAACTATTTTTCATTCATTTATACGCATTTTTACTTGAAATATAAGTATTTATTCAATAGTGTATCCGTTGATTAAGTTAACTAAATAATTACAAATGTAGTTAATTATATTTTTGTTAGATAATTATTCATCTTAATTGTAAGTTGTTGATTTATACTACTGAAAAAATATTAATGTATTCAAAGTTTCTTGTACAAAATATTCGAAACGAATACGGAATAACATGGCACCCTATTGAATTTCTATTTTTATGAGGTTTTTTTTTTAAATTATTGTTGATGTTCTTGTAATAGATGATGTCAATATGATAGTTTATGTAATTGTCCACGACTTATGTTTGGGTCACCCCAATTTTTAAAACCAATTTTGATTCACTCAAAAACCATCTTGCATTTTTGAAACACTATTTTAAATACGGAAAGTTTACGCTTTTAACTTTGCACTTTTTAAAAACATAATAATATATTTGAGTCGGGTGTATAATATAATAATAATAATAGTGTATCCCTGATATAAAATACTTCTCCGTGAAATATAGTTCAATCAGTATTAGTCGGGTTTATCGGGAAAAAACACTGGTCGGCTAAGTGTGATTTGGCGAGTGCGTAATAATTGGTTCATTATCCCAATGGCCTTGTCAAGCGGTCATTGTCTCGTACACCAAGCGCACCGTTTCGCAGGCACTTGAGCATTTCGTCCAGGCGGGTCTATACTTGATAAAGGATTTTCCGGAAAATTGAATTTTTCATAAACATTATTCATCTCTTGTATAGTTTGTTCATGTGGATCGAATACAGAGCTATTTGATCTTATTTTCCACTGACTTTGTTGTATAAAGTAAGGAAATGAATCATTTAGTGGTAACGTAAATGGTTTTTCCAGGACTCTCCCACCAAATAATATCTAGAAAGAAAAACAGTCTTGTATAATATTTCGAAATTAAATTAAGGACCGTACTTACATTGGCTAACGGCGAAACTCGTTTGATCCATACTGTTACCAATGTTACCAAGTCCGCAACAATTTGGGTTTTTGCGTGCTCGCTGGTTAAAATACATAGGATGCATTTAACAGCTAGTGTCTCGTATACCATTACATGATGTGTTATTTCTCAAAGTTGTCGAATACCGTCCAATATCTGTATCATTGACTTTCGAAGTATGTTTTCCCAGTACCTGAGCTACGAATTCGCGAAACACAAGTGCGACAAGATTTCGAAAATGTGTCATTTTTGTAGTGTAAGTTTTAATGTGTTAAAATGCGATGGATGATTTCTTAATACTATTAAAAATTAAAATAACAAACTTTATATGTATCATATACACCAAAATATGATTTTTTACTACGACTTAGCCAATCATATCCCTGGATTCGGAATCAGAATAATTTTTTCCGCGTCATGTACCTATGTCTGGTTCGGACAAAATATCTATACCGCGGTAGAGACGTATCGGTTTAAAATTAATTTACAATCAAAATATTGGACTACGGCTTATCCAATGATATCCATGGATCGTCAAGGTCCCCTATATGCTGGGGATGCATTTTGCAACATAAAATTAGCATACATTGTTGTAATATGTACTTATTAACGATTCAGTCTGGCTAGGTAGTGTAATCTATATATATAAATATACATAGACATATAATTTTTATATTGCAGGGCATACTTGACAACACACATAATTAAAAATACTTATATTTACTGTGTTTTGTAAGTCACTATTGGTACAAATCGTAAAATCACAAGTGTTAACCCTTTGGTTTATGCGTACTGGAGTTTGTTCGTTGTAATAAAACGCTGGCGGTCTTCGTGTTCGGACCGGCCTCTCTAGGTCAGTTGAAAAATGTTGTTGGCTTGAGCATGGTTGTTCTTCTACCAATGGTTCATTTTCATTTCTAAATTCGTCCACTTGTGTTAAATTTTGGGGGCAAGCTGTTTCCTTGAAAAACATAATATGTACTTATTAACGATTTAGTCTGGCTAGGTAGTGTGATATTTACTATGTTTTGTATGTCATTATCGCAATGCTGAAAGCAAGCTTTTCTCTTTCTTTTTGGCGGCGAATAAATTTGACAATCATTCGTTCTTTCTCGTACCCGGTTTTGATTATTCGAGACTACATTTGTCAGTGGTGTTTGCAAAGTAAAACTTCGTCAATATCCATTAACGTCTGTGGTTGTGGATCAAAAGCAACACCATTAGATCTCTTTTTCCATTTTGTCCTTTGTATATTGTAAGGGTAAGTATGCATTGAGTTTAGTGATATGAATGGTCTATCTATGATCCTACCTTGAAACAGCATCTAAATTAAGATTGTACAGTACAATGAGATATGTTAAATTGTTAATTAAGCAGCGTTCTGTCACGCGCAATGATTTATGGTGCGTTGTAGGCCTCCTTCAACTAATATATATATATATATGGAGTTCTTCTTATTCTTTAAATGACATTGTGTCATTCACATGTTCATTTATAACTACCTGAGGGATTTACTAATTATAAGTCATAGTCACAGCTCGCTACAGTACATACACTGGTTAAAGGCGTAATTCTCCTAAGCCATTTGTATAACAAACCACCAAAGTCTTGCGTTCTTGGAGGATAACCAGTAAGAATTATTGAAATACATCTCACAGTGTCCCGAAGTCCCTTATTTTGTAGTGCTAATTGTAAATGATTAGTATACCAGCATATATCCTCTTCAGTTATCTCATTCACCAATCTACCTAAAGATTCAGCTGTGAATTCCCGATAAATTAATGCGACAATATTTCTTAAATGTGTCATAATGTGTTATGTTTTAGTTTGTTAAGACCCTTTTATTTTCACTAGGAAATATGTATAGCAACAAGCAAACTGTTTACAATTTTACTACAGCTGATTTACTCTACTACGACTGTACTACGACTTATCCATTCATATCTCTGGCTTCGTTAGGATGTCCGCTTTTTGGGAAATGCATTTTGGAACATAACATTAGCATACATTGTTGGTGGAGTCGAGTTGTCCAGAAAACGTTACTTGGTGCAGGATTATGATGGGGGTAAAATAATACGTTTAGTCCCCACGGCTACATTATGTCAAATTCGTTTACCAGCCGACCTAAAACACTTTGGTAGTATTGAGTAAGTCATATGGAGTCATGTGATACCATTTTGAAAGCTGTAGACCCAAATTTAGAATCTTAATAATTGTTTTTTCTTACGATCAGTCTCGGGTACATATAATATGCACTCCTCCGGCAGACACGTATCTTTGTATTCCTAATTAATAATTCAAATATTGTACTACGACCTATCCAATCATATCCTTGGCTTTGTTAGGGTCTCTACTATGTTACATATCTTTCATATTTATAAAATTATATTTGATTAAGTTATAAAGAACTTTGTAATATACTCATTCATTGCCGACTATGTTCTATCCTTAATCCCGTGTGTTATTATTAGTGACATTATATGAATATTAATTTGACATACTCAATAGTTTACTATACCGAAACCACTAATAAACTACAAACAAAAAAAAAAAATATTTTCTCATACATAATAGCAATAATACACGGCCTACGAAAATGTCAAAAAACAAACTAATACGCGGGCAACGCCGTGTTGGGACGGCTAGTAACATAATAATAATCTATTCACACAAAAATCAAGCATACGACAATAATTTTTTTATGGTTTTAGTGCAATGCACTCCGTAACTACTCAACCAATTTTGATAATATTATTATTATACTTAATGTGTACGATTTGGTCCAACTTAAAAGTATAGGATAGTATTTTTATCTCGACAAGTGTCTTAGATTCTGAGGAACTTAAGTAAAGATTTTTCAATGAAGTGTGTGTGTTTTTTATTCGTATCTGTTTACACGAAAATAAAATTGTAGTCGAAATAATGCTTCGATTTTCTACTTCCGGTACTTTTTCAGGCGGGAATTGAAATCCACAGTTGGTACATTCGGCGGTTCAAAATTTAAAAATTCTAGTAGACAGTAGTTTTTAGAAGCACCGGGCAAAACAAAAAAAAATAAGGAAAAACAGTAATGTGTTATGAATGAACATATCAAAATATATTTCATTTGTATTCATTTTCTGGAAAATCTTGTATAGGTACTGGCATTTATACATAAGACGTGACTTAATAATAATTTATTAAATTTATAAACACTTTTTGAATACAATTAATTCTGTTTAATGTATATCATATTTATATATAGGGGGATCTAAGCTTTCCAGTCATTTCTCAGCTGGTTGGCTAATAATTTATAGTTTATTTCCTCTTTACAGCTGAGGTTAAGCTACGGCTCGTTTTTTTTAACGTGATATCGCCCAGAGCAATATTCCACGAGTCCTATACCTTCTATATCGATGGCTAAGAGGCCAAAAGTTTTATGTCCCAAACACTAAATATGAAAATTGAACATATAACTTTTGGCCATCAATATTCGCCTAGTTTCATATAAAATGTTGACATATTTCATGTAATTTTTAGTCACACGGTGTGTTAAAATATCTTATTAGTCATTCTTCATAGTCTTTAATTGTTTTCTTTTGACACGCTATAGTGGTCTGATTTTAATTAGCTTTATCGGTGTAAATTTGCCATTTGGAAATTGGGTTGTAAATGGCAGTAGGTATTGAATCTTTGTGCTATTTATATTCGTACCTATCAAATTTTCTGAATGGAAATTTTATGAAAATTTCATTACCCCATATCCTCGATATGTATTCGGCTAAGTAGGGTCACCTCTTGTGAGCACATTAACACTTTCTCCTTCCACAAACAAAGATTCTCATGTATCGTTAGCATAGTCGTTTGCCAACATATTATATAAGTTCGGCAGGCATGGTTGCCATTTTCTACTGGCAATATAATATTGCCTTGATCAGCATCTACTTGTTCTTGGACCCATAAATTATCGTCGTACCTATATCCTTCGACGTCTCCTTGGCGGAGACACTTCTGCATTATCATCGCATATAGGTCGTTTGCGTGGATTTACTACATTCGTTTCTTTTGACGTGGGATATAATGGACAATTGTACTTGTTAAAAACGAGATCTATATTAGCGAGGATTTATTCGTCTGGTGTAAATACATGGCCTAAAGTGGAAAGATACCAACCATCCCTTTTCATGCTATTAGGATGAAAGTCATTCACCGTAAATTTGAAGAGCTTTAGTTGTTGCTTTGCGTCATCAGTAAAAATGTCGTTAAACAAAATGTATATGATTAAAGTAAAATTAATTTAAAAAAGAATATTATAAATTACTAGCTGAATTACCCGGCGTTGCCCGGAAACAAATTCGTGACAAATAAGATAACGCCATGTATTACCATTTACCGTCTTAAATTCATAATTATCGATAAGATATAAGGCTAGGATACTAAACTTAAAAAATAAAACTAAGTTTTTTGAAAAGTAATTTTTATTATTTTGGAAAAATATTACATAACTACCGATTAACCAATATTTCTTAATAAACTATATTATTAGTTTTTTCACCAGGGACATATATGAATACATTTTTTTCTGAGCTTACACGGGAGCAGACAACATAAAATTGTCCGTGATTGAAGCAAGGATCGCTGATGTCAATTCCTGCAACTTTCATTGTCTGTCCTTATGCCGTATTAATTGACATAGCAAAACAAAGTTTAACGGGAAATTGGACACGTTTAAATTTGAAGGGGTACTCGTTTGTTATCATTGGTATTCTTGGGATATATACAATTTGACCACTCGCTGAGTCGGTAAGAATTTCAGCTTCAATAAGGTTTTTTTCAAAGATAATATTTTTAACCTCGTTCCATTGCACAATTTGAGAGCATTTAAATTTCGTTTGAGAATAATAGGCACACCGATTTTTAAATCAAGTTTGTGTGGAGGGAGACTTGATGGATTTAATGAGTTAAGAAATTCAGTCGGGATATCTATAGCTTCATCTTGATTAAAGTGTATCTATGGAAATATAGTTTTTTTTTTATCAGCTTCGAACATGGAAAGAACTTTTTCGTTTATGATGTTGACGGTGTCGTTTTTAGGGGCCAAAATTGCACGTTTCATTGCAATCCATTCATTGGATTTATTGGAAAGATGAGAACTTTCAGAATAAACTTTGTTAATTAAGTTATTTTGATCAAGAACCGATTTCGTATAGGATAACCATTCTGTCCATAACAAAACATTAAAGGATACTGTAACGCATCGTACGAACGATGTATGATGTATACGACTGATGTTCACTTACGCGTGTTAATGTATCATCTCGAGCTCTTAATACAATATCTCTTTTCGAAAATTCTTGACCGACAATTAATATGGCTCCTTCATCAGTTTGAACTGTTGTCTCTAAACAACTCTTATAGTAGTATTCAATTTTTTTTTTTTTATAAATGTCAATAAAATATAAGGTTCCTGATATATTGTTACAAGTTACAACAGCAGTTAAAAAATATTAAAAAGTTCAAATGTTGACAAAATTTTTCAAATTGAAAATTTACAAATTATTTTGCAGTTGAAAAATTATAAAATGTTCAACTTTTATAGCTAAGGATTGAAAATTGAAAACTAGGTTCCACGTAAAATGATTATTCTGTAACCAAAAATATCTTAAAATTATATCAGTTTTTTTTTTAAAAATAGTTATTACTTATTTTAAGTTATACAAACAATTTACAATTTTAAGATACTCATAACTCTCTTTAAAATTAAAATATAATATAAAGCCCAGAAGCCCACCGTAATAATCTTACATTTAATTTTAATAAGAAGTCAATTCACTCTAATTGTTAAGCTAACAGAGCTAAACGTACAATTTGATATGCTACGCTCTAATAAGACGGAGACAACACACGCGAGTATAACGTCCTCTTAAATAACCAAGAAATACGATTTAAGTTATTTTGTTGTAATTTAAAATATTTACATTTTAATATTTTTAGAATTATACTTAATATTGTAATTTGTGAAATATTTGTTTGATAATTTTCATATTATGATTGTGTGTAGGTATTATATTGTATTAAAAAATAAACAATTATGATACTTAAATTTTAAACAAGTAAAAGTTTATTTTGACCTTCCAAAGTTGACTTAACAATTTAAGTACATGGTGATAAATGCGTTGATAAAAAAAAATTTCGAAACAGATAATTTTTTCCTAACTTAGGTAGGTGTTGCTTAAAATTCTAGACAAATAGGTAAGTATCGAGTAGTAGATTAGTAGATAATTATTATAATTAAGGTAGCAACTAAATTATAATTTTAAAGTTATTAAAATTCGATTTTTAAAGCTGAAGTTGAAAATTAAAAATATCTTTAAAGCACTCCATCCCAAGAAAAAGACACCAACTTACCTATACCTAATGGGTATCTATAGAAAGAAATTGCTGACCAACTAAAATATAACAATATTATAGACACATCTGTTGATTTAAAAAATAGGAAAGTTAATTTATAATATTGTTTTACTACATTTATTGACTTATTTTATCAATTTAATTACCAATATTAAGCTTAAGTAAATTATGTATTGTGTTATTAATTTATTTACTTATTCATATTGTTGTAAGAACAAAGTGTAATATTTAAAGCCTATTTTGGCTCATGCATCATTATAAACGGACACTTGACAATGATGACATTTTAGGCCCCAAAATGTACTCTCCCCCAGGCCTGCAAATTTTCAGACCCTGGTCATGGATACATACCTAAGACATGAATGCTTTTATTTTCCTATCTATAATATAAAATAGCTAGGTAAATAGTGCGTAGTAAGTACCTAGGTACCTACATTAAAAGTTATTGAAATCTAAAAATTAAATGTTATCAGTCAATTATTGAATTTTTTTAAAACTATTATGCCTACATATTTTAAAGACGCCTTGGATAACATTTCACCTTATCAAGACGTGTAGGTAATATACCTATATTTGTGACCTTGACATTATTGTAATATAAAGTATTATACATAAACATTTGAAAATGTTATATATTTTTGATACTAATTTAATATTATATAATATTAACAAATAAGTTACCTATTAGGTACCCTTGAGTCTTGACTACATAAGTGATTTAAGAACAGCAGCTGAACTATACCGAATCAACGGACTTAGGCAAAAATATTCAAATATAATTAATAATATAACATTAACAGATAACTTAACATACTTAGTAGGTACATAAATCTATAGTTAAAAATTGATAAATCTTAATATACAATAATTTTTGAATTTGTCAATATTTAAGGATTGAGAGGATGTGTATTAATGGTATTTATAAATATATATTAAAATATATTTTTTGAAATTTATGGATTTTAAATTATAGACAATTAAAATATCCTTATAAAGTTTATTTTGAGTTTAATAATATTTTTACCGACACTGCCTGCATTGTAATTGTATTTATAATGAAATATATAGAAATTCATACCTTATGACCATCTATTGAATGTAGTAGTTTATTATTTACAATATTATGAAATGATTGCTTATTGGCTTAAGAGTAAAATACAATATTAAAGCTTAACAGTATCCCTGAAATTAATGAGTCAGTTCTCTCCCCCCCCAAACGTGTTCCCAATAAAAAATAATATCTCTAAGCCAATGTCCACTCAAAGCAGTACAGTAACTGATAGCTACACATCAACTTTCCACTATTGTTTATACACAGAAACAATTAATTTGTCATTAAAAAAATAAACTTGTTATGAAATTCACCACTTTTAATAAAAAAAAATATTATACTCTTATTAACAAAACGGGTTTTTTTGACAAAACAATACATTTTTAACAATAACAGTACACTATATAAATATAAAAGTTTAAAAAGGGGAATAACAATAATCATGTTTTACAATACAGAAGTGAACTAATATTTTTTTAAGTTTCATGATAATTAATTTTAAGTAGATGAAAGTACATTTTATTTAAATACAATAACATAAAATCGGTTTTAACAAGCAATCTGTGAGAATATATAAACCCATTTTATATGTCTGGTCCCAAAAATTAAATAATTTACAGGCAATCAGTGCTTGTTACACACCTAAGCTTTGTATGTGCTAGCCGAAACATCACCACCAGTACCAGTCCAGTTTGTGTGAATATATTTTCCAGGAGCAGTCAAAAGCTCATAAGTATGAGCACCAAAATAGTCACGTTGAGCCTAGCAAATTAAAATTGTTTACAATTATACTACATGTTAAACAATAAATAACAAATGTGTTTAGTATATATTTTACCTGTAATAAATTGGCCGGAAGCCTAGCACTTCTATAACTGTCGTAAAAGGCAAGAGCCGTACTGAAAGCTGGAGTGGGGATACCTAGCATGGCACTTGAAGCAACAACCTTGCGCCAAGCTGCTTGACTGTTGTGTACGGCATCTTTAAAGAATGGATCAAGTAACAAATTCTTAAGATTTGGATCAAGTTCAAATGCTTGTTTGATCTTTCCCAAGAATGCACTAGAATACAATATTTGCGTCAAACAATTTCTTCAGTAGCTAAAAGTAAATATAATAATACAACCTTCTAATAATACATCCTCCACGCCACATGAGTGCAATTCCTCCATAATTTAAGTTCCAGCCGTGTATTTTTGCAGCTTCTCGCATCAACATGAATCCTTGAGCATATGAAACAATTTTAGATGCGTACAGCGCCTTAAAACAAAATATTAATATTAAATTGCAACAAAAACATATGTGTTACATCAACACATTCAGTTACTTAAATACAGTATAAATCATAAGGACTATCGTTTAGAATGAGATGCCGCTAAGAAAGAGTAAAATATAAGAGTCTATAATATGATGGTAAATAAAATATAAAAATATACATCACACCAATTAATAATGAATATGTATTAGAACAAGACATCAACAATGGTGCATACACCTTCTATATGTTACGCCAGTTCCTACCAGCAAATCAATATATTTCGTTGTGTAGATATTATAGAATAGATGTGAATAACTATACACATTATGCTAAATATGTACAAGGTTCTAGTGTTTTTAAGTTTATAAAAATTAAGAATAAGATTACAGTATTGTGAAAACTTCCAATCATAATCAATTTAACTTATGGTTTAGTATTAACTAAATCAGTATTAATGAAAATATTTTTTTATACTTTTTATATTTTATCACATTTTGTTTACAATGAGAACACATTATAACTGTAACCTACTGACCTTTGGAACTCTATGTAACTGATTTGTACTGAATTTAAAATTAAGTTACCTTTCCAATGTCTTTTAAGAAAGCTTGTTTATCTCCGTTAAAGGCCTCTGTTGGTCCTTGAAGAACTTTACTAGCTTCCGCTCTTTCATCAATTAATGAAGACAGACATCGTGCAAAGACAGATTCTCCAATAAGTGTGACTGGAACACCATAATCCAATGCAGAAATAGCGGTCCATTTACCAGTACCCTTTTGGCCAGCTGCATCACGGATTTTCTCAAGTAAATATTCTCCATTGTCGTCTTTGAACTGCATTATGTTTCTTGTGATTTCTATTAAAAATGAGTCCAATTCCCCTTTATTCCATTCTTCAAAGGCCAATCCCATTTCTTTATTATTCATTTTTAAAGCAGATTTCATCAAATGGTATGCTTCACAGATAAGTTGCATGTCTCCATATTCAATTCCATTGTGGACCATTTTCACGAAATGGCCAGCACCATCCTCACCAACCCAATCACAACAAGGTTCACCGTCAACTTTAGCAGCAATACTCTGTAAATTAGATATGGTTTGATACAAAATTGGAGGCAATTGGATTTCTTAACAATCATAATAACAATATATTTAATTTAACTATAATGTTTACATACTATTTTCTTAAGATTGCATGAAATAAAATCTTGATCAAAGTGAAAGTAATTACTTTCATAGCATTATTATAATATCAATTTGGTAGGTAAGGATTATTATATTATATATCTGGTAGGCAGTTGCCTTGAGGCAGTAGAAAATATGATCAAATTACACGCCCAAATAGCCCTGTACCAGTCATTACAACAATAAACAAAACTATTTTTAACTGTAGGCATAACATGAATAAACTTTAAAATACCTATATTTTGTTATTAGTTTAATGGAACTATTTATTGAACCAAGGCTAGGTTGTCAAAGTTATGAATTTGAATAGAATTTATGTACAGATCAACTAAGACTTGGTTCTTAAAATGTATTATAATAATAATATTTGAAGGTAATAGAAAATTTAAATGATAAGATAACATTACAAAAAAGCACATTAGCTCAGGTATAATTATCTAATAATTTATTTTCTATAAGAAAATTATTCAGTTCTATAGGTATGCAATATTAACTAAATATTGGTAAGTAAGTAAAATAACAAATTAAAATAATTAAATATCCCAAGACTACTTCATAGTATACATATAATTGCTAGTTATAGGGAAAATATATCAACATAATATTCATATTAAGGACTACTCACTTGGAAAATATCCTTAATATATGGCCAAGCTTTTGGATTTCCCCCAGGCATCAATGATGGACCATATCGTGCTCCCTCTTCACCACCAGATACGCCTGAACCAACAAACAACAAGCCTTTTTGGGCAAGTGCTTTAGTTCGGCGTTGTGTATCTTGGTATTCAGAATTTCCACCATCGATAATGATATCACCCGTTTCCAACAAAGGTTCAAGTTGAGCAATAAAATCATCAACAGCACTACCAGCTAAAACAAAAATAAACCAAAAATGAATTAAGGAACTCATTGAAAATATTAACATTTCTAATGTTTGAATGACAATTTAGTTTATTAGTCATTGTAAAAATGCTTAAACTTTTACATGCATCACAAAATTGTTATATTTTGATTATGTTTATGGCAAAAAATACATACATTAAGTACAGCAAATATAAATGAAAATAATTATAACGAACAAAACTTGTATGCATTTGTATAGAAATTAACATTTAATTAGCACGATTTGATAAAAAAAACAAAATATATTAAAGTTAATGGCGGAGTATTACCTTCATAATTCAAAAATAAGAGGCAACGATAAATAATATAAATATTTTAAGTTGGTACCATTGGTTTTAATGACATTCAGATAACACTTTATACGTTATCAGTAGCACGTTATTGTACACGAAAATTAAAAGATTTAAATTTGAACTTCATGTCCATCATCATTCGTACAAAAGTGATTCATTCCAACAAAAACCGTAAAAACTAATGTTAATCATTAATTCATAGTTTGATCACAACTTAAACGTGTCTAAATAATTAAACCTTCGTATACCGTGTAGACTAATGAAAATGGACAAATCGAGTGTATATGATTTCGGTATCGACGACGATTCAGTTCCATCAATAGAACAAACGGTTGACATATCTAAAGATGTTCCACCGACTGTCGTTCAACGGTACTATGAATCTCGTTATGCCACGAACGTCAACGAAAAACCCAATCAAGACTACAGTGTGTTAATTCATTCCAACAATCTGTGCATCTTGTCGTTGGCACCCACTCATGTTTTAATGGGCAAAACCATCGACAAAATAGATTTTCAAGTATCAGGGAACACTGACCGCCTCAGCAATATAATGACGGGAAAAGGAAAACGAGGAGCTCAAATTGTGCAGGCAGGGTCAACTCTGTGTAAGGTCCATTGTTCTGACGGCGAAGAGCACAAAATACTGTCGGCCGTCCCGGGAAAATTAGTGCAAATGAACAGCAAACTAGCAGAAACTCCAAACATCATGTTGACCAAACCAGATGATCTTGGATTCATAGCAATAGTGTTACCACAAAAACAGAGGTTTGAAAAGATCAAAGACGGACTCTTGACTAAAGAACAATACACAACTAGAAATTCTAGTTTGACTGAAATATAAAAGAATTATTGTTTTTTTTTTTACTATTGTGTGCTATTATTTTATAAATAAATAAATTTCTTGAACATATCTACACCTTAGGATTATACTATGGATTATTTTGTTTTAATTTAAGTTCTATAACCATAACATGTTTTAATAGAATAGCTTGACTTCTACCAATATTACCTACAAGTTAATTTGTCTAAATATTCAATTGTTCAACAATCATTATTAATTTAATGAGGAACATTATAAGTGAGTTTGAGTGATGCAACAATCAAAGTGTTTGTAGCAGCATGTTAGGCTCAGATGTTTGTAACAATAGAGGTGTTAAAAACAGCTTGCGTACAGTACAGTGTGTACACCGTAATGCTGAAGTACTTAGCATAGACAAAAGCACTGACACAGTGAATTCTGCTTTCACCGCACCTGAAATTACTTTTGGATTAATTAGAGGGTCGGTAAATATTAATTTTAAATGCCAATCACCCACGTATATAATATTATACCTATTTATGTCAATACTAAACAATACTTTACTCAAGCATATAATCGAATGACTTAGGAGCACATAGTTTTTACCTTGCACACCCTTTGCTGGTATTACTTATGAGTTATGACACAGCGAGAAAAATAAGTCGGCTGCTTATCATTCTATTGGACTGGCTAAAAATGAAACGAGCACACCTACGTGATACTCATTACTATCATATTGTAGAAATTAGTTTCAAAATGAGACTTTTATAAAAGGTAGTTAGTCCAAGTGGCTACCCACCTACTTCCGATCTACTTGTGTTGACATTAGTAGTGTTCGATGAAAACTGTACAAATTTGACTCACCTTTGACAAGCATCATGACCCGGCGAGGCTTTTTCAATGAGTCGACCAATTCCTTAAGCGAGTGCGCTCCAACGATTTTCGTGCCTTTGGCACCCTTTTGCAGGAACTCGTCCACCTTCTCGACGGTCCTGTTGTAGGCGGTGACCACAAACCCATGATCGTTCATGTTGAGTATGAGATTTTGGCCCATGACGGCCAAGCCGATGAGTCCGAAGTCTGATCTGCGAAGCAAACAAAACGACATGACGACGTCAACGATGGTCGATGGACGAGAAAAATGATTGAAAATCGGTGAAAACGATCAAGTTGGATTAGGTACGATATTGTACAGAGAAATACAATCGTACAACAAATTACACTTATAATACATGTTGTACTCACTTGCCACTCATGGTGTTCGGTGCTCGACGTGCGTGTAGACAGCAACACGGTCACTGGGTGAATGGTGGACGGGCGGTCGGCGTGATAACCGCGATAAAAACAACCAGCGAAACGGATCAAGGTCTAGCCGCACGGAATATCGGTATGTTCTACAGCCGCCAAGGTCGACCCGCCGGCCGACTGGTTCGCCGAGAGTGGAGTAAACGACGGTACGACTGTACGAGTGCGTTGTATTATAGTGTACAACAACTACTACCAAGGGTATGACCTCAACTCGAACCTGCGCTCCGCGGCGGCGTACCGTCGTTTGTGTGTATGGCGGTTTCTTTACCTTTTCACTTTCGAGTTTTTACCTCGATTCGGCGGCGGCGTAATTATTGTCATTGTCGTTGTTATTATTATTATATAGATCGCGGACTCGCGGTATGTTTGCACTTACGACCGATATCTTATTATATTATGGGGAAAATTAACGATCGTTAGACCGCAAAAACTCGCCGCGATAGTGTATTAGTGTAACGATCGTAATTTTTAACGGCACCGCAAATTCGTGATAAAAGGGCAAAGGGTCGCTTGGGAGCGCGTAGCCGATTTTGTTCGGCTTAGAGAAAGTAAAAGTATTATTCCGGTTAGGTCCCGAATACCGATAATAATGTAATAAATAATGAAACTATGAAACGCACATAATATGTAACGATTTCCCAAAGTAACTATATGCGACCAGTAAATAGTAATAGTTATTGGCAATAGTACGATGACGGTGCAACGATTGTTATATCACTTTGCGTTGATTGATGGCTAATGGCTATGACAATAATATCTTAATGGTGAAAAATATGTAAATCGACGTGGTCGACCGCGATCGATAGCCAGCGGTTGTCGCTGGACACGACTCTACGAGTTATATTTCGGCGAGGGCGCGTGCTGTCCACGAATTTAGTGTATATAATATATCGTCTTAATTAGTGATGCTGTCTTGATAGTTGATACTCGATTGGTAGCAGCAAGCATTGCCAGCCAAATAAAATATACCTAAGTATAAGCTATAATCTGGTCCATCTGAGGTATTGACTGGTCAATCGGCTCTCTCATAGTCTTGTGGTACCTATTTTTTTGTACCAATAAAAGCTCAAAATTCTAGAAATTTTGTTTGATGTAGCCATATGACATGATAAATCCACTTGTTGCATATTCAACTTTGGCTGAGACCACACTGCTTTGCAGACGAATATCAATTGGTGATGTCGAATTTAAAAATTACAGATCAAACGATTTATACAAAATAAATATTCGTAAAAATAGTACTTATTGAAGTTATCATTAGCCAGACACCACGATTTTCTATACATCATTTTTCAACATAATTATTTACACTGGCTGCCTACCATGGCCCTACCAGAAAATGCCTAGCTGACCTTAAACATATTAATTTGATTTTTAGTCATGTTTCAAGCAAAAATAAATTGTAGATGATTCAGGTATACACGAAAATATCTAATTAACAATAATATACAACATTATTACTATTTCTTGTATAATAATACATTAATGTTATACCTGCAAGTTACAACCTATACTCGTATAGTCGTATACCTATTTTATAACCAATGTTATTACCTACGAATTACGAAGATTTTAAATTTTTCTACAAATACGTCTGTTGTCCCTAATCGGTGCAACACGATTGCGGACTTTTTACCTTTTTACCTGAAAAAAACATAACACGATTGCGGACTTTTTACCTTTTTATATTTGAGAAAAAACAACACGATTGCGGACTTTTTACCTTTTTATATTTGAGGAAAAACAACACGATTTTTATTTTGAGCAAACACAAATATTTAAATAATTTTACCAACATTAATAGTAACTCAATAAGTATGTAAAAAAAAATCATATAATAAAGAATTAAGATGTACTCATAACGATGATAATAATAATAATTAATAAAAGTAAAAATAGTAAATTAGTAAAATAAGTAAAAAAAATAAGTAAAAATAGTAGTAAAAATTAGTAAATTAGTAAAAATATATGTATATAAATCACAGTAACTTATTATTACGTGTCAAAAAAAAAAAATATACCTATATACATAACAAAAATCAAGTTCTTATAACTTTTTTGCACAAAAACGTGGTCCTAATGTCAGCAAATAATTATTTAAAGATATTTCTTTTTTTTTATATTTTTGCCAAGTATTTATTATATATGCAATATTCTCTTCTTGATCTTTACGAGGCTTGTTAATATTATTTTGTTTTAAACTATATATTTTTAAATAAGTTTCACTTTGGATATCTAATAAAATATGTAGAACTTGGTGAATAGATGGATGAGACGTATAAAACTGAGAATTATAGTGACTATGGAATGATTCTGGCACATTGGTCGTTCTTGCCTCTGTTGAAGGTTCAGTTGCCCATAAAATCGGTGGGAAAACGGCATCAGATGATATATAATTGTTCAGTATATAATCAGTGAATTCAAAATTATCAGTAGGGCTATTTTCAATTAAATAAGTAAAAGCATCTTCTACATCTTCCGAAGGTAAAAATCCAAGTGCAAAAAATTGTTTCAACCAAACACCTAGTTCAGAATTTGAATTATAATTTTTTAATAAATTACTGTCACTTTGAATTTTCCTGAACCAAGATTGGCCTAAATGAAATCTGCAGGCCATAATTTTGCAGTTTGGAAAAAAATGTCTAACAGCGTTGTGAGCACTTTTTTCAAAATCAAAATGAAAATTTGAATACTTTAACGATTTTTGTATATCTATGTCTAATCTTAAACATAAATTAATAATTGTGTGCCACATTTGTATATAAGTTTCAGTTGATTTTGAAATTAAAAAACAATAAATTACAGGAACATAAAAATTGTGTTTACTCAAAATAAAAATATTTAACACGCAATCGTGTTGTTTTTCCTCAAATATAAAAAGGTAAAAAGTCCGCAATCGTGTTATGTTTTTTTCAGGTAAAAAGGTAAAAAGTCCGCAATCGTGTTACGCCCGTCCCTAATACTGTGCGTATTGTTTTATTTTACCTAAAGTAAAAACGTAAGGTTAGGTAACTTGTCAAAGTGAAATAACATATTATACAATTTCTTCATTAAGTTTAAAAAAAAAACAGTAACTAGCTTGTATTTATCAATATTTTTTTTTAGTGCATGGCTGGAATTTCATTTTTTAGAAAAATTGACGTCTATCTATATTATCCCTACCAAGAGGCACAACCACCAGGGACGGATCCAGGGGGGCTAGTGGCGTACCCCCCCCCCCCCAGACATATTATTTCCCAATTTTTAATAATTCTACAGATCCTGATAGTACCATATTTAAAATTACAAGTATGTCTGATAATATAATATATTATTATACGAGTACGTATCATTCTGGGGACCTGGGGTGCACAAACTAAGATAGTACTATCTTTGTTCCTGGTGGATAGTCATTCAAATATTGTAATTTTATATAAGCAGAAAATAGTGCCCCCTCCCCAGATCTTTACTCTGGATCCCTGCCTGACCACCAGTCACCACTGTATAATATTCCTTATTCATGGCTTATTTTCAACGTTTTTTTTCTCGTCCCTCCCCTCAATTATGATCCAGGGACGCCCCCGGCCCCTGCGTTTCGTTATTTATTTGTCGGGCACAGTTGTCTAACGGATTAGGTACCTAACAGACTTGAGTAGGTCGATTATAGATAGATACCTCGGTAGCAGAAATATTATTTGATCGGTTAATTCACAAATCGTCCGATCGAGGATCGTCGGCTATACCTATTCTGTTACTGCAATGATTTTCAATGTTTCGATATTCGACGCCCAACACACAATAATATACGCATCATAATAATATATCGGGCGTACTTCAGATTTCTACATTACGTAGTTATTATTATATTTGCGACTGTTATTTCAATAATAATTGTTTGATTGATAACAATAAAATTACAGTATTTACTATATTTTAGTATTTGGTATTTACACTTACACATGTTATAATATAGGTAATAATATACTCACACGATATGATTAACTAATATAATATTAAATGTTATAACTTATAAGTGTATAGCGTGTAATAGCTGCGCATCTCTCGAGAATAACAGAGCGCTTATACTTTGATTATAATATTATACTATATATCATTTTAATTTCAAATTACGGGTGACGTAATTTCGAATCGAAAATAAAGGTTATCGCTAGTCATCGCTCCCATTATTGTTTAGACTTTGGCTGATTTTATTTATACACATATAATAATATACGGCAGGCCAACAAGTTTGTTAACACACGACAGAAACGAAACGTGATAAATTAAAATATATTTTATTCATATGATATTCATTATAACATTTATATGAATATATTATATATACCATATATACGTCATATATTATATCATGACGTATAGGTATAATATAATATTCAATAAACATTTTATTAATATTACTTATTAGTGCCTAGTGCCTACCTGCATGGCTATCTACCCCGTACCCGGGTAAAAATCATGATTAAGTTACGTGGTTTTGAGAGTCTAAAGAGGGACATGTGTTTTTGATAGCCCTTTAAATAACACATTACACAAACGCATAAAGCGTGAGTATATCAAGTTTAATATTTCAGGTTTTGGAATTGATGGGTGTTATCCATAGGCACAATTTGGTGGGTGCTTAGCATAAGAGCAAATAGGAAGCATCTTAAGGGGCTAGCCCCCCAAACATTTCCCAATTGATTTTTAAACTTATTCAGTATTGTCATTATTATTGGATTAAGTTCTCCCCCTCAAAAAAAATCTCAAACACTATTTGCGCCTTTGACTGCTAAGGTCGTCTGCTCTGTCCAGTTTTTAAATTAGTATCCTCATTTATGGTTATAATAGTCCAGTTATATTAATTTGTACATTTTTAATTTTTAACTAATATCTACAGAATACGCGTACAATTTACATTGTGCATTTTAAATTACTGTTGAATGAGTTACGCGTAATCCATGATCATAATATAATTTTTTTTTAAAAAAATAAAGAGTTTCAATTCTCTAAGTGTTTTCATTGAAACTGCTCCCCCCCCCCCCCGGGCTCCGATTTTATCATTCAACAAACACCCCATCAGAATAAGGTTACGATTTAAAATATAAAAGAGTATTATAAACTGTACCACGAGGCACGAGCAAAGGAACATCAAATTATTAAAAATCCAGAAATTATCAATTATATAAATTATTTTAAAATATAAGTATGCATTTTTCATTTGTATGAGGTATATTGTCTCCCCCCTTCCCAAGAAAAATCATATCCACGGCAAGGATAGTATCGCAATAGGTAAATGTTTTTATACCTATTATTTGTGTATTGGTTTATATTAATATGTCAAATGCTACAGTCTACATAGACTTTATAACATGTATAAATATTTATTTTATTTTACATGATTAGTGATAATTCTTTATATAGGTAGTTAATTATTACGATACACCTCATAAATACTGAAAAGCATCAATAGAATTGCCTACGTCTAAAACGTGAAATCGCTGTTGAATAACTTGTTAAATTCTATACGGCCTACCTACCTATTTATATCTAGCTGGTATATACCATATAGGAATATTAAAATATGGAATATATAATTTTATGTAGTAGGTGCCTATTATACCTAACTATAGTACCTACTAGTTTACAGGCATTATACGGTGGTTTTTTCGTTATAATAAGCGCGTTGGCCTGATTATTATAGGTATACATGAATATAAAAAACGATTTGCCGCTCAAACCTAAAAACGACAATGTTCTATAGGACGGGCTAAAAAATCGTGATGGATACCTCTTATAACCTACATCTATTTACACATACACAATGTTAATGCAGCACGGGCTTTAAAAATGTTAATTACATTCTCGTTTACAACTGCACCAGCACCGTGCTCGCATATATTACAGTGGGTTGTGGGTATTATTATTACTATTATTGACTTTGACTTCTATTGTATGATATTATACTATTATTTAGTATTATATTATATGTCGGTGATCGATCGGGTGGTGGTTGAGTAGACCCCCTAGGCAATGGTGTGTATAATGTTCACTATACGTATAGTTCGTATGATTCTATTATTTATAATATGTTGTTTATATCGTCGGTATTAATAATTATTCGATCTTATTTACTAAACATAATGCGATTTTTACTTTTTTTTTTTTTGTCGGGATAGCGCTCTCGTGGCGATATAGCATGCATTCACGCCTATTTGCAGGCGTTGTGAAAGTCGCTGAGCGTACCCACTAATAAGAAAAACGCCTATTATTTAATACGACAAGTGTACAATGTATATATATATATGTATACATTATAATATTATTTAGTATACTATCATAATACCTACTATCAGCTATCTTAACGAGAACATAATATAATAAATGACCTTCTTGCAGGTTCGCGGGGCTTTTTATTATATAATAATTCATTTTTAACGTATCCGACTCATTTTAAGTATATTATTATACATTTATATATTGTTTATATCCAGCATGACTAATGACTATCACTAGGTATTACTTATTGTCGTGTAAAAATTGAAAAATATAATTAACCTTCAGCAGGATTCATGATTCACCGTGTTTCGCACGACACCTAAACTCCAGCCTACAGAACCGTGATTGACTTGCACTGATCGCATGGACAACACAATATTTTTTTTTTTTTTAACTTTATTTAAGAATTTAACTTATTAGGTACTTACTTATAGATTAAATGGTGTCCATGGCTAATGTCCTAAAACCATATGTACCTAGTTCTCGACTCTCGTGCGGATGACGTAGTTTAATTGGAATTTACATCAGTCGGCGAGAATATTATGGTTTTAACTGTTATAAAATGCATTTATGAAATAAGTATATAATTCGTATAAATTAATAATGTTTGAATAAAATAAATGTTCAATTTTTTTATTGTTTTACTTGCTGTACGCATATGATAAATTCAAAAATTGCAAATGTAGTTCTGTTATTTATTTCTAGCTGAATTATGATCTGTTTTAATTTATTGATTAAAAAATGTAAACATTTTGTACAATACATTTATAATGGCAAAATTACTATTGAATAAATTATTTTTATTTAAAGTTATTCATTGTACAATTACTCATTCGTCCCCTATTTACTACTATAGTAAATCGGTACCCACTAACTACTATCCTAAATGGTTTTTCATTGTACTTATTGAAGTTTTTTTTCAAAATAGTTGAATGACAACGTACATTATTAATTTATTTTCTGAAGCTAAATATTTTTCTGAAAATATTTATAGACAAAAATGGAAATGTTGACAAATTTAAATGGTTATAATTTTATAACTTATAAGTACTTAGATAGTAGATACTTAATACTTATAACATTTAGACGAGCTGAGTAGTGTTGTACCAACATTTTGCGGGATACATCCCTGTGCCATCCAATTCCTTACAACTAAACACTTACTTTAAATGTGGCTAATGTAGGTACCTACCTAAGTAGTAAGTACTTACTTTTAAAAAATGTATTATACTCAGTCGAAATTCAGTTTTTATAAATGAATATTCTTTGGAAAATATTCGGCTTTTTCAAAAAGGTTTTTTTGTAGTGACTTCAAATTATTTAAGAGCAAATATTATTTATACTATTAGTGTTTGAAATAATGAGCTTCTGTTCAGTTTACTGTTGAAAGAAACACTTGCGCTTGAGGCAATTGCTAATAATTATTCCAAAAAAGCTTATGTGGATAAGTAATTTTGGCAGGGTGTTATAATATTTTTATAGTTATAATTCAGTATTGAATAAGTTATATGTTGAATTTAATTCAGTGTGATAAATTAATATTGTACATACATACAACAATAGGTATATTTTACATATTTGCTTCAGGATTCAGGAAATATAGGTAATAGGCAACACAACATACACTGTATTATTGCTGTATGTAGTTCCCATAAAACTGGAAAGATAATATTATAATATTATATACGTGGTGTACTTATTATTGAAAATTATAAGTTTTATAATAAACTAGCTGATCCCGTGCACTTTGTTGACCGTTAAAAATGCCATCCCTACATAAGAGGCTTGATCGTGATAATGCGAGCAGTAGTTATTATCAGGTTAATCAGGCAATCTACCTGCAGTAAACGTTGTTTAGCCATATAAATTATTTCGAATGAATATTTTTGTAAAATGACTTAAAAATCCAAAATTATTGTGAGTGTTGTATACTGGCATATGATTGAAAGAGATATGAAGCATTGTGAACGACGACGGCCTATAAAAATAACAAAATAACCAAATATTCATTTTTTTTCCTATTCCTCGCCGCCTATAAAGTAAATTTGTAAAAAATGTATGTGGTTCGTTTGGCATCGATTAGGTTGCCCTCAATCCTACTTTGTGTAAACTTGGACTTTGATTTTAACTGTTGAATTAAATTGTTGATCATTTGCTATGATGACACCTTAACCCATTCGGCCACCACTGCTGTTGGAATTATGGGAGCCCATGCAGTAAACCCACATTAAAATCTCAATTATAATAATATTATTTTATGATTTTTTATTTTTATGTCAGCAATATTATTCATGGATGGATAATTTTTAATTTGTTTTTTTACTATGACAACAAAAAGTTTAAACAATATTGGCATTATCTTTTTCTAATAATGATTAGATTAATTAAACATTCATGTTATAAGAAATGTAGGTATAAATAAATGATTGCTAATTAGTAAAATAAAATAAAATTGTACCCACAGTTTTTCTGGTAACGCCAACAACGGAGAATTTCATATAGATAAAACCTAAATTTTATCTCTACTATCGACTATTGCGTTCTATGTAAAGAGAGGGTATTTACGGCTACAAATAAAATCGATACGAAAATTATCACTTTATAAAATTTAAACTTTATTTTATATAGTGGAACACTGTGAGTGGGTAGCTTAAAGTAATAACACTTTAAAAGTTTAAACTCAATATGATTTTCCTGTTGATTCTTCGTTTTCCAATTGTTATTTTGTTAACAAGCACTCTCTTCAGTTGATACTGAATAATCACTTAACTATAGGTACTAATTATTAATTAAAAGTTAGTCAATCATCTCTTCAATGGTTAGTCCTGTGAGATTTAGCACTAGGGTTATTTAAGTTGACATTTTCTTGAAGATTTGTCTTCTTCTTTTTAGTATCTTCTTTTTTTCCGTTTACTAGTCCCCCTACTGGTAATCTCTAATTTCCTCTAGTTATCCCAAGTTTTCTTAAACTAATTGTTGTTGGGTGATCTCTATAATTGAAGCACGATGTCTATGTCGTAACACTTAAAGAAACCAAACTTCCATCTCAGTTGATCAGAAAATTTTATTGCATTGGATGTAGATGGCAAACAATTATATTAAATCTCTGACATCACACTAAAATCGTCTAGAATATAAGGTGTTAATGGCAAATAAACCTGTTTTTCTTGTGCTGTACCACCAAACCCTAACTTCGACCATTAACATACATAATGCAGGGCTTATTGAGGGGGTAATTTTGATATTTTATCTGAATAAAAATTAAAGGCTATTTTTCAGCTAATCGGGTAGTTGGGGTGGAACTACTTTCTTCATCATCTAATTCTGAACTGAAAATATCGAGATATTTTATAAAAAATACCTGAACAGAATGAAATATGTGAGTAAATATTGTTTATAACGACTGAATTTTGTGTTTAACGACTTTTCAGTTTATTGTTGTCTTATACCTACCTAAGTTTCTCTTTTGTTCATTGAAATTATTAGAATTGTGATCGTCTTTGATGAGTGACATAGACAAGTATACTAGGTACGACGACCGGTTTTTTCCATAGATGGATATTATAATATAATATGATGTCGTCATCAGTTTTCGTGTTTTAACTTCTTTGGATGACACGATACATTTTTTACTCCAGATTGTGAAACAGAATATTATTCGGACTATTTAAATCTATAAAATTCATAATACCGAACTTTACGTCTTTACGCATAGGCTATTTTTAGCTACCCCACTGAGTACATTATTATTTCCGACATCTCACAATATTGTTTTTAGTTTTAATGGCAAAACTATAACTTAAGAGGACGCCACACCCGCATGTGTTGTCGCAGTCTTACAAACGAGTAACATACCAAATTTACGCTCAGCAGTTCAAGTTTTATGCCGTTAGCTTAAAAATTAGAGTGAATCGACCTATTATGAAACTTTATGTTAAGAACTTTATCTATGTTTTGTTGGAAGTTTTTTTACAATAATTCAGTTTTTAAGTGAGGTTTGAGCATTTTTAATTTACATTTATTATACAAGCATACCTTGCTTAAAAACTGAATTGTCGTAAAAAAACTTCCAACCAAACACAGATTAAGTTCTTATCATCAAGTTTCATAATTGGTCGATTTACTCTAATTTTTAAGCTAACGGCATAAAGCGTGAACTGCTGAGCGTAAATTTGGAATGTTAAGCGTTTGTAAAACGGAGACAACACATGCGGGTGTGGCGTCCTCTTAATATAAAACTCTAGAAGTGTCGAGACTTGACAGAAATTTAAAACTAAGCTTTAAAATGTACAACACTAAAAAAAAACCTTGCAAGATTTTTCTAAAATATCTTTTAAATGAGTGGTTTTTAAACCATCAAATACACAAAGTTGAATTGTATAAGCTGAACACACCTCATACAAAAAGTCATTCGAAGTCCTGTAGATTTCAATGAATTTACTAAATGTTCTTGGAAGTTATCATTTAATATTTCGCTTTCAATTGAGTGGTGGTTGTTAGCCAAAATATCAGTTTCACCATCTTCATTGGTGCTGTTTTCATCAATTTCAGCTTAATTTATAAATGATAAATTTTTTTAATAAAATGTGTATATTACATCATAGTTATATGTATGTATTATTCAACTATTACTTTGACATATTAAAATTTAAAATTGAGTTATTAATGCATTATTTTCATTATCTTCAGCAAGCAAACGCATTATTTTCACCATATTAGCACCATTGTCGACCGTACATCAATAAACTTGATCAGGTCTTATTTCATAACGGTTCAGTACTTTTAAGACCTAAACAAGTACAAGTACATTTGCATAACTAAAAGATGATCATAGTCCATAGATCACCTAATGAAAACATGAAATAGGTACCTACGTAGAATTATTTAATTTAAAATATAGGTCATTTAAATTAGTAAAGCAGGTAATTATTAGTACCTGTTAGTAGGTAAGTATTTATTAAAAAAAAAACCAGGAATTATCTAAAAATCTCTAAATTATTTACATATTTATTAATTTATTATGTAATTTATATATTGACAAAATGACATAACCATATCATAATTCAATCTTATGAAAATTAAATTGGTTTACTATACTTATAACTAATTTGTTTTTATTTGGTACTGTATATTAATCCCAATAATTGCAGTATTCAATCTACTGAAACAATCCGTTTCTAATCATAATGGGTGGTTATTTATATCTTTTTTTATAGTGTTCATAATTTGTTTGCCTTTATCGGCTTTATCCATAATATGTACCCTTATATTTTGTGGATAAATAGTAAAATCTGTAAAATAAATGTATATAAAATATAAATACATTTTAGAATAAAAAATAAAAAAAGTGATTCTAATGTTAAATACTCTATTAATAGGTAAGAACTTGTACAATTGACTACAGTCAATATAAATACCAAGTATCTTATAAGCTTTATAAGTTAAAAATATATACACAAATGTGTACTTGAGAGTTGAGAACCAAAACAATCATATTAATAGTATTCGTATGGTAGTTAGGCAATCATACATTGAATATACTATATTACTATTCATGTAATTATGTAAATCACAAATATGATTACTTATTTAAAATGTAAGAGTAAGATAATTATAAAATAATCAATTTAAAAAATGGACTTTCCTAAATTTATTAGGTTGGTGATGATTACTTACTGACTACTGTTTCCAATTGCTTGTGTTATGGGTTTCAAAATTGTTTGCATGCCAGAATCTTTGAATATAACCATATTTAATGGCCTACCATTAATTGTTACTAGTTCGACGTATGCTTTGAATAGTGCCTCTTTGTCCATTCTCATATAAATTGATTTTCTTGCTACACTGAAGACTTTATCAAATGGTCATGATGATAATAAAATTGTCTTAATAATTAATATGTATAAAATATTTCTAAATATTTCAACAATTAAATTTTATTAAAATAGAATAAACAATATTTAATCTTGCCATATTACATACATTTTCACACTTAAACCCGGCAACGATGGGTAATTCGGCTAGTATACTTATATAGCGTATATATTATACAATAATACATTTAATAGATAATAAACCATGAAGTCTAAACTAATAATTAATTACCCCTACCCCCATGGCCTGAAGGCTGAAAGTAGAGATCGGAGATTAGGCTCTGGGTAAATATTAAATGTAATAAATTACAATATTATATTTTAAGACATTTAGTTAATCTTATTTCACATTTTCACTTTCTTTATAATAATTAATAATTTGTTTGTGCAGCAAGCATCTTTATTATTTATAGTCCATTTCTAATTCTAGTTTCTAGTGTTACTAGTTACTACTCAATTTATGTTGATTTTGGGGATTTCGGTTTCGTGTTAGAAACTGGATAAAAAATTTTGTGGGTAGCGGGTTTTGTGTTAAAACCCGGGCAAAATTTTTGCGGGTTACTTGATATTTCAACCCATTTTGATGCCCAGAATTGTAATGTATCTATCACATAATACCTCTTTTTTTTCCTTGTTATCTAGAACCGAGGGAGGAACTGCTGTTGGCATTGCTTCACCCCCGGTCCCCATCCTTTATTGTGTAGGTACATATACAAATACATAAGATACCAATGAGGCAATGACACACTATGTTGCGCCCCTCTCCTCTACCAAATGGACTTTTCCTATCGCAGGTATATGTCCACCTGGAAGCGGAACTCGCGGTGCTTACATTCAAGTAAAACAAACAGAAAAAAGAAAGAAAGAACAGAATTCGCTTCGGGCGTTGCTAGCCCTTACTGATGATTTTGTGGGCCGACCTTAGTCCGCCACCCTAGAGTCACATACTGTGGTCCTGCGATGCGGTGATCGCCACCCGCCCATGGTGTCAATGCCTGTGTCATGTGGTATGTCAAAGGTAACATTGGCACGGTTCTCCCAAGCCACCTGCCCACGTCTGGTATTGCCAGTCTTGTCCACGCCGCTTTAGTTGAGGTGGACCATCTCGTTTGCCACATAGTGATGGTGACTTTCAGCTCTTTGGTTTTTACGGCGTTTTTGGAGGGAAGTGGTACACCAGGAATGTTAGGTGCTCCCAGTGGGGCTTTGATTTTCAGTCTCTCTAGACCGACAAGATCAGTTGGGGGCATGAAGGCCAGCAGCAGAGCGGCTTCGTCTGAGACCGTTCGATATGCCCGTATCACCTTAAGGGCTAAGGGCAACTGACCTCTGTGGACGAAAGAGATTTGCCCTGGTTCTAGCCGATCGGATTCATACCAGTGTGGCATACAGCAGCTGGCTCTCCACTACTGAGCCGAGGAGCCGCCTTTTCCACTGACCCGGCCTGTCAATGTTCGGCATGAGCCCGGCCAGTGCGGCAGCCGATCAGGAGGCTTTTTAGCGCCATGTCAATATGGCCGGCGAAGGTGAGCCGCTGGTCCAGTACCACGCCGAGGTACCTCAGTTTTTTTGAAATCGTGATCTGGTGCCCTCCGACCAACAGATGAGGCGGGGTGTATGCCCACCTCCTGGACAATATCACATAATATATCTAAACATCCAGGAGTTCCAATTTTGTTGTTAGCTTAATAATGAGTGACTTCAAACTTAAATGTAGGACAGACATCACATGTGGGTACATTGTTTTCTAAAGTGGGTTATTTGTTACAATAGCTTTTACATTTTGATAAAAAAAAATATATTTTAAAGTAAAAATAACAATATTTTATTGATTATTAAAGTCACAGAAATCAGATAATATAATAATCAAGTTATAACATCATAAACAATTAATTCAAAATTCTTATTCTAATCTAATAATTGTATAATATTGTCAAATTAAAATAAATCACAGCAGAATTGATAAAATAAATATTCCTTAAAAATAATTTAACTGGTTAACTTACAATTAATATTTGTATAAATACTTTAACACACCACAGTTATCAGCTTCATTTATTTGATAATATTGTATTAATTATTTGGAAGAAACAGCTATTTTCTGATTGGTTTTAACGTATAATTTCTCTTTAGAAAATAGTTTAACACCTAGTTGTACTTGATCCAATTCTTTTTCAATTTGTTTACGTTTCTCTTTCATCTTATATGAATCTGAACCGACGGGCAACATATTCAATTGCAATATCAATAGGTCATAATCTATATCAATAAGATGTACAGTAAATTATTATGTTAAGATTTGATCATCTAAAATGATTAACTGTTACCTTTTTTTATTTTAGCTAGATGTTCCAGACGCTCAGTTTTTGGTAATAATACATGACCTGGAGGACATGCTGGATCATCAAGACCCAATTCACGCCTAATTGTCAATTTCTTTTGTATTTCTTTCTCATTTTTTTCTTTAAGTGCTTTACGATCTTTCAGATATCTATAAGGAATAAAAATGTGTTACAGAAATTATTAAAAATATTTTGGGATTAATTGTACTTTGGTATTTCCCCAGGTTGATGATGACCAATTATGTTTTCTTTAAATCCACCTAAATGTTGTTGTTTCCTTTTGGTTTTATTGTCATCTTGTTGATGTACAGAACTAACATTTTTTCTAGACATCAAATTAGAATACTCCGTTTCAGAACTTTCAGTTTGCACAGAAATAGTGTTCATGTGTTTTGTTGGAAAGGGTTTAGGCATAAAAGTCTCTGATATAGGACATCTGATGATATTAACTCTTAATTTATCTTCATCATCATATGGATTTACTGTTTGTGTAGCTATAATAAAACATTTTCGTTACAACATTAATATCTTTGTGAATTTGTTGAGTAATAATAATTGGCGTGTTAATAATAATACTTAAAATAGTTAACTATGATTACATCGCATTTATGTAAAATAAAAGTTTAAAAATATATAGATTAAGCCTAATAAGTAAAAATATTGATTTAATATTTTATACTCTGCAGTAAAAAATGAATCGAAATATGCAGTTTTTGTTAATCCAGTTGTTTATTGTATAATAAGTTATCACATTTAACAACTAATGATATAGTTGTGTGGCTTGGTGCAAGACCGATGTCACATTTGGACGAATTTGAGATTAATTAACCAATGTCATTAAAACTTGATACCAAATTAGATTTGACATTGGCCATTTCATAAACAATTAGGAGCTTATAAATAATATAAGTTATTAACATCGAGACTTATAACAATTGAATATTATTATAAGGTATAAATAAAATGTTAAGTTGTTTAGTTATTAAAAATAGTTTATTTAAAGTTTTAGTTTATGGCCAATGTCTAAATAAAACTTACACATTTACAGTAAAAAACAAGGCGAGTGCCACAATAGAATAAACACAAATTTAATTAAGTAACAATATTTTTATTTTAAAATTGTGTTTCAGTTTTAAGAATTGGCCAATTTGTTTTTTTTTTATTTATTTATGAACATTATCAAAACATAATATTAGCAATTCTTGGGCCAAGCCACAGGATTAAATGTTGTAACTTAAATACCTTGATCTTTAAAAGATAATTTTTCGACATTTTTGATTCCTAATTTTTTTTGAGTAATCTTAGTTTGAGCTATTGCAGAACGAATTGATTTGATACTAGCATCAATTTGATCCAAGTCTATAGATTTGATTTTTCTTTTTGAGTTTTCTTGGATGGTTTCTTTATTTGGCCCTTGTCTCAATTTAAAATTCTGCAAATATTTGTAGATATAAAATTAATAATAATATATTCATAATACACATTGAAGCAAAAATTATACCTTAAATATTTTAAATTAACTCAAATAGAATGGATTAAATTAAGTGGCACATAGAAAAATGTCAAACTTAAAACATAGATATTCACCATATTACCATATATAACATTGATTCTCATTCTTATATACTAAGCAAAAAGTAGTTACAAAAATTCTCAAGGTGCAATTAATTAATTATACCCTGTAATTTATAGACGGAATATTTATAACAAATATATAAAAATATTTTTCTTTTTAAACTAGTTAAATTAAGTTGACCATACTTATAGATTTCTTAGTATTTTCTTTCCATCCCAAACTAATAAGCATATTTATTTCAGTTCCTTTAAAATGTATTAGTGTCAAACCAATATTCGGGATAAAATGTATCTATGATATGCTGACATTTTTTTTTTTGTATAGTATGTATTCAGTGACAGACGATGGCATCGGGATAATGTGTCTTTTAACATATAGCTAGAGGCAGTAACTTGTGTAAAATATAAGTAAGTTAATTTAATGGTTGGTAGAGGGCAATATATTCTATAAAACTTCAAAATAAGCATGCATTTATGACCTGAAAAACCATTAAATAATATTATATCCAGGATGAAACAAATTTGAGGGCTCGTAAAGTAGTTTTTAATAGAATGATTTTTTTGGTATTATGCATATCATATCTATTGTTATTTGTTATTATTATTAATATTCAACTATAAATCATATTTAACTATCGCTGAATACAGGTTGTCATGGTTTATAACATTATTGATATGTCATCATCAAGATTCAAGACATTAAAAGTGTGTTTTGTAAAATATAAAAAGACTGATTTTATTGTTGCCATGATACACAAATAAACAAAAAAAGATACACATTGAAGAGTGCATTATTACAACTTATTTGAAGTCGAATGATAGAACAACAATGTCTTCAATTAATGATATAAACAGGTAAATTATTAAACATTTATGTATTTAAAAATAAATTATTAATTGAGATAATATGAAACATCATTAATATTAAAAAAAATTAAATTATTTTAACTGCACAATATGAAATAATTAACTAAAACAATTTTAATTTTAATTTATTGAAAATTAAAGAAAAATAAATAGGTTTATTAAAATATATAGCAAAATGCATATATTAATTCAGAAATAAACAATATTTGTACAAATTGATGGCCAAATTTTTATAGTTTCTTTTTTTTTTGAAGAATTACTTGATACCTGCGTAAAAAAATGTGGGTTAGGTATCATCATATTTAAAATATATTATTGATTAGGATATAATTGGAAGAGTTACACATAAATATGTTTTAAAATATGGCCTCATTCTGTGCCTAATACCTATATATTACCTATAGAAATTATAGAATTGAAATATGCACAAAATAATGAACTATATTGCATATTAATAATTTTTTAACCGAATTTTAAATTGTTACTCTTTTGCACTCTTTATTAAAAACCTACCATAAGTCCGAGCCTTGTAAAAATTATTTTATATGCAATCTCAATTATTCCCCATGGTAGTTTTTTCATTCTTTGTGAGCAAGGTTTCATATTTATAAATCAAAATCTACCTTGTCGCAATTAAGTATTAAATTCATCACCATTAATTTAATATGTTTTTTACACCTACTAATAAATTGATAGTGTACCTGAATATTGGTGCATGGTAATTTGTTTGACGGTTTTACATTTTCTTTTAATGATTGAGTGTATTTTGCTAATTTAGTCACATATCTCTTATTCTCTTGAATAAAATTCTTCTTGGGTTTGGCTCCACCGGCTCCTATTTTAAATAACATGAAATAAATCAACTTTAATCACTAATGGTATTGAAGTATTATAATGCTAAACTTTATTAAAATACTGAAATTTACTATATTCGATAGGGAAAAAATCTCTGATTGAAGACATTGCAGGCGATGATTTTTCTTCTTGTTTAAATTCAATGATTAAAGATCTATCATACAATAACAATGAAGTCTTAAATATATTGTAAACTCCGAAAAGTTATAATCTACATTCTACCTATAAAATCTATATATATAAATTATTATTTATTATTA
Source organism: Myzus persicae (assembly GCF_001856785.1). Taxonomy (NCBI): domain Eukaryota; kingdom Metazoa; phylum Arthropoda; class Insecta; order Hemiptera; family Aphididae; genus Myzus; species Myzus persicae. The sequence continues at coordinate 267,883 of NW_019100468.1, forward strand.
ATAGGTATTAAATAATAAATCAATAACTTCACGTCTTCACTATTGAATATTGATCCGTTAAAAATTGAAATTGCTTCAAACGATTTTAATGTATACAAAATTTAATGTAAAAGATATGACCTAAATGCGTTATCACCAAAAATCCCAAAGAAGTTACGTTAATATTTTACTATGTTCAGATTGAAAATTGTAAGATACGTCATCTGTTGTTAGGCGGGTTTTTAAATTTAAAATTTATTAATGATGAAATATCGCATTTCGAAAACAAAATTGAGGAAATGCAACTACCTGAACTACCAACGGTATTTAGTGTTCACTAATGTCTAATTATTAGTATAGCTATAATTTAATATTTATAACGGTTGTATAGCGTATACCTGCACAATTTAACAGACGTTTGTGTAAAAATACAACCTATAGGCTTTATAACCAGGGTTCGTGAGTCCATACCCTAAAAAATAATACATGTATACACTACACTTGTCAACTTGTGCACAAAAAACTGGCAAAATATGCCTCAAAAAGTTCAAAAATCGTTAAACTGAACGAATGTTCTCGCACACACGTCGCAATAACAACTGAAATAGTCGAGAATAAACCACTGTAAAAGTATCAAGAAGATAAGACTATTTCATATGACATGTTTTCCACTAATTTATTAACGCGGGCTACAGGCTATAAACGTTTTATTTTTAATAATTTTACATTGCAAAAATTCCTTTATATTTTATACAGTGCAAAAGTATAAATTATTGCATTTTCATCAAATTAATGTAAAAATACTTTAAGTATGATCAAGATAAAATAGAAAAACGTATAAATATTCCAAAATCAAAATAGACAAAAAACTTATAAATATGCAAAATAAAACTTCAAATACTCAAACACGCTACCTTTAAATGAATTTCTATGTCACCTACCATTAAATACGACTTAGCACGATTGATACGCAAATTCATGAACTTACGAGCCCTGGCTTTAACCTGCTAGAACCTGTGAGTACCATTAAATTACATCCTTGAACGCTGAAGCTAAAAATATTTATTACACTCTTCACAACTATTTATTTGGTTGATTATGTATTGCGCTAGCAGAACTTTTATTGAAACTAAAATATGTGGCTTAGATGTTTCATGTACTATTGTTTTGTAAAATTACAATATCCAATTTTTTAATGATCTTCTCAACCTCAATAGTCAAGCTCGAGCACCGTCTAGTTCTAAAAATAAAATTGTTTTTTGTGTGGTTCCTTCGGCGGGTTACAACGAATTCACAGATAAGAAGATAATACATATTTTGAAATTGAGCTATATAACTCAAAGTTAAACTATACAAATGTACACAGATTATTGCAGGGTAACCCAGTAAACTGTGGTTTTTTTTCTTCGGCGCAACATTGCAATTTACAGAATAATAAAATATAATATACATATTTTGTTCATTTGGATTGTAGACGTTTGAATAAGTTTGATAACAACTTGCTGACCGCTGAATGCTGACGTTTAGCGGTCTAACATTTTAATTGTCTATACTTACAGACTACAGACTTCATTCACACTTCTCAGTCTTGAATCGTATGGTATGCACTATGGCACTATGCGTCTATGCTTGGCTTTAGCCCTTTAGGCTTACAATTTTAAATTATTTAGTCAAGTTCATTCACGCCAAAGAGAATCGCGCCATCATCATCTGTTTGCCGCCTATGGACTTATCCAGTCTATTTAAATTGAAACGCAAAATTACGAAACATTATTAAAAAAATATATATTATTGAATATTACACTGAAATTATATTATTAAACATTACTCGCGTGACTGTGATGCGTGATTGAATGCGGTATTTATTATTATATTAGCGATAGTGTGATAGTTTGTTTTGTCTATGTTTTAGGTAATATGTACGATGTACCGTATTAACGTAAAGGCGTAATGCAGTCGATGGTTACAACTAAATTACTCTATAATTTTCACCCTCAGCACTCAATGACCTAACACAGTGACACATGACTGGACCCACCCACCTACCCACTAATACGCTAATTACATATAGCTGTACGGCTGTACCATAATATATACCTATCTATTGTCTTATATGGTGTAACTTATGAGGTGACAGGCTTTTACACCATTATCTTTACTAAAATCTGTTGTTTATATTTTATAATATAGATTTAACTTCAATGACGATGACTACAATTTTATTTACGGTGTTGTGGACGAGTTATGGGCAAATGTATTAAAAGTTGTGTCTCAAAGAACATTAGATGAAAAAGAAATACAATTTATAAGCCGTTGCAACATTAATGCCATATTCCGATTATTTAAAGTAAAATTAGTTATTGATTCATAAGTGTTATGATAAATAATAAATAATATATTTATATACACGGATTCTTCCAAATTATGTGTGATAAAAATGGGGTAGATCGCGTAAGAGGTAAGAACCAATATATAATCTCCCCCATTTTTGTCACGTGACGTGAAATTTGGAAGACTATGGGTATAATATAATTAATTTTTTTAACACGACCTATTTTTTGAACAATTTTAGCTCCCGTATCCTCGTGTCGATGACGGAGATGTGTGTGCACAGTCACATGTATTTTCAGATCCCCCATCTCAAAGTGGAAAAGTTGTCTTTACTTCCACAGTAATTAAAGAAGTTAAAAAAATGCCTAAATTAAAAATAAATAAACGCAACACGTAGAATAATATAATGAGCACTATATTAATATAAATATTAATAAATTATATTATTTATTTACTTAATTAATTATTAGTAGTTATTTTTTCGACGCCCAAAAGTTAGATTAAAATTTAAAGATAATAGAAAAGTTATATACTTCTGTATTTGAGATATATTTGTTGATTAGTAATTAATATTAATATTCGTCTGATAAATCGATTTTCAAGTAAAATGTATTGTTGGCTGTTGAATATACCTAACCTGATGTACCTACTTTAATACTTACTTCCTACTGCCATATTTCTGAAATTGCTTATATTAAATGTATGTATTTACGTAGGTAACCTAAATGCTAAATAATTTAATAAAAAAGAAAATGAAACATAAAGGGAAGGTAGTTTAGTATTTTAGGAGTAGACCTATGAAATACAAGCTCAAGTCTTATTGATGAGGATTGTAAATCTCATGGTTTTTCGGTTTGTATAATACAAACGCGATATACCATATCGTACATAATATACTTTAAACTAGGTCCAAGTGTTCACATGTAATTATAATTATTACAAATATACAATATACACACCAGGGGACGTACACAGGCTTTTTCAAATGCAGGGGGGGGGGCTAGAATGCTAGATGATTGGAAAAAAATGTTCGAAGGGCAAAAAAAACTTAAATATTAGTTATAATTGGTGTATTTATTTTTGTAACAATCAGTAGGTATAATGGTACGTAGTACTCAATCGATTTTGGTTTTGATTGATCTTAGTGAGCCAACGAAATAAGGAATTTATAGAAATATATTAAATTCACAAAATTCTGATATTTTAACCATACCGAAAACCATTCAAATACCTTATTATATTTTTTTAAACTGTTTAATATGGCGCAGGACACTAATAGTATGTTTGTTTTATTGATCATAGTGAATTCAAAATCCACTTTTAAGAAACGGACCTGGGAACTAAAAAATAAAAATAAAAGTTACATTAAATTTAATATATTGAAATAGTTAGTAATTATATTTTTGTATACATGTTTATTGTCTTATTCAAAAATATAATAGCAAATATAATAACTAGGTTAACCAAATATTTAATTAACTTTTTCTTGCACACTCAGAATCACTTAACTACAGGTAGCAGGTTAAAAAGAATCCTTTAGGCTTTAACTTGCCCGAGAATCCGCAGGGCTCGTGTGGACTATATGCGTGAATTTCAGTTGAACAAATAAACTACATATTTATATAATAATTAATAATTATTATATGATATAAGAATAAGAAAATGTGATAATATTGACAGCGCACGAATCACGTGTTGAAGTATCGTTCAAATGTTGTCTGAGTTTTGTGAGAGACTGACTTTGTCGCAAAACATGATAATAATAATGTGTTCCGAACAACTGGTCAATAAATTTAAAACATAGGAATAAAATATTTCCTTCATTTTTAAAATAATACAAGTACAAAAAAAAGGAAGAATTTTCAAATTGAATATTTGAGATGATTGTAACATCATGTTGACATGAGTTTCAGTGGCATTACCTGCTAGAGCCAAAAATAAATAATAATTAGCAAATGCTGCAACTCTCCAGCACTGATTATAAGTTACAACACTTATAAGTTATAACTAAAGAGTAAAGACCGACTTTAATGACATTGCACCTTTGTTTGCACACAAGATGAATCAAATCTGATCAAATATTGTGTTGTATAAAGTATACAGAGTCCTGAGTTACCTATGTACTTTCAGCATATTTCATTTCAGAACGTAGTTTTTCTTTGTACAAACATATCATAAATAATGTAAGACATAGGTAACTGTAATAAAACTAATAATAGAACTGTAATATAACTTAATTATTTGGAAATCTATTTGAATATCAATTTTTATACAAAAAGATAACGTTGATAATTTCTTTTGTACAAAGTAATTTTAATACATTTGAGAAATTTATCTTTTTTGTACAACTTTTGAAGTTTTATAGGTACTGAAATTTATTTTTTTTGTTCAAGGATTTTTTTGGTACAATATTATAGATTTTAGAGATTTACAATAGGTATACATAGTTACTATTTTCACGAGCTACATAAATTAATTTTACCCTAGGGTGTTGAATGTTGATGTGTTTGATTTTAATATAATACTATGTGTATTTCAATTCAAAACCAACTAGATAAGTAGCATAACAAAGCAAATTTATTTATGTAAATCAATTTCATGAACAAAAATTGTTTTATAATAATTTCGGTAATAATGAATTACTTCATTCAGCAACTAAGGGGTTGCGGTCATTCTCTAAACGGGTCACTGACCAACTCCTGCTCATTGACGTCTCTGCATTCTGTTTCCCGTCCCGGCTGGTCCACCAGTCCAAAAGTTATATGTATATTTGGAACTGAGGACCATCGACTCTGCGCCTTGCGCGATGTTGCTGGTAGTTCGGGCGCCGACTGCATGCACTGCGCCACTGCCACTCTGGCTTAAAAGGGGAATATCGAATATGTAAGAATAATTCACGGTGGCCCAGCGTTACGCGTCCGGCAGTCCGGCGCGTGGGTCGCGGGTTCAAATCCCGTACCGTGCGATGTTTTTCATAAATTTCTCGATATCCCTCCCAAGACCGGCCACATCTCCTGTGGTCCGCGTCGATTGGCTTCCCGGCGGGGAGCCCGAACCCCAGTCACCTGGGGGGGTTATTCTTCATACTTCTATGGATACGTTGAGTTACCAATACGAATCATCCTTCGACTGTTACCTTGGGATTGTTATTACGTTGATAACAGTCTTTACAGCGATTGTATCCTTGAATTGGGGGAGTAAGACCACGGCCCCCAGCGCGGCCATTACTCTCTCTCAACAGTCTTCTTAATACTTGCCACTTTCTTCTAAAGAGGGAATATCGAAATTTAATGAACAATCCCGCGGTGGCCCAATGTGTGGGTCGCGGGTTCAAATCCCGCACCGTGAATTTTTTTTCATTAATTTCTCGATAACTCTCCCAAGACCGGTCACATCACCTGTGGTCGCGTCAATAGCTTAGCTAGTGGGTAGTGATCAATTCGTGAAAATAATTTTCGAGTTACAAAAATAATTTATACTAGTCAAATCTATCGAAACGATGTTTTGTTGATTTTGTATCGGCAAGAAAAATATAAGAAACTATTAAATCCTTTTATATATAAAAGAACAGGTATTTTTGATGTACCAATTTTATGATAACGCTATTTAACTTTTTTCCAATTTTTTTCACAGAATTGTTCCAAATACCTTCCTTAGGGGTTCCTACCCGATTTTCAAAATTTTAAAAGGTATTTCATTTTTGAATGTTTTATCACCACAATATAAGATAGGTATTTACTGCTATCACTAATCGAAAAATTAATTATTATTATTGTTGTTTATTTTTGTTATTTAAACATCGATTATGTTTATTTATATTTACATTTCATACATAAATTAGTTTCAGCACAATAGAAGTTTAGAACATACAACAAAATCGGGTATCGACGAGTTTTTACAGAGGCCCCTAGGCCCAAATGAAGTTTACAAATATTACAAATGCGCATTAAGGGTCGCCAGAACGGCGCCAGCCAGTATTAGAAAAATATACTTTTATAGTATTGTTATATTTTTTAAAAATTTTGGGACGGGGGCCTCTGAGTGTAATATTGATGGCCGATGGGGGCCTACCGGGAAAATCCCGATTTCCCGATGGGCCTATCCTCCCATGTTAGTTATAGTACTAAAGTAAAAATATAATAGTATAAAAATTAAAAAATTAAAAATAAATATAAATGTTTACTTCCTAAATAATTATATATTTCTTCTTTTTTTTTACAAATTTTGGTGTCCAGGATTTCTAAAAATTAAATTTTTTAGCATTATATTTACATATATTATAATATGTAAGAAACATACCTTAACAGTTTTTCCAATATAATATATATATAATTTATTTACTTTTTAAAACTTGTTCTCCTTCCACAACATTTCGTAAGTTTATATAACAATATTGTCAAACGTAAATATTTCTCGTATAGTAAACGCCATTTTAATTTTAAAAAACTAAGAAATTGTTATAATATTATAGGTACCTATGTATTTATTACTCCAAATACCTAAAAACAAAAATCAAAAATAGATTTTCCACTGAGAAGTGAGAATGATTCAAAATATTAATAGAATCGTATATTCGTATGCCGTTATAGACTATCAATAATGTTTATCCTACTACGGACCGGTGGGGTAACCACCACCAATGACGACAGTAAGCGCTCCCCCTGTTAAGTGTTAATTTGTTATCTGAATCATAGTCATTCGTCAATCGTCATTCCTTATTTATTTTCTGTCAATTATTTGATTGACATAAACTAAAACCATTTTATAGTTTAATATATATTCAGATATTTATAATATAATATAATATATAAAATAAGTACATGCTTGAACATTTATATAAATATAATATATGGGAAGACAGCAAACTGGAGTGTGTATGTATAGTACACATAAATAATATGATCACAAATCCACACTAGAAATTGTGCCATAATAGTATATTATGTTAGATACATTAAATATATCATTTTAAGGAATCCTACAAAAAGATGCTGTGCCGACTACATGATACCTACTGAGGACAACTATTTTATGCTGTGGAGGACAATACGAAGCCGCAGCTGGCCTAAGGTTATGTTGCTGTGACTGACTTTAAAATCATCATTTGGCGAAATAATTTCGGAGTATAACGGTCGCCCTTTACAATGTATGCAGGAAACAACATAGTGTTAGGATAAATAAATTGGGAAGGGGACAATGGGCGCCTGCAGGGGAATGCATTTTAGGAATCAAAAAACAAAAAATGTACTTTAGGAACATACTATGAAGACTGCAGACTATAATCTCCAAATTCATTGTCTAGACATCTTCCCAGAATTTTTACAAAACATATGAAGCTTAAAAAATTAATAAAAAATGTTGCTTTATAGAAAACGTTTCATTTGAATATGTAGCCTTCAAACGTGTCTTACAAAATATGAAACATATCAAATTTTAATCATGCAGTTATCATTAAGATTTGCTGGTTCCAAAGATCACTCAAATATTAAAACTTTTATTGCTAATTGAGATCTGCATACATAGATGATCACTTTTAACACAGGGCCGACACATGCTGATAAATTATTAATACTACATCCAATCATACTTTCAAGTCTAGGTTACTGCAGTTAACGTGTTATCTTTATCATATACAATGAATAGATCTATGTCTGGTAACTTGAAGCACATATAAGCGGCGAAAAGTCTGTATCGCCTTTCGCATATATAATATGCATACTTCAAGTTATAAAAATTAAAAAAAAAAGTTCAACTTGATAAGCAGACACTAAAATAGAAAATCAAATAAGGATCTTTTTAATCTAAGGGTCCCAGTTAACCCTCTGTTAGTCATGCGCCAAACGGGGAAGATTAAACCCAGCAACCCCAACACAACTATGCTGTTACAACAGAGGGTTAAATAAGTCATGAGATGGTTAGTAAACCTATGTGCTATGAATAGTTGAAGCTATGGAGATGATAGTAGACTAGTGGTAGTAGACTATCGTCCCTGGTCGTGGGCATTGCAATGATATTTTCCTACTAGCTACCTTACTATGAAAACATGTATTTTTTAACAATATATTTATATACATGATACATTTGTACATTATAGTGTTTAATAATATTCCGTTGAATAGAAAAAAGTATATTTGTTTAAAATAGTTTTTTAATATACCTAGATCTTAATTCAAAATACTTACAATTACAAAGAAATTGTTGGTGTTAAATAGAAACAAATATAGTCCCTTAATTCAATATTTTACGTTTTATAGAAGACAAAATATTATATTTAGTTAAGACAAAACCTTAAAAAACTTTGATAGTACAATAATATATGTCGTAATATCTAACAAATGAAAATAATATAAAAACAATATTATGATAAAATATGCTAAAATATGTTTATATTAGATTATATTTACAATATTAAATACTAATCCAGTTCTATAAGTTCAGGTTTCTTACCACCATTAGTTACAGGATTACCGGGATGGCGGACTTGATTTTTTTGGACTATTTGTCGTACTGTAGTTGTTGTAGTCATGGTGGTTACTTGCTATAAAATAAATTAAATATAATAAAATATATATTTGCATAATAAACTTACATATGAAAATATCATTAATTACTGTTTAAAAAAAATTCTTTAATAAGTGGTAAAGTGGCTAAGTATTCAATGGTAGTTTAGGTTTCTCAATTTGATACATTTTAAAAAAAAAATACAGAGGACAATAATTATCTAGATTTTAAATATAATGTTATCATAAATATATAGTCAATTAAAAGTTTTAAGTTATGCTAATATAATTTGAAATGATTTAAAAATTATAAAATATAATATTGTTTAAATTTATTATGAAAAAGGCACAATTTTTTTTCCAAGCATTTTAAGTTCAAATTTTGACAACATTTATAGTATTGAACTTTTATCAAATTATTTAACACATCTCTTACAGCAGTGTTTCACAACCTTTTCGGTATCAAATGTATTGTTTTTATGCGGAACCCCTATGAAAATTATCTTTAAAAAAGTATAAATGATAGATGATGTAGATAAAGTGCTTTTGCGGAACTCCTAAGTGAGATAGGCGTTCGCGGAACACAGTTAAAGAAACACTGCCTTACAGTGTCCCTCCTAGACACCTACTGTACAGCAGATCAGCACCCACTTTCCACTTTTTATACATAATATTAATGTAGGGGACAGAATAGTTTTTTGTTGATCGGCTGTGTATTCTCTCGTTGAAAAACTCTCGAGTATATTGGATTTATATTTTATACTGTATTTAAAAATTACAAAAAAACTTTTACGAAGCCTCATGAGCACTAACAAAATGTGTAGTATAGAGTATTTTATTAAATAAAATAAAAATAGTTTTTTAAACTTTGATTTGGTTCCTAAATATATAATTGGTTCAACAGAAAATGTTTTTAATTGGAAGTTTTTTATATGGAAATTTTCTATTATGAAATCTGACTATAAAATAAAATATGTAATATATTTAATAAAACATTTACTTCTTGTAATACTGATTGATTATTGAAAGTTCTTTGTTGTTGAACTGTATTTGAAATACGTTGAGTGAACTGTCTTGCAGTTTGCATACTCCTTTGAAAAGAAGTTGATTGCGTTCCCTGACAAGTCGTGGGTCTACTAATAAAATAATAAATAGTTATAATACTTATTCATAATACCTAATTCAAAACGTTTTGTTATGTTGAAATCATATTTATTTTATACAATTAATTGAGTACTAAACAATTAATCAATAATTATAACAAAAATTAGCTTACTGTCTATTATTATGTCTGAAATTAGGAATATTGCTTGTGCTTTTTTGTTTAGGAGGCTGCGTATTGTTCATAACCCAACGATTGACAAAATTATTGTTTGAATTCTGGTTCAAATTACTTGAATTTTGATGTAAAGGCTTTATAACAACATACAAATAATGTATTAGTTTTATGAGTAATTATTATGAATACAATATTGTTAATTAATCATTTTTCATTATTAAAATTATTTTTTAAACTTAAAGAAAAAAAAATATAATATATATTACAATATTAAACATACAAGTATGTATACATTTTATCTTTGTTAGAAAATAATTTAACTTACACAAGGGAGCATAGGATTAGAACCCTTCGATTCTTTATTCCAATTGTACTTCTTTTCAAAATTCACTGAAAACAAATTACAAAAATGTATTCAAAATCAAAAAAACCTTAAAAAGATGGCACTTTATGCTCCATTTTACAAGTCTATAACATGCTAAGTGAGCATCCTCATACATTAATACTGAGTAATTAACACTTACTAGCTTTTATAATAGTTTCTAGAGATTTTTTATTTTGAACTGGAACTATGGATGTTTCACAAGAAGTTATTTCAACATCTGAATCATCAAGTTCATTAATCTCAATTACATCTTTACTCGAATCTTTATCTTCATGTATTATTACTTCAGGCTCAGTGATAATTGGATCATCATCATCACTATAAATAGGTATAGTACTATGATTCATAGCATTTACTTCACTCTCTACTTCTCTAATTTTATATTCCTGTGGTTCTTTGGTAACTGTTTCATTAGTTTTATCTTCAACTCTAGTATTTTTAATATCTTCATCAATCACAAGGATTGTATCTGTATCATTATTATCAAGAGATCCTTTAGTGACTAAATTATTATTTCCTAAGGTTTAATCAGTGTTGTTAATACACTTGGTTACTTTTTCAGCAACCTCTTTGGTGTACGTTTTGTTTTTTTTACTTGTCGTCTCATCAACATCTTTTACAGTTATTTTATTGGAAGGCTTTTTGTCAACAAAACATGTTTCCCCATTTGACATAATAACATTAGAATTTTTTGAAATTTTGGCATCATCGTTTACTTCATCAATACTATTGCTATTATTTAGCATACCTTTAACATTGTCCACAATTGTTATTTGGCCAGGTACTTTTCCTGTAATAACAGTTGTATCTTCATTTTCCTCATTTTGTATTGTTTCTAAAGTAACACCACTTGGTGCTAAATCAAATGACTCCATGTAAATAGTTTTCTGACTCTTTTTTGGTGGTTTAGAATTTTCTGACCCTGACGATGATAATCTTTTCCGTTTAACTAATATGGGTTTTATGGGTTTCAACTCTTTATTAAATTTTTTATTATCGGAATAATCACTTTCTGAACTGTTTTCACACTCTGTATCATTAAGGTTAGACCCTTCTGTTTCCTCTGCATAATCTTGTTTATTTTTAAACTTTTGTGTCAACTAAAAAAAAATATACATATAATTAAAGCACCATATTTTAAACCACTGTAAATATAATCCATTATTTTGAACAGAACGCTACACCCACATGTGTATTGTTTCAGCATCACAAATGCAAAACATACCAAAAACTGTTTGTCGCGAGTAAGAACCAAATTTGTGCACTATAGAGGAGAACATTAACTGAGCGACATCGTTCTTATATTTTTTTGATATCAGAAATAAAAACAAGAAAACTAAGAACTTTTTTGTGTACGTGATATCAAAAAAAATAAAGCAATGTTGCACAGTCAATGTTCTCCTCTTTATAGTGGGAACATTTGGTTGCTTAGCTTGAACTGCAACTTGAGTGGTTGTTACTTGTAAAAAACTGTTTTCAACAGAGACAATACACATGCGGATATAGCGTTCTCTTAACTTCAAAAGTTAATATTGAGTCATTTAAAATTACCTATGAATGAAGAATAAAAAGTTAATGCTCATTGAAAGGAAATATTTGTGTCATATCATACGATTTTTATTACTAAAATAAGCTATTTTGTGATTTTTTAATTGAACACTTCAAACATAAGAGCACAGTTTTTATATAAAGGGGGTAATAGCCAATTTTTGTTGATTTTCATTAGACTTAAAAACTTGTATGATCTTGTTAACTGTTGTATTAGGTAAGGTATAAAAGAAAATTACATAAAAATATTAATTTAATCTGATAAAAACAGAATAATTAAACTACTTGTGCTCTTTTGCATGAATTATTTTTCTAACAGTATCGCATTTAAAAATTCTAAACCTCAAATCCTTGAGCGTCAATGTCAATGTGGTACCATTGATTGGGGGCAAAATTTCACACAAAATTAGATTATGAAAAAAAAATGTCAAAAGTTGACTTGTATGAATAAATAAATACACAAATACCACTAAGCTGTAGAATAAATTTTTTGCTGTTGTTACATTTACAGACAAATGACACTTTTTCCAAGGTTATTATAATTATTGTAACATTTTGACAGAAAGTCTAAAAGAAAAGTACATGGAGTGTTCTGTGAGGATATAACTTAATGGCTAATGCCCTAAATGTTTTTGACGTTTTACCTATAAATTTAAAAAATGATTAAAAGCCATAAAATGAATGAAAATAAAATATTGAAACATTTTCAGAAAAATAAATTCTACAAAATAGATATCTTCAATTGTTTCAAAAATAAAAAAATAATTTTTTAACTTTTTTACTGAAAAATTTAATTAAATTATAAAATAAAATATGTGAAGTATTGTAGTTTCTGTGAGTCTTATAAAAAAAAACAGATTTGTGATGTATTTATTATCTCAAGGTATACCAAAATGGGCAAATCCTAGCGGGAGACTCTCTATTGGACACATACTTCAATATAGACAATCTCAAGCAATTAGAGTTGGTGAATATTAGGCAAACTAAACATGAAATACCCATTAAAAGAATGCTTATTAAACTCAAATTATATTTAAATTCTATTTTTCTATTTCTAAGAACTTTTTTATACTACTCCCAGAATAAACCAACTCCCTAAACAAGCTCACCGCATTCAAATCTGAATGTAACTTTTTGTTACTTTCATCGAGTTTCTTTTTGAGTTCTCCATCTTCTTCAGCTGGATCCTTCATTGTATTTATATTTGCCAAACGACCAAAATATTCATTCAGTCTCCGAAGCTTTAATTGTTTCCCAAGCTTAAGAAAAGCATCATGAGCTAAAATAAATACAAAACATTATTTAAAATATCTGGAGCATTGTATTAAAATATTTTACTCACAAATATTTTTTAATTCAGTTTCAGTCCATTTTAGTTGTTTTTTTTCTCGTAAGCATTTTAATAATGTATATATTTCAAAATAATCTGGAAATGTTTTGTTAAGATTATAATATTTTTCAATGGTTTTATTAACCAATCTGTCATTTGTTTCTTTAAAACGCAGTACAGGTTCTTCTAAAAAGTCTGGCTCATCTTGTAGCTTACACATTCGTTTGTATATTTCAACAATCCTTTTTTCATATCTACAATTTCCAAAAGAAAAAAAATATATAGATAAAATGATTATTATTTTTTTTAATGCCAACCTTGGCAGTCAGCTCTACATTATGGGTTATGCCAAAACAGGACTCTAGGTTTATGTGATTAAATTTGAAACTATAACAATGCATTTTATTAGAAGATTAATTTATTATGATTTATGATTTTATTTTTTAATTACTATTTATGTCTTTTTTGAAATGTATAAAGGAGTATTATAAGATTGTATGTCATTAATATCTAAAAACATCCACTAGAGAAATTAATAAAACTAAGCCCCTAGCTTTGTTCAGAATCTGAAATTAGCAATAATAATATTAAAAATTTCAGCAGATATAATATTTCAAAAGGTTTTGAATAAAATGTAATCAAATCAAAAAACTTACTTATCCTTTAATACATATGCAGAGTCAGAATTAAATTCATCATCATTATTTATATCCATTTCTTTTTCATCAAGATTTTTAATTTTTTTTCTGATACTCTAAAAGCACATAATAATAATAATAATAATTTTAAAATCTATCATTCGTGAAGTTTGATTAAATTACAATAAAATAATAAATTACCTTCATTGCAGTTTTTAGTTTTTTGAGACGTTTTAATGACTTTTCATTAATTTCTTTACTCTCAACAGATGTTCTATTATCTTGAACCTATCACAAATATTAAAATATAAAAAGAGAACAAAAATATTTTTTTAAATTTAAAAAAATTTTAAATTCTAAGAAAAATGGTATAGGTTTAACGTTTTAACGTGAGCTTAACTCGCATAACTTATTTGTCTAATTGTATATTTTTGATATTCAAAACTGTAATGAACTAATCATTGTTACTAACAACTCTGTACCTGCAACGGTCACTTTTCACAATGTGGAATGCCACAATTGAACATTACTTCTTTAGATTTTTAAATATTTAAAAAAACTTAACGTTTTATTAAAATTGAGATACTTTTATCATCTTTAGCATCAGAATTCACACATTTATATGTAAATAAAGCATGAAAAAAAATTTAATTTGGTGAGTAAATCATTGTGTAAAGTGAGCAACTTTTACAAGTGTAAGATAAACAATTATATCAAGGCCCGCCTAATAACGGTATTCTAATTATTCTGATATCTCTTTAAATATACTTTTTTACATTGAATTTTGACCAAATCGTTTTTAATAATATACCTACTAATTTAATGTTTGATAATAATGTGAAATAAACATTTTTTTTTTTAGTTGTGTGCTCTTTTAAATTATAGTAATTTTAAATAAATACAAAATGTACTCGTTAATAATAAATCATAAATACTCTTAACATTTTTTAATTTAACCTAAATAAAAAAATATATTGTATATTAGGTACTGTAGTCTGTAACCATGACTTCATAATTTAAGAATATTTTCATAAAATGTAAAAAGTCTGTTAATAATAACAACACCCATTACTAAACTAGGATGAATAAATTTGAAAAATATAAATTAAAAGAAAACAATGACAAATATAATTTAAAAGAAAACAATGACAAATGCTTAATAGGCATTAATACCTTATTAAATATGATATATCAAGCATTAAAACTTAACAGAGTATTTATAAAAATAACAAATTGTATGAAAAAACAGAAAAACAATTACACCTGTTATAAACTAGAATCAAACCAAACAGGAGGTCGATCTGATTTGCTGAATAACTACTTTTTGTTATATAGCTTCAGAAACAAAAATGGACTTTTAAAATCATTATTCAGTACATTAAAGGAGGTTAACTTTAACCTCTATAATATGTTAGCCCTTTGTTAGCTATTGTTAAATATTACCTTCATTGAAGTTTTAAATTGCTGTAGTTGATCATATATATGTTCCATGTGTGTAAATAAACAGATACCACTATCAGGCCAGATCACTTGATTTGCTTCTTTTAACAACAAAATAAAATACTTAGAATCAAGAAATTCAGAAGGCAGAGATTTATACAAATTATCAATAACATCAATATTTGATTTTGAAAAATTTGTGTTTTCATAACATTTTTCAATTAACTGAAACATACAAAATGAACATACTACTTAGTAATATCAAAAATGAATAGTACTTGGGTAATTATTATACTAATAAAAATGCATGGTCAATGTATAATTATTGTATGCAATAGCACTGAAACTTTTACCAATGAATATGACATATCAAAAGCAAAAAATAGGTGATTAACTGAAGTTATTGAACTATTGAGTATGGGCTGAAGTAACTTGCACTTCATACATTGGAACTAGCAATATTTTTATTTCTATGGTTTAAACAAATAATATAATTTTGAAGTTGATAGTATATTATAATAAATAAGAATATAATGTTTGTAATTAGCAATGGTAAATGCCAAAAAACCATGTATCAGTATTATAGTATATATCAATAGTAATACACAACAATATTAACAAAAGTTTATCTAGTGATGTGTATTTGTATAACATTGTAATAAGGATACGTTCTTTATAGAAATATTTTATGCAAGTGTAAAATGTTATTTTTTAAAAATTGTTATTAATTACTAATTCATTACTCATTGGTAATTGGTTTTCATTTTTCCAATTTGTATTACTAAGATACAAAAGGGAAATTGTTGAGTAATGCAGTCAAAGTTTTGGATAATTTCAAATTTGCATATACTTTTTAATGAAAGCTTGAATATTTTACTGTATAAAATATGTATTATACGTTGCACTATATAGTATAATACCAAAATGAATTATTCTGTAGTTTACAATACATAGTATTAAATAAAGTTTACCTAATTTACATGCATAAATAAAAAAAAATTAATTCTCTTAAATCCATAATAATATGTGCCTTACTTCTTTGAATATTTTATCGCTTTCACTAATTTCATTGTCACTTCTATCATTCTCTAATTCAGTAGTTATAATTGCATTACCATTTGAAGTACTAGCAACACAATTTTTGGTCTAAAATGTATAAAAAAAATATCATGTTTTTAACAATTATATATAATACATTATCATGTATATATAATACACATTAGATAAGTAAGAAGCCACATTGCATGAAAAATGTACTAATTTAATGGAACAATTATGAGCCTGGCAACTGGTCATGAAACCTGGCATTCTATGTATTTAATAATAAGAAATGCATACAAAATTATCAAACATACCAACTCAATTTATGGTATAATTAGTAAGGTGAACTAGGAGGAAACATTTCATACATTTTTATCATTAATAATTTAATAATATTTAAATACAATCTAAGCGACAAAGAAGTTTCTTATATTAATATCTTTAATATTTGTTGCATGATACCAAATTACATAGAAAAACAATTTTAATTTATTCAGGAATATTGTGTTTATATTTAAGATATCACTAATATAAAATAAATTGTTCCTATTTGAAAAACATAAAAATAATGAATTTTATAACAATAATAATTGTTTTATAAGTGTTAGAGATGTCAAAAAGACAAAAAAAATTATATTTGTATGGTTTAATGTTCTCTTTTCTTAGATTTGGTTTCATAACTATAATTGATCAGAATGGTTCTTGTGAAAAATAGTTGTTAACAAACAATCTTTTCTATTTAGTAAATTTATTTAAGCAGCAATGTAGTTCAAAAATATGTTTCATAGATTATAGTACATACTACAGTTTATAGGTAACCTATAACCTATATACTGTATACCTGTAACTATATATTTTATTATATATTCTTAATTAATAAAACAATATGATAATATAGTATTAGATACTAACCTGCAAATTAATTGAGTCTTTTTGGGATAGTTGCAATAATTCATTATAAACATTGGCAGCATACTGAAAAGAATTTTTATTCTTAGGAGAAATGAACTCTATTCCTTTAAGTACTAAATTGCATAAAAGTTTTGAATTCTTTTGCTTATTATTGCATTTTTTGTACATTTTGTTCATATCTTCAACATATGACTGTGGAAACTGCTTATTGTTTCGACATAAATTTATCAACTACAAAACATATTGAGAAAAGCAATTTAGTGTTTTATTAAAAATTGTTGATAATTATAAGTTTATTTTGCTAAAATATAATATTTTACAGCTCAAAAAAAAAAAAAAAAATAGTAAGTAAATTAACATTTTGAAACTAAAACTGCAAAATAAAAAAAAAGCAATATAGTAGTATAGTACAATATAATAATACAGAAAACATTTAATTATATTGATTCACTTCTAAAAAGCTAAAAACTTGTGCTAAGAAGTGATAATTTAAATTATTTATTTATTTTTCATTGACATATTTAATACATACATCAGCATATACATTTATTTTCATAAATTTTTCAAAGGAGTTGGAGTTGTATTTTTTGTTTGAATTTAGTGTAACCTATGGGTATATTTCAGGGTGTTATTTGGAGAGGGGGGCAGGAATACATATTTGCGATTGTAGTCTACTGTGTAGATGTACTTTGATTTTGAAGTAGCTTTTGGCCAGAATCCTGGTCTAAATGAGAGGCTGCTAGGTCAATATTAACTGGCTCCAGAGCCATTACAGGCTGCAATACAACATACAATTTATTATGAATCAAAAATGACCTATCAGCAATCTACGATAAGAGTAAGACAATAATTGTACAAAGTATGTTAGTTATATTATAACTAGGATCCGAATTTACATACATTTGCATATTTTACCTGTTTTTTATTTTTATTTTTACTTAAAAGTTTTATATTTATTGGGCTGGTCATTATTAGGCTCTATCCTAACAAATATTGGAGTGAAGCACCTAACCCATATGTGAATATAAGTTAACAGAATCAGTAAAATTGAGTAGTACCCATAACTATTAACATTTCTAGAGAATTTGGTTTTATAATCTATAAAATCTATAATGGTCCAATAACTAACCAGACAATAATAATATTAAAAAATGTATCAGTATTCAAAATTAAAGTGTGTAATAATTTATTAAAATTAATTTTTGACATTATTATAAAATAGGGTTTGTAAGATATACAATACACATTTTCGGTAGTAGATATTAGAAAAATATGTTTTCAATTAAAAGTATGTGTATAATTCATATCTAATAAGTAATAACCACAGTTGATAATTATCAATATTTGTTAACTATTAGGCGTTGTTTTAAATTTCCACACCGATGCAACAGAGTATGATGTTAAAACAAAAATTAGAAATTGGTTAAGATTAGCTTTGACAAGAATTTCAAATAAAATAATTCGCCAGACTCTTAAACAAAAGAATAAGTAAACTGCAATTTAACCATAGCCATGATATTATTGTCATTATTTTTGAATTATTATTTTTTTTTTTTGCTGATATGACTACTGCTTAACTATGTAATATAGTAACAGGATACATTTAATGACAAATATTTATATTATCTAAACTACAATACAACCATAGCTAAATTATTGTAATATTTTTGGATTATTATTTTTATATTATTTTTTCTGAATGAACGTAATTATGATTTCAAATTAATATAATGTATAGAAATATATACTATTTGATAGGATGTTCAACAATCACATACATATAATATGGAGTATTTTTGGACACATGATTTTAAGTAGGATAACTATTTTATACTTACCAACTATGGTAGGTCTACTTAGAATGTTAATTAACAGGGCTCGGAAGTTAGAGCACTAAAAAAATTAATTTTCAGCGCTTAAACATACACATAAAAACATTAATATAAGCTCTATAAATAACACTAAAAATTGGAAAATACGCAAAATAAAATTTTCAACAAATTTTTTTTAATTTTACAGATTTTTAATTATAAGTAATAATAATATAATAATTTGTTTTCATTCACATATTCGTAGGCAGCTGTTTGGTAGGAAACTTAGTTTTTAAAAATATGCCCAAAAACAGCATTTATAACTCCAAATTACCAATATAGCTCCTAAAATATGAATTTATGTGAAAATATACCCAAAAATAGCACTAAAACCTTAAATTAGTATGAGAATGTTATCAACATCTATATTAATAAATTAAATCAAAATATTTACCTGTTGAAATAAATCCATGTTATAAGAAATCTGAAATAAAACAAAATTGTATGTTAAATAAAATATAGTATTTTGAAAACTTAAAATCGTTTCTTTTTTTGAGAGAACACAAAAAGCATAAATATTAAATATGTCAAGTTGCATAAACAATCGCTTAACATAAATCACAATCAATAGTAATCGAAATAGTAATGGTCTCTTAAATATAATTTAGTAGGACATGAAATAAATTTTATTGATATTTATTCATCAATTTTTCATACAACCCGACATAAGTCTTACAAATATACATTGTACAACATGGAAAAATTGTGTTCAGCAGAATCAACTTTTTTGTTAGCTATAATATTAGAGCAATTTACCGAGAAAATCAAACATAAATGTAAGAATACTAGGTATGGAATTGTATAGACTAAAAAAACAGAATAATTATTATTAATACTAATAGAATAATTTTATAGACTTTTTATTTTAAAGTAAATTATAACAACTATGTAAAATAAAATAAATTTTAAAATTTAAATATCAATAATTACTTATGCATTCTCTAGATCAGCGTTTCTCAACCTTTTATTTAAGACGAAAATATAATTTAGATCTTTAAAAATGATGACACACTACATTATCTAATAAGTTATCTACTCTACAAATATTAGTTTTTGAGTTACTAAAAAAAGAAGATCCATTTTTTCAAAATTTGTTTTATGTAAAAATTACCTTTTTTATTTTTCCAATACTTTTTATTACTACAAAGAATTTTCAATTTTGACCTCTCAAAAGTTATAATTTGAATGCTATATTCAATATTACTTATAATTAGTGGTGTATTGGAGCGTATACTCATAACAATATTTACAAAGAAATGCGTATACTTGAAAAAATATTTATTTTATAAGTATACGGTGGGTATACGGTGGATGGAGGTAAATGGAAAAGCGTGTATTATTTTATTATTTTTTTTTTGAAGATTTGAAATTGGTCTTTTAAATTCTATAGCGTAAAAATTAAAATAATATTTTCAACATATTTATGGATCTTATATTTAAAAAAATTGTTGGTTGATACTGATAATGAAGTAAGAATAATGATAAATGTTATATTTATGTACACTATTTTTCGAGAGGAGCGAAAAAATATTTTCTGGAATAGATATACAGAACAAGTGTCGAGCGTAGTGAAAAAAATTTTTTAAGATACATTTAAAAAAATATGGCATATACTGTATACACAAGACATTTTTTATCAATACATCCCTGCTTATAATAACAACTTTTTCGTTTATAAGCTGACGGTTTTTTTCTTGTAATTTTTTACCAATTACCAATAAATGATTGTGATGATCTAAAAATGTAGAAATATTTCTAAGTTCTTATATAGAAAAAGACCCCTTCCCATTCCCTTAATAAAAAATTCAGAACATTTACATTCAATACAGGTAAACCTTTAAACAATTACAAAATAATTTACAAACACCTAGATATGTCTTGTACAAAATTGCAAATTCTACATTGATTGCCACTATATCATGCTGCACAATAAGTTATGATTTTCTAGGTATTATACATACGTCTGGTTCACTGTCTTCCAATCCGGATGAGATTTCAATTTCTGACATTGTAGCACAGCCGAAAGCAACGTTATGTTCTACAATAACTGACAAGCAGATTTCGTATCAAATTGAAAACGGAGAGTAAAAGGGCTTATGATTATGTATATCATACATAAAAAAATCGATAAATCAGAATTGAATAGTAACGTATTTCTTTAAATGGTCCTCCGTAGCCCGTACAACTCGCGGATTCATCAATCCCGTTGCCCACTACACAAGTGCTCCTCACATCGGACGAATTTATACTGTTATAATTTGCAATTGCATAATATTTGCATTTAACGTTGTTATAAACTTCGAAACCCGAATAATGTTGAGTACCAACAAAGGTTGATCTCAGGCTTCGACGGCCACCAGTCACCACCTCAGGCCGACAAACTGTTGAGCAAAATGTACGATGGCAATAATCAGTAAATACTTAGCAGCATTGAATAATAATATAATATAATGCCATAATAATATGGAATATGGACTGAACGTTTAGCCTTTATCATAACGGCAAAAACAGAACTATGTAAGAGATAAAAAAAATGGAAAAAAGTTTATCTCAACATTTTTCTCCATGATACGGAATCTAATAATACCACAGAATAATTAATCAATATAATTCACGGAATAAGGTATACTGAAAACCTGGACTGGAACCGTCCTAACCAGGATATTGAGGAAGGGTCCTCAAATGTTTGGACATCGCCACTCCCCCCGTCATAATAGGCCGCCGAAAGGTACAACTAGGGGTAAGAGTCATAGATAATAAAGAAATATTATATCTATTATCTATGGTAAAAGTCAAGGTTTATAGATAATATATATATATTATATTTATATTATCTATAAACCTTGGGTAAAAGTCCCCTCATAGATAATAAAGAACATGACGATTATCCGCGGTCGAACATTAGACCGTGATAAAGAATAAAGATCTTTAGCGCGGCAATCATGCTCTCCTAGTCTTCTTTTTTTCAGTTAGTGACAAGCAATCGGAACGCCAACGTCACTCGGTTTAGGGGACGCCAGTGTTGCCGTTTAAGCGTTCCCGGAGTTCTACGACCCGCCCGCCATACGGGGCCACCGGTTCCTAAGCACAACCGGTTTTTTTTTCAAAGTTTTTAAAAGCCATCCACATATTGTTTTTTTTCCATTCGATTAATGTTGCTCTACTTTATTTTTTTTCGTTTTGTCCTTGGTAGCCTAACCCTCTATTTTTTAATATTAAATTAAACACATAAATAATAAACGGCACCCATGTGGAACAAAACTGTTCTTCGATGGTGTTACGAACGTCAGTATATTAGTAGCCCATATCGGTGGTTAAATATCTGAGTAAACACACAAATTCTGTAACTATAGAACTGTTCATGGACGGTTATTATTTATATTTAACAGTGCACACAAATTACTTTTTTAAGAATTAAATTAAATTAATAAGTAATTTCAATGCTGTTTAATTTAAATTAATTTAATCTAATCTAACATACAAAGTGATAATAAATAAAAGTCAGTATACTAAAGACCATGATAAAAGAATCTTTTATCATGCTAAAGACCAGTGGTGGACGCAGGGGGTTTTTTAGGAGTTCACACCCCCCCCCCCCCGAATTCTTTTCCTGCGTCCGCCCCTGCTAAAGACTAAACTGACCATTAATGTAATGAAATAATATTGAATTTTATAATTAATATACCCTACATTTATTGTATATTGCTAGTATATTTATGTACCTATATAGGCTATATAATAATTATTTAGCTACATACATGAATACATATTCAATAACTAAGTTTTAAATATCTTACTATGAATAATTCATAGTTTATATGATAAAAATATTAAACAAATGACTTCTGCAACTATATGTAATACAATATAGGTACATCGACGGTTTAGTCTATATTGATAACTAGCTGTCCCGTCACGGCGTTGCCCGTGTATTATATTTATATAGCTACATAAAAAACTCCCCTTTTACCACCTTAGAGATCTAATCTTGAAAAATCTTCAAAATGTTTGCATTGCACTTAGGACATAATGTAGCCATTGGTCCTATTAGAAGTGCTGTAATATTTAAATAATCAATCAATGATCGATAATTAAATGCTGATTTCAGACTCAAAGCGTTACATTGCTGGGTGCGCGGCTGTGCACGTTTTAGATTTAGAACGTTCTGGTGTGTTATCTTGTTGCCTTCTGTTATAGTTATACATTGGACTCGTTGGAGTAGCATTGGCAGTCTTTCGACATGACGCCTAAAGTATCGATTGCAGATTTAGGAAGTTCGTTATCGGGTACCGATTTCCATTTTTCCACCCACACCTTCAATTCTGATTCAAAAGTTTCATAAGTCAGTAAAAAGCTTTTGTAAAAATCAATGCATTTTTTAAACTCATAGCTACTTGGTTTTAATTTAATTAAAAAACTTGGAATCAAATTTTGCAGCCCAGAAATAATGTAATTGTGTTTTATAAATCTTTCAATTAATTGACTTTTGAAGTAGTCTAAAAATGGCAAAAAAATTGATCTCCTATAATACTGTTCTGGCGAATCTGCCGGAATATTGTAATACGATAGGTAGATTGCCTAATTAATCGTCGCATTTTAACCGTTTCATCTACTAAGCTCAATACATTTTTGATATCTAAAAATAATTTGTGGAATTCTTCCTCACTATTTTCATGAATTGAATTAATAACTGGCACACAGTTATTGACATATTGACAACACTCAGATAAATCTACACTTATTTGTTGTAAAGATTTACGTGATTAAGATGACTAGAGGGAAATGTACAAATGTTTAAAATAAACTTTAGTTGTACAATTATACATTTATATATAAAGACTGTGGTTAGTTTTTGTTACCTATATTATAAATATTATATACCTACTTTAAAAATTTCGGGGGGGAGGTTGAATCCCTAACCCCTCTCCCCAGTATAAGAGCCTGCTTCTAAACTAAAAGAGTAAAATTAATATATTTAGATATCGTGTATACAGTATTTAAGTAGTCAAATAAAAATTAACTGTAATTTGTTATTTGTTTGATAAAATGCGGTTTTCGTTTATTTTAATGTTTTTAATTCCTTATAATTGTACGATATTTATATATTACAATTATTTACGATATCTTTATGATAAAGATGAAATATCATGCTACCTATAATCATTTTTAAATTTTAAGTTCAAACGTCGGACTATAAGTAATTACTTATTATATTATTAGATAAAATTATGTAACAGCCATAATAATCGCATTTAACATTAATATTGTCATTTGGCATTTGGTTATTACCAAAATTTTTTATGAATTTTTAACTTAAAATAATTTCCAAATTTTCGACGTTTTTACGTATTTTGTCAATATTTGAACTTTAAATGCTTATAAAAAAAAACTGTGACAAAGGATTTTTAATTTTTTTCCTCTGCCTTTGAAACAATATACTAGGAGCCTTGTATTAAATTTTCAAGCTTTTTCGCCCAACAAATAAAATTTTATTGGTATTTATAGAAAAAAAAACTAAGAAAATTTAAAATTGACAAAGTCCGTAAACATCCCAAAAAGAGTCAAATTATTTTCAAAATTTTATCGTGTTTAGAAAATGCTAATATCAACATTCAGTGAAAATTTCATATATCTACGGTCATTTGTTTTAGAGTTACAACAAAAACCAAAATCGATTTTGTTAAAAATCTACCTAGTCCTTTCTAGTTATTGTATGTTTTGGGCCATTATGTAATAGTACTTAAAATATATTAAACTATAACATAACATTTTAATGATAATATTATGTGCGCTCAATCGTCGTCGTATTAACTATAAAATATTCGAAAAAACGTGTGTCTATATTATACAGTTAAATCGTAAGGAGCTAGTAAAAAGGTTATATTATATAATATAAATATAAAAAGACCACCCCAACATATAAATCAGGTGGAATCAGCAGATGAGGACAAATTGAAATACTACCCGAAATGCTCATTAAAATAATACTGTTAAAATAATAATAATAATAATGATGGAAAAAAAACTCGAAATCCTGATGCTGCTGGCTGTGAACGATGGACGTATACTATAGCTGGCTTGTAATAAACGTCGCCCGGGAGATTTTCAATTTTATCGGTCTCAGTGTTTGAAGGTATTTGAAATTTAGTTATTATTACCAATTCTGAGTTCAATTAGACCGCACGTATATCTACGCAAGAATCAAATATGGCCATCAATCAAAATAAAGACGAAATAAATGCAATACTATTGGAGATCCTAGAAGGAATAGTAACACACATTATAAACGGCGGTTATGACGATTGTAAAGAAGAAGAAGACGAAAATCTCATAACATCTGTAGAAAATCTTCTGTCTGCCGTGGATGGTAATGCATCGTCTAGCGGCGAAGCGCAGTCCCTCGAGTTACAGGAACCGGAAGTAGGTTCTACTTCCGTTACCGAGGACGCACCGCTAGACAACAACGCAGTTCAGAAGGACTACGAAGAGAACGTCATAAGCGCCGTGGCCAGCGATACATCGACGAGTGGCGACGCGCCATCCCCGAAGTTGGAGCTTGACGATACCACTTCAACTTTCGTGGATGGGCCGCTCGCCGACGAGGCGAAGGAAGACGTATTGGGTGACGAACATCAGCAGCCGGTCGAGGGAATGCAAGTGCTAAACAGTTTTGGAGAACTGGTCGGTTGGTTGGACCCGGCAAAAACACCCGGAAAATGCGTTCCACCCCGTCGGAACAGACTTTCGACTGGGTGGAAACGCGTCAAGCGCATTTTCCGCGCTCTGTGTTGCTGCCGAAGTGAAGACGTCCGCAGTTCCCAGAGTTAAGCCCCCTCGGGCCCGAAGACGCCGGACAGGATGACGGCGACGCTTAGGAGGGGGAGGATACGAGACAGTGCACGCAGGTGCAAGGCGGTATGTCACCCGCGCACGTTCTCCGACCACCCGTGGCGCGATGGGTTAGCGGGCGTAGTGCGCTCCGGGCGTGATGACACGCGAGACCCTCTGGCGGCTCGGCGGGCGCTCGGCCGCAGTACGGTCGTGTGGACTGATGGAAGACGACGATGACGCGGCGACTAGTAGGCACCGGCGTGGGCAACGATTCCGCCCCGACCGGTACCAACGATGACGACGGCGATGGCAACTCCTTAAGACGGTAGCGGCGGAGACTTTGGCCCGGGGTGAGCGATAGAGATATGTGCTAGGGACGAGGACGTCAGCGGCGCTGGACTCGAGGAAACTTCGCGGTTTCAGGGTCCGGCGGCGCGCGACTCCAAGGCGGCGATGATTGGTCGCCGCCGATTCCGCGGCACTAAATCTCGTTTCACCAGCTCCGTGCCTGTTATTTATGGTCTCCGCCGTGTGCAGTCTGCAGAGTCGTCACCGTCAACCGTCAACGCGCACAACATCGCGCACTAGCCGCCGCTCGTCGCAGTCAACCGTCGCTCCCACGGCCGTCTCGGTCTGGCCTCGCCGGCCGGGCAAGGTCGTCACGCGTCCGGGCGAACGCGCCCTCGACACTCGCCAACCCGCGGGACCGGTCGTCAGAATGTTGCAGAGGTGACCAGTAGCCAGTATTGTGCATATACCGCACCAATTCGCCATCTCGTATCCTCCCCCCCCTTGTTTATTGTGTCTCCTGTCCGGAGTATTTTTTTTTTCATTTAATTATACCTTTATCTTGTGTTTTTTCGCTTCATTCATAAATTGTTCCAAATTGATTTGTTCCCCCTTTTTTGGCCTTAAATATCATACGCATAAATGTATAATAACAGCCACTCTGAGCTTATTTCTTCAAATAGAACTATTATCTCCATTTTCAAAATTTTTGCCTCCCCATTTTCGAAATTAAACTTACAAAATGTTAATTATAACAATTTGTGCTAATTTATTTTTGGAACGATTTTTTTCAAAATTATATGTTCAACGTTTTGTTTTGTTTTTGAACCACATTTAAAAATTTTGCTAAACAACACATTAACACATTTGTTTTGTTAAGTTAATAAAAATACTTTCCAAAAAAATATTGTTTTTTCGGTTTTTTGAGTATATAAATCAATTGTATTTCAAAATACCTATTTATTTTCGACAGAAATTGTTTATACAGAGTAATGAGTAATGACTATCGACTTACACTTTAAACGTTACTTCACGTTGTACCTATTACATTATGCTCCAAGAGATATCAAAAAATAATACCGAAGAAACTGCGAAATAAATTATGAAATAACGCATAACACCAGCGGATATTATAGGTGGTATATAAACTGTATAAGGATTGTGTTTGGCGCCGTTACCGATCCTACAATAATCGGCGGTTGTCGGCAACGACTCGCGTGTTGTGTAGTAGACAAGAGCGGAATGGGTAACCCAAGAATATACAAAATACTATCACGTAAAATAATTTTAAGGTGCTTATGACACCGATCGACAATATATATTATATAATACAAACAGATAATTAAATGATAATCATAAATTAACTGGTATAGGGCGCCCAGGAATAATTACCACTACACAAAAATCCCCGTTTTTCCTTAATTTTTCTTTTGTTTTTCACGTCGCTTTTGAAAACTACTGGGAAATTTTAACTTTTGACCCCACAAAGTAACAACTAGATTCACTTTCCAATCAGAAAAGTTGCTGTTGAAGAAAATCGAAGCAGTTGTATTGTCCTAAAAGGTGATGGCAGACACAAAAAAAAATAAAAAAAAAATAAAAAAACACACATCATTGTAAAATCAATACATTCATCGTTCCACTCAGAATCTAAAATGTTATCAAAATAAGCCAAACTCTGCTCTAACAATAAACAATTAATAAATAACAATCAAAATCGTTGCCGGGCAACGCGAGATATTTTGATTGTTATTTATTTTCAGCCAGCGACTAAAAAAGTTTTTAAAAAAAGGTATGACGATTTTGGTAATGATTACTCCACTAAAACGCAATATTTTTGAAAATCCTTTCTTATTGCACGGTACAAATATGAAAAGAACCTCTATTCCAAAGTTCAAGTCCGTACGTTGAGTAGTTTTTGAGATACAGCGATCAGTGAGTCAGTGGTATTTGGATTTTATATGTATAGATAGATTAAACAAAAATAATTCTGAAATTATGTAATATGATATAGGTACGGAACAGTTCATCGACGGCCATATGAATGTAATGCATTAAATAAATCACACAAATGTCAATGATGTACACAGCAGCTGCCAGCTATATTGTTGTTCGGCATAGACATATTATATAAGCAACTAGATAAAGCCGACCAGCGGCGGCGCGAACTTTCAGAGTCTTTGAAGCAAATTGTACATTTTTAATATTTTTACTACCAACCATCCCCTTTATTACATCAAAATGATAATTTACTATGTTGAAAATATTGCAAAAAAAAATAGTAAAATAAAATTTCGTGTATGACATCAAAGAAGTGTGAAACATATTTGTATCTTACTTTGGATGTTCTAGGACGAACCAAGAAAAATATGCATTTGCTAGAACTTCCGAGCCCTCTTTCGAATAAATGCTAAATTTCAAAATGTATTAATGTGCCATATAAACTTTAATAAGTTTATTGTTTGAGCCCTCATCGGGTAGTCAGAACTCTGAGCGGGAAATGCGGGGGTTTCCTCCCTCGTATTAGCACTTAGAGACCACTTGATAGATTCATGCCCCCTCCTTAAAAAAATCATATATAAGCCTCTGATACAGGCTACATTAAAAAAAAACTATCAATTGAATTAAATATTAAACATATAAAAAGAGATTTACCCTCTGAAAAAGTAAGTAATAATTTTGTTTATTTATTAATCGCTAATTATTTTGTTAAATTACGTATTATAAAATCAGTACTTATACTAGTTATACTTCAAAATACTTGACTCTAGTGGACCTATTTGTAGATATTTGAAAATCAAAATTTCAAAATAATAAAAAAGAAGAAAACTATTAATAAATTCAGCCTTCTTAGAATTCCTATACCCCCTCCCTCCGGTGACTTTTCACCGCTGATACAATGGACGTCCCCCCCCCCCTGAACGCCACATATATTCCCTCCAGACGAAAAATAAAAACAAAAATATTTAAAAATAATATACAATGCAAATAAATTTAAAATACAAAATTAAATAATACAAATCAAATAGCCTCAATAATATTCAATGATATATTTTTTTCTGGTAATATAGCTCACGGAAATTATAAAATAATATAAAATAAAATATCATAATATGATGAATGTATACTTCGGGTAAAAATCTATTTTCTATCTATTTTCCAATCTATTTTCATGTATAAAACAAAATATGTATGTTAATAATATAATGCACATTGATTCAGGTGGGAAACGTCCGAATACCTACCCTATTAGACATTAGTACATTACTACATTTTTTTTATAGTAATACCACAGAATAGATTAAATCTATTAATATTTTTAATTTTTTTAATTTCTTCTGTAGTGATACTACTAAACAATTGTTACGTTCTAACAATTAAATTATTGTCTATCGCTACTGGTATACCGTATACGGTGTGTGATTGTGTAATGTGTATCCGTAGTGATAGATCTGTACCAAACGGGGGAATGTGAAAAGATTTGGATGTTCGACAAGACAACTAGTTATACCGAGTATAATTTAATGTATATTTTAAAATGTAAAATAAAATGTAATATAAAATATTTTACATTACCGATGACCTGGCAGCAACAATACACGGAGCAAGTGGTGAGACGAGACTGATTCGGCTGACGAATGTCTAGCAGGCCGAACGATTATTATAAATTTTGTTTACTATACAAAATTGAAAATAGTTATACATATATATATATATATATATATATAGCTTTACTCCATATTACAGAATGGATGAAAGATGACACGCGTATGTGATTTATGTATAGTATATAATACTATACGTAATATTATAATTATAAAAATATGAAAACTTGTAATGGTATACAGTGGAATCCGCTTATTGTGGGCACCGGTTAATATGGGCATCCGCTTATTGTGGGCAAACAGAGCTGGTCCCAATACAAATGTATATTAACAATGTTAATTCGGTTTTTATGGGCAACAGCTTAATGTGGGCAAACAGGGCTGGTCACAACATGCCCACATTAAGCGGAATCCACTGTATTACCATACCATACCAATATACCATATATATTACCATTACACGATATAATGCTAATAGTAAATAATTCAAATTATATTGAGAAAAATTTCATATAAGGAAAAATAATAAACACTATTAAAGAAAACAGTCAGTAAAGGGGTCACATATGGAATCATAATTGAGTCATTATGATTTCTTTACCTATTAGAAATATGACAGATGAAAATGTTGTAGTAAACAAAGGTTAAGGCATTATATATAATTATAATATTCAATATTTGTATTTTGTATTATGTACCTATGACTTTGTTATTTGACTTATAATTATACCAATTTTTCTAAATATTCACATTTAATACTTATATTATTATTATTTTATTTGTATTTTATGAAATTATGGATTGCGTCACTACAAATAAATAATGTATTTAACTATACCTATTAGTATTGTTTTACGTAATTTTAAAATTTAAATAATTAAAAGGATCCATTGCCCAATAATTATGTTGGAGCCTGGATATAGATAACAGCAAGCCTCAAATTAAAGAAGACACAGATTTGGTTTACTCTCACTAAAACTCATTAGGTCATCATGGTAGTACATAGGATTTTAAATTGGTGTTTTGATGGGATTGGTATGAAAGACTTAAGTTGCACCCCATCTCCAGGTGACCCGGTCTGTAAACTATATTATTATGAGTAATGAGTCATAATAACTAATTCATAATCATAAGCATGGCCAGATTTGTATTGCTGGTATTGCTGAAACCTGTAATATTTCAAAAGTATAGAATCATTTTTAAAAATTTTAGAGTAGACCAGTGTTAGGAACAATAGTACATTCAAAATGATCAAGCTACTGTAGTTTGTTTTTAAAATAATAAATATTAGATCAGTTTTTATCACTGGTCACAACTTTTTTGTTTTGTTTTTAACTTAATATAATTTAAACAATAAACCATAAACAAACATATTATATAGAACTTAAAAAGTTACAAATAAATTATTTTAAAAAGAAAATATTAAAAATATATATTTTTACAAAATGTTTATTCAACTTGACGTATGAAAATGTTTTATACATTAGATAGTACATTTTTAATTGAGTGACATTTCTTGTAACAAAAATAATAATTCTGTTATAAACAAATAAGGACACTTTATGGGTATTAATTGTATTAATATACAATACAGAACAACATTTGGAGGTAATTTAATATAGTTCACCTTAATATACTAGGATGATCATCACCATTCAAGTCTATATCCATTGCTTCTTCTTCATCAGATGTACTTTGATCTTCGCTGTTAGATTCATTGTATGTTAATAGAGTTTCTTCATCAGTTGTTCTTTTGTCCTCATCATCCGAGTCGTTGTATACCAGAAGAGCATCTTGCTCTTTTTCTTTATCTCGTTTGTCAAAATTCAGACTGTCCACTACAGCTTTTAGTTTAAACTCTAATAATCCAAGCTGTTCAAAATTGTTTAATCTTGTATTCAATACATTTTCTAATGGCAAAAACGTTTCTAAAACATCTGGATTAGCTAATAACAGCGATGAGTGTATACGTAATACAGCAGATAACCACTTAGCACTTACAGAACTTACCAGTGTTCTGTCTTGTGATAGCCGTATTAGCTTACGTACAAGCATGATAATGGATTGTAGTGGTAAACGTGAAACAGTATTGTCAATTGTGCGTTCATCTTTAACAAATAAAGCAGACTCTAAAAGACTTTTATCATTGCTACGAAGACCTTGAATTAACAAATGGACAATACTTTCGCCTTTAGTTTGAACTGTGTTTTCAATTTCTTCTGACATATTTTGAAGTCTAGTTTCAAGCGGTAAATTTGATGATCTATTATTTTTCAGTTCAATACATTTAGAGTCTGTAATATTTGGATTAATAATATGATTCCCTACAACTGATTTAGATTTTCTTGGGTCTTGTCTTGCAATAAATGTACATTTGTTTAATTTTTGTAATTTAATATTTTCAAATGCCAAAAATGGTCTAGTGCCATAGGCTACATATACTGCAGAATCATAAATTTTACTACATATAATGGGCATTTGAACAGTTTCTTCATCTTTAATATTGTCAACAGCTATTTGAAGGGTTCCGTGAGGTTTAAGTGGATGTGCAACACAACCATTAAGTACATGTTCAAACACATGCAATGTACCACTTTCTGTCGTTACTGTCACTGTGATGTTATTACGCATATTATGTACATATACAGAAGAAATATTGTCTTCAGCGACTAATGAAGCTAATGGGTCTGGTTTAAGGTCACTAAGAGACCATATATTAATAAAACGGTCTCTAGCAGAACTCAATAAATAACATTTGTCAGCTTCTATAATGTGCAATGAATGAATTTCATTCTTATGACCAGTAAATTTATGAACCAACTCGCCAGAAGGAAAATTCCACAGTTTAATTTCTCTGGATGCTGTCAACATCTTTCCATCAGGTAACACAGCTACCGCACACATTTTACCAACTTTCATTTTTGCTTCTAGTTTATTAGTCTTCAAATCAAACTTAACAACATAACCATCATCCGAGCCAATGTATAAATGTTGACCCAAACGATAAATGCTCTTGATGGCTTTTGATTGAACATTGATTTTTGACTGGATACTTCCACTGGCCACATTATAAAACTCTACGTAACCCTTTTGTGTTCCAATACAAAGTAAGTCAGTATTATCTGTTTGAACCCAAGTAATACAGGTGACAGATGAGTTTAGATGTCCACTTGGCGAATATGTATGCCGTAAATCACCAGCACTTGTGTCCCAAACGTTAACCTTGCCGTTAACACCGATTTCAGCATAATATCTTCCAGATTCTGAAAAGCCGCCAATGATCTCCCTCATGATGATTAAGTTAAACGAACATGAAACAATTTCAAATTTCAATAATTATTAATTACATTTACATACTTCACGGAATTGTTTTAAAAATGTGTTTGTTTTTAATGGGTTTGTTACATAACCTAAAAATAAAATGTTATCATGGATAAAAAAAGTGATTGCTCTTCAGCATGAACATAGTATCAATAGTAGGTATATAGTGAAGTATAATATCTTACACGGCCGATAAATAGAATTCTACAATTATCTGTGGTGAGATCTTACCCCTTACTACCATTCGGCAATAACGTCATAAATAATAATATTCATAATACACCGTGATGACTTGATCATGTTCGTGAACATTTCTCTAATAGTCTAATATTCATGATCATAATACGTATTAATATATTATGGTTTGGCCTTTGGGCAGCATACTATAACAAAAATAGTATAATATACGTCCTAGTTCAGTGGATTTGAGAGCGGCGTTTTGTTATCACTTATCAGTAGAGATTTGATAATACAAACGAGTGCAACTTTGATCTGATGAATTATTTTTTTAAAATTTGTTCCAAAATAATACCTATTATACATTTATTATTTATTATAACAATTTTGACGACAATAACGGATTAAATATTTTTTACTTGTAATAGTGTCTAATGTAGGCATGTAGTGAATAGTGATGTTAATTATTGTCTACTCAATATTTTCAAAATACTAACTAAGCGGTGGTACGATTCTCAGTGTCTCAGTAGTATTCCATTCAATATTAATGATTATTTTGTTTTGTAGAAAATATTAATTTTTTTTCTTATACCGTTTTAATAATTTCTCACTGTATATATGTGAGCTGCAAGTTCTCTGTACTTTAATTTTTTGTTTGATATCAGTATTATTTTGGTCATAAATTTAAACACTTCACTCTGTCAATTTATACGAATTTGAGAAATATCCACTTTGCAACTACCTATTCTGGAAATGGCAGACTTATCCTATGTATTACCTTTGCTCTTACTACTGACTGCCGTATTGACTCACTTTTGCTTGCATAGAGTTGATGAAGGGCACGTGGCGGTCTACTATAGGGTAAATACGTCTTAGTGATTTAATTACTTTTTAAATGTACTCATGTATACGACTTGTTTGTGGTGTAGGGTGGAGCATTATTATCCCAAATTAGTTATCCTGGTTACCACATAATGATGCCCTTCCTAACAACTTTTCGGTCTGTACAAGTAAGTATTTAGTACCAATCATGTTTCAGATGAAATAAAAATTAATGTGATATATCTTAATATTTATGTTCCTTTATATTTTCAGGTTACACTTCAAACAGATGAAGTAAAAAATGTTCCTTGTGGCACAAGTGGCGGTGTAATGATTTATTTTGATAGAATTGAAGTGGTCAATATTCTAAATGCTTCAAGTGGTAAAATAAAACTATTTGTAATTATTAGATATTATGATCATGGGACATAGGCCCAGTTGGGTCCATCTCTAGTATGAATGTATAGAGATAGAATCAATTGAACTAGGTAGTAACAAATATAATTAAAAAATATATTTGCTAAAATAGGTATAAATATTATGTGGGATCAAATTTTATAAACAGATTCTTACATTTTTTATGTTACTTTAAAATCTCACCTGAACTGCAAAATCATAATTTAGGATATTGTTTCAGGCAAATAAGCAATGTGATAGTAAATATAAAATTATAAATAACATATAATTTAAAAAATGTATAGTTTTGTTTTGCAAATCATGAATTTATTATTCAGGTTGATATCACTGAGGATCAATAAAGTTGTACATATTATAACTTATTTGGAAACTGTAAAGCCCAACTATTATTTGGGTGGGTCACTCCACAGCATTAGACTATTGGTTCTATATGATTCACTAGCAATTAGCATTCACAATTAACAGCATCACTGCTCCGCTTCAATCCATACTCTATAGCAGCGGTTCCCAACCTATGGGGAGGGGCCCACTTGTGGGCCTCAGACAATGTGGTACTAGGCTGTGGATGCTAGTCAAGAGTAAGTCAAGGGTCAGCCAATTTTAATTGACATCATCAAGATTCTTATTCAATTTTATACATGTCTATATATCTTCTATCGTATTATTTGTGTACATTTATA
This sequence comes from Myzus persicae, assembly GCF_001856785.1. NCBI lineage: Eukaryota > Metazoa > Arthropoda > Insecta > Hemiptera > Aphididae > Myzus > Myzus persicae. The sequence continues at coordinate 303,278 of NW_019100468.1, forward strand.
TTTTATACCTGTATATTAGGTAAATGGGTCTCTGGTCTCTCAGTTTTTTTTTGCATAATTGTTGGTCTGCATAAATAAAAGGGTTGGAAACCCGCTGCTTTATAGTATAGTAGAGTAGCCATAAAACACTTGCTTTAATGTAAATTAAAAATGATTAGGCACTACAATATTGTGCTACCAACATATTTTAATCTTTTAGAATAATCAAATTTGCTGATGCTAGATATTTTAATAAAATACAATCAATGTTAACTATTCATTAAATGGTAACAATTTTTAATCAAATTTAAACTTATAAAAATCAGTATTACAGTTATTATTTTTTATTTTTTTCTAGTTTTTGATATTGTTAAGAATTATACAGCAGATTACGACAAAACATTAATATTTAATAAAGTACATCATGAACTTAATCAGTTCTGCAGTGTTCATAATTTACATGAAGTAAATGTCGATTTATATTATTTACTTTGATATATTGAAATAATTCTTAAAATCATGATATATTTTTTTTTATAGGTATACATAGATCTATTTGATCAAATCGACGAAAATCTTAAAGTGGCATTGCAAAAAGATTTAACAGAAATGGCTCCTGGACTCAAAGTACATGCTGTACGTGTTACTAAACCTAAAATACCAGAGACAATACGCAAAAACTATGAAATCATGTAATAAAATAAACTTGGTACATTTTAACGTTTAAGTAATGTATAATTGATTGTTTTAGGGAAGCAGAAAAAACTAAACTGCTCATTGCCGAACAAAGACAGAAAGTCGTTGAAAAAGAAGCAGAAACGGAACGTAAACGTGCTATTATAGAAGCTGAAAAACAAGCACAAGTATCAAAAATTGAATTTGAACAGAAAATTATGGAAAAAGAATCTATTAAACAGATATCTGTAATAGAAGGTATGAATATTTAAATAATTGTTTTGAAGGTATTTTAATATGTTTATATTTATATGACAATTTAGATACAATTCATTTGGACAAAGAAAAGAGTGCAGCAGATGCCGAATTTTACCGTATTAAAATGCAAGCTGATTCTAATAAGTTATTACTAACTAAAGAATATTTAGAAATGAAACGCATAGAATCTTTAGGAAATAATACAAAACTTTATTATGGACCAGATCTCCCAAAAATTTTCACGCACCAAAATATTCCATTATAAAAAATATCAATTCAATTTGAACTGTATTTTTGATTTATAAATATTAAAATGTAAGAACTGAAAAAATATCTCAAAAGTTCAGCGAGTGTTACGTTGTTACTAGTCAATTTCCTGTTTAAAAATAGTTTCATATAATTTAATGAAAAGTAAGTAAACCAAATGTTTGATTATTAAGACTTGCTTGTATATTCTATGTTTATAAACATATAAAAATATTTTTAATTTTCAATTATTATAGAATTGATAATAGTATCACTTTTAAAGTTGTATAAGATTTATATTGGCTAATTAAGTAAATTGAAATCACAAGAATTAAATGTTACTTTAAAGTAAAAACTTAAAATCACTTATATTGTATAATTGTTATATTAAACAAATTGCAAGTTTTTGATTTATTGTAAAATATTGTGTTATCTTTTTGATAAAAAATGATTTTTCTAAACATTTTTGAAATAAAACTACAATAATTTTACTTAGCAACGGGATGTGTATATTGATACAATAAGTCTATATACAATTATACGCCTATACCCATGGCTGGGCATTGACAAGTTAAAAATTAAAATTAATTTAAGTAACTCGTTCTTTTTTTTTGTAAACTAAATTATAACTTTATAAGTTAAATTTTTAACATATTTAACGCTTCTAGTTAATTTTATACAGATTTCTTAAAAAGATAAATTTCAAATTTAATACAACCCATTGATTTATAACTTTTTTGACTTGAGAGACATTAGATATCATAGAAAACAAATGGGGAAATGTATAATTAATGAAAAATAATTATTACCAGTTTAGTTTGATACATATTTCATATAGGTATTTTCAATAAGGTACTACAGGTCGAGATGTTTGTGTACTTAATTAGTTTTCTTGTAAACCATTAAAGTATTATAATTCCTCATTTTCTAGTGACATTTTAATGTATACGCCACACATCCCAAAAAATACATTATTACTTGAAATTATTAAAATACTCTTGAGGAAAAAATTAATTCTGAACATATCTGATGTACTCTGATTTAAAATATTTATACTCTTCGATTTATAATTGGAATTACGATATTGTTATTTTACTGTACTCATTGCTTCATTCAGTGTGATTCATAGATTAGTTTAAATGTGCGACGAGTGTGTTGCGCAGTACTGCAGTTCAATTAACATTTTGTCGATTTTGAGTTATTTATTTGTTGTTTCCAATGCGGTGATTTTTGTTATTATTTGTATTTAAAATTAATAGTAGAAGTTAAAAGTAGAACTTGTATAATTTGTATACTATTTTAACTCCCCCCCCTTCTTTAATGGTTGGGAGAGTTGGATGAATTATCAATTGCCCACCCTAAATCCTATGTAAGAAAATGCTAAGCATAATACATAGTTGGCCACATGGGCACAGAAATGTGAGTTTGGCACAAATTCCAAATTTATCAACCATTTTGTGGGTGATCTATTATTCTTAAAGATTCAAAAATATTTAAATTTTTGCTGAAGTTATTTTTTTTATCCATTCATTTTTAACTTAACAAAGTTATAAAAAAATACATTTGTTAACTTTTAACTTAACTTACTTTTTCTTATATTAACTTAACTTGACAAGTTAAGAAAATCATTAACTTGCCCAACCTTGGGTACACCAACCGTTGATCTCCTAACATAGTCAGTTTTGAAAGACGATAAAAATATTTGTAAAAATGATACAATAATCGGGAATATAGCTATTATAAAAAAAGTCAATTTAACATTTTTAACATAATATTTGGTTTGAGTTTATCCTTTTTGTTTTCAATTAACAGTTGATTCTATAAAGCAGTAATCACATTTACCAGAACTCACTGTATTAATGAACTTAAACATAAAGAAGATTTACATTTTTAAGGACCCACCCTAAATATAGGGTAATATATGTGACACATGTATTTGTTACTAAGTAATAGCAATAATTACATAATTAATGTTTTAACTTTCTAATAAAATTAATTTTTTTTAGTGTTATTAGTATACTTGCAATTTAGGATGTACAAAACAGATAAGACTGTTTACTTTAAGGTCCATATGTACCCATGTTTAATAAAGATCAACTGGTTAAATTACATCAAGAACCCCTGAGGCAGTATCATTAAAAACAGAGCAAAGTTAACTTACACACATTGAATAACATTGATTTTTGTTGACAGAATTGCATTGGTTTAACAGTTTTATAATTAATTGTCTTATAGTATTGACATATTTGCAGGCAAAAAAAAAAAAAACAATAACAAACAAACAAAAAGTTTAATAATAGTAGGGATGAGATAGTAAATAAATTATTGACATTTAAATATAATGGATAATATAGCATTTGTGAAATTGAAATACACGAGCAATTAACTATAATTTATACAATAAAATAACCTTGAAATTACATTCAACCAAAAATCAAATAATTTTTATAACTGAATAAATAACAAGTGTATGAAAAGTGCAATGAAATTAAATCACTTTAATCAATAAATAAAAATAGAACAATTAAGGGATCATATTCCTCTAACCACTGTTCAAAAGAAAAACAAAAAAACAAAAAACACGAAACACGAAAGAATGTTTTGTGCTATGATTAACTGCCAGGTATTCAACAGTTCAATATTTGCGTGACATGCCACTCATTTTATAACTGTCAAATCTACTATCACTGTAGTTTGTTGGCATGTTTAACTCCAAATTTGGTATAACTTGATGGTTATTACCATACAAAGCGTAAGTACCAGAACTACGTCCACTTGTTGACATAGATGAAGGATTGCCTGATGTACTGTTCCACCTACAGCAACAAATACAATTGTTCGTCATGAATTACCTATATCCACACTAAAAAAATTAAAAACATACTTCTCAGGTAGTGGTTGACTTGGACGTTGCCAAATACTTGAATCCATATCTCGAAAAGTATTATGTGACCATGGATCTGGTCTTGAACTTACAACCATATTATTAGTTCCAGAGCTTGACCCAACTGTGCCATAAGAATTCTTTACTGCGCCTGATGACCAGCTATTACTTTCATTATTGCGTGATATTCCTCCATAGGCTGAAATAAAAAGTGTCATTGTGATACAGAAATAAGTAAATTATTAAATTTATGACTCACAACTTTTGTTTGGATCATATGATACATGAGCATGTCTGTTAATACTTCCACTACTTGAATCTTTTCTACGAGATTCATCTCTTCGATCTGACCGATCATCACGACTTCTGTAATGATGATCTATGGGTAGTTGAGCACTACCATATCTACAATCCGTGTAAAACATTCAATAACAATAAATAATTAGGTTTACAAAAAAAAAAAAATTAAAAATACTTTTATCACTTAACAATAAAAATTGTTTCTTAACCTGTACAAACATAAACGAATATCAATAAAATTGTTTAGCTGTCAATAGTCGATTTTATTGTACAAAGTTCAAAAATACTACAAATATTACATCAATTTATAGCAATATACAAGAACTTTGATTTGATAAATCAAGTCACATGGAAAAACATTTAGATTTGTTAAAAACTGTATCATTGCCTGTACAAACCAAGATAATTATTATTGAACTATCTAGCTGTCAAATGGCCGAATCTTACTTTACAAAATTCTTATGAACCGTAATCATAAAGTATCACAGTAATGAAAATAAGAATTTTGAAATTTTTTTTTTTTCTTTAATTTATCTACAACAGTATACAAATATTACCTGATATTAACAGTAGAGTCTTTAGGTCTTGATGCAGGCGGTGGAGGAGATGGTGGTGATGGCCTCATACGACGAGAATCTGACGAATGCTGTTCATAGCGATGTCTTGATGATGTTATGTTAGGAGGTGGAGGGGCTTGGTTCATATAGTCTGTACTAGGCTGGATACGAGAACTACGAATTGGTTCTTTTCTGCAAAAAAATTCAAATTGAAAATAGACAAAAGTAATTAATTGAAAACCATGTTAAAAAAATATGTACCTTTCTTCATATCGAGATGAATTTGATGAAGAATGTCTTTTACTAGGAAGTGGTGGAGATGGAGGCATAGCACGCTTTAGTAATGCTTGGCGCTTTGTTTCTTCTAATTTTTCTTGTGCTCTACGTAATTCTTCCTTTTCTCTTTGTAATCTTTCACGTTCTAAGCGTTGATTTTCACGCTCCAAACGCAATAGTTCAGATTTTTCTTTTTCAATTCTTTCACGCTCAATTCGAAGTTTCTGTCTTTCTCTAAATAAATAAATAAATAGTGATATTATATAGGTATTACATTTTTGTATTTGAGACATTTACTTTTCTAGGCGAATTGCTTCTTCTTTTTGCTTTCTTTCAATTTCTAATTGGCGTTCTTTTTCAATACCTCTCTTGCGTTCTTCTTCTCTCATCGCTCTCTCGTGTTCCTTTTGTTTTAGTCTTTCACGTTCAGTCTAATATAATAAAAAATACATCAAAAAAATGAACAAGTTTTATTAATAACTACTATATTTATAATAAAATAATAATTATTATAAATAAAAATAAATTTTTAGCTAGCAAAAAATAAATAAAAACAACTGGTGGATCATAACTAAAGACCAGATTCTTATATTTTTTACATATCGTTTCTGAGTCTATGCAGGTTTATGAGAGTAAAAAATGTGGACCATTCGTTAAAGTTTGAGTTTGTCGAAAAAATATTTATTTATTATAAATTGTATTATTATTTATTATCATTTTGATAAAAAGAGTTACTCAGTGTTATAGGCTTTTAAGTTTTAGCACTTTATCATAAGTTTCCATGCCGCTCACTAAACATGTTGGCTAACCTGCAGTTGTTTTCATACTGTATAACGTATACGTTGATCAAGTATTCAATCATCCAAATTTTGTTTTACCCTTTTCAACTTTTGAAATAACATATTTTTAACTATAGGCAGATTGTTAGTTTTTAAAATGAACGAATTAAAAAAATCGGTCAACTTCCCTAGTTTCTTTAGTGGAATTTCATTATGTAAGTGTAAACCACACTTTAATAATTGTTATTTGAGGATTACCATTCTATAATTTGTTTTGTTACATTATGTTTTAATATATATCAGTATTTGTTATTTCTTCATGCAGTGACTTTAGTGTTTAAAATAAGGTTTCTTAATTATAATATACCAAAGGAATATTGTTTTTATATTTTAATATCATACTGTTATTTTTATATTATATTCCTACTGTAGCTGAAGTCCAATAGTATTCTATTTTATTACGCGAGTATATATCTCCCTATTAAAAGAATATCTAAAATTTTTTTTAAAAATACATATTAAAACATATTTTTATGACCATTTGTTATTTTGACAAAGTTTTGAATATTTTTAAGAGAATATAATATGAATATTTTAAGATTTTTTAGAGATTATAAATTCTGTCTTTAATCATAACAGATTAAACTGATTTGTTTCAATTTATTTATTGCAATTACCAATTATACTTAAAGAAATAATTATTTAGAATGAAAAATAGCGTACTTTTATTTTTGTTAAGTTTAATATCTCCTTCTGTTTTCTTTTTTCTCTTTCTAAATATTCTCTTTCTCGTTCTAATTCTCTAATTCTTTCTTTATCGCGTTCATTGCTTTTACTTTTAATGCTTCTGTCTTTTCCACATTCATCACTTTCAATCACTATTTTAGAACGTTTTGGATCTTGATTTTGATCTTTTGATACTACATAAATGAATAAAAAATACCATCCATAATAATTTAAACAAATTCACAAAAATTAAAAAATTAAGAATACAAACCACGCTTAAGAGTTGACATGTCTGGTTTTTTAACATCATTAATTGTAATTTCAGGTCTCTTTTCTCTTTTTTCTTCTCGTTTATCTTTCTTTTCCTCATTGTTTTTTGTCTTAAGATTTTCAGTATTTTCATTAATTTTAAATGAATCAGAACTTTTTGCTGTTACTTGATAACCATTGTCACGTTTGGCCTATTAATCATGACCAATGATTTTTATTGAAAACTGTAAAATTTAATTAGAAGACAAATTGTTAATACAAACTCGTTCAACACTAATAACACGTCCATGAAGTTCAGTCTTGTGTAAATTTTCGATACTACGATTAGCATCTTCCGCTGAGGATAATGTAACAAAACCGTAACAACGAGCTCCAGGAGTTTTAGCATTTGTCACAACTTTTGCGCCAACCACCTAAAACCACAGTAAACAGAGCTTTTATTATATTTAAAATATTATAATAATCATATATGTAATTATATAATAATCATGTTAATCATAAAATATAAATTAAAAATCTTTTGTTCAGCCAAAATATTAATTAAGATCTCAGAAAAGTTGATACAAAAGTTTATTCAGTGAATTCTCTAATTTAGTTATTATAAATAATGAAAAAAATTAAGAAAAAAAAACAAGCACAAACATGATTAAATTTTAAGTCATAAGCTAAATCTAATGAATAATTGTAATATCCGGTCACAATCTGATTCAATAGTAAAAAATAAATCAGAGAACATATTATAATATATAAATAGAAACAAATCACTATAATTAGTTTCAGAGTGCTGCAGTTGGAAAATTAAAATTGATTTCTCAGGTAATATTTTTACTTAGTATAATATATGAATTAACATATTTTTTTTTTAAATATAGCATACTTGATGAGATGATTTTCAAAATCTATCATTTATACAATTTAAGTATACAGGGTTAAACATAAAACATATAATTATTCAAATATCAATAATCAGTGATATTACCTTTCCATATTTTGAAAAAAGTTGTTTTAAATCAGTAGCTTTAGTACTTGACGATAAGCCACTAACCCAAATGTTGCGTACCAAGGACAAATTGTTTTTCTTTGCTAAAACACATTTAAAAAAGTGAATTACATGTGATATTTAGTTGAAATTTCTTAGGACACTCAAATATCTTTAGTTCAAAAAGTAATAATAATTGATTATAAAGCATACACATGTTAAGTGTAATCTAAGAATACATATTACATTTATTTATTTAGTTCATGGGAAATTGAACTACTTTTTAAATATTTTATATTACACATGATAAATAGATTTCAAACATGGTTCCTGATAATTTATAAAAGTTTACCTAAAACAAGTGTGTTTTTAACCGTTAATATATTGTAAATACAGCCAAATTCTCTTATAATAATCTTTAAGGAACCTATACTCATATCCAAATAAATTTGGAAAAAAATCATGACAAAAATGTTTTGCGGGGCATGTGCATTTTCATTGGCTACCAACTACTAACCTACTAGAAGTCCTATTGTTCCAAGGCTGCACAGTTATGTTACAACTTATTTGGAATAGAGTATAGATAAACAGATTGCCTGTATTTTTTATAGCCAAATTTTGTGATATCCGAATTTAAAAAAAAATAAATCTATTTTAAAATTTATAAATTGTTTATTTGACATGTATTGTCTTTTATATAAAATTAACTGTTAGTAAAAGAATATGTAAAATAGTCATATATTTTTATAAGATCTAGAAATACTTAAAATCTAAAAAGATCATAATTTGATTTTTAAAATGACTAAAAGTACAAAAACTTACATATGTCATTTGATATTTGTTGAGCCTTTGAATCAATACTGAAAATATTAAATACAAATATATGTTAAATAATGTTTACAAAAAAGATTTACTTTTAATTTTGGTTTACAAACAATATACATTTTTTTCACACACAAAAAGTAGGTATATTAAATTATTACTTGTTTCCAGTTTTTACTTTAACAAAAATTATTTATTAATATATTTTACCAGTTATAATATAATATATACTTAGATATAATATATTTTCTGTCTAAGTCATTGCATTTAACAATGTAATCGTTGTCATCATCATACAAAATTAATAGTATTTTAAAAACTATTTACAGTATTTTATACTTAGTTATGAGAAAAATATTCAACACTTAAGTCACTTAAAAACAATATTGTTCGATTCAGGAGTTGTACTTTAATATGTGGATCTGAATATTGTCTGTACATAGATAGCACATATTAATCAAAATTAGCATTTCTTCTGTGTCAAAGTTGTCTGACTTACCATCGCCTTAGTATAAACCAATTTTTAATTCATCTTTAACTGATATTTATTAACTGTCATCAGATAATATTATCTTGCAAATCTCAATTTTAGTACAACAATAAATCTATTGCACAATTGATTTGATAATCATTATTATCTTTACTTCACATAACAATAATACATATTTTGATATTAATATTATGTACAAAAGTACATCAGTATTTTTTTTTATCAACAATATTTATGAATAAGTTGATATTTCATTCAGTAACATATCTATTACTTCAAATTCTTTATCTTATACTTATTGTCTTGTTTTCTTAATGTTCACATTGGAAAAGTAAAAATCTCTTACTAAAAAGTAATTTACTTCTCTCTTCAAGATCTTTCCATTTGTACTTGATTTTACCATCTTTATTCATCAGCACTATTCTTTTCAATAAATAGATTAGTGAATATGAACTTAAATTTTGTATTATACATTAAGTATATTTAAAATTCAAGTTATATTCAATATGTATTTATATAAAAATTCATAATGTATAACATGCGATTTTGATACAGACTCTAAATCTAAAATGTTTGATCAAAAAGCAATAACTTAGTCATTCTTAAATGACTTTGAAGTTTATAACTCAAAACTAAATTTCTCTAAAATTAAAAATAATTTTAAATTTACCCCATCCCCGAATAAAAATATTATATCTATGTACCAATTCTTTCTTGAATGATAAAAATGAAGCATTTCCTTTGTTTTTATTTTTGAAACAAACACGTACTGTAAATTCTAATTAATATTAAGGGAGTTGCAAATGGACAGTTTTTAAAGAGTTCAAATGCGTATCTTGTAAATATGGTATAGTAACTGATCATTAGTGTGTGTGACTGAGTAATGACTTGAGTACGGACCTGATTACATGATTGAATTCTGAAAACTGATTTGAATTTGTTAATTCATCTACTTGAGATCGATCAGGAAACTTCATTAAGATTTTGTTTCTAAATCCCTATGAATTTAGTTTGAATATTTGGAAATTTGATTAAATATCTTAAAATGTGGCCTGATCGAACTGAAGTTGACATATTAAGAGAATATCAAAGAGATATTTGTTTTCTTTCTCAGACTAACAAACAACACAAACAAAACACATTTACACAATCATTTATTTCTGTTTTCGAGTAATCTTAAGGAAAAATCACCCATTACAAAAACGATAAAGAATATTTTTGATGGTATAACATAACAAATTGTCTGAATATTGTATCAAAACAATTTTAACGTCATTTGATTTACAAAATGTTAAAAGTGGAATACAAAGTCAAATAGTAATATTAAAAAATAAAACCGATATCTATAATTTTTGTAATAGGTGGTTTTACTCTAAGATTACTCAAAAATCATAAATAATGATTTTAGCACAAGTGTTAAGCGGTGACTAAGAGAGAAAACTAATATTGTTCTGATATCCTCTTAATGTGTCAACTTATGATCTATCATCCTACATTTAAACACATTTTCTTTAATTTTTCGAATATTCAACATTTAAAATTAGTACATTTTAAAAAATTCAAACAAAATTCTTAGTTATAGAACCAACATTTCAAAAACTGGCCTTTTCAATCATGAGTAGACATATTAACAAATTTAAATCAGTTTTCAGCAGTTTTTTCAAATTTTATCACAACATCAGATCCATCAGTATGATGGACAAGATATTGATACACTTTGGTTGAAATAAATGTATGTTTGTAATCCCCATAAGTATATATTGTGAAATCAAAATATTTTTCATCGTAAAATAAAAAATTAGGTAATTTAGTTATACAATTCATATTATTTTGTTTGAATTGTATACTTAATTAAGAGTGTAGTCTCTGCATTTTATAACTAAATTATAAAAACAAATTTTCTAATTATAAATATGTGATTTTATAATTTTCTATATAAATTAATGTTTCTTTGTCCTCTATAGACCTACAAACTACTGGACTGTTTTCAATAAAATTGAGACTACGGGAGGGAGGGTTTTTTAACCCATTAAGGTGCTATATGCACACATTTGAATTTGATTACAAAAATTGATTACACAATACTCGACTCAAATAAAATCTATTTAAAATTGCTTAAAATTTGAAAGATTGGTACATAAATTTGTTTTAATTAATTAATAATAAACATATTTCTACATGATTTTAAACCCAAAATTCAAAAATCCTATTCACGTAAATTAGAAACTTATAATTTCCTTTAGTACTGACATGCATGTATGTATATGCTAGTTATTATTTACCAGACAATTTGTTCATGTATATACAACACATTCATCCATTATCAGTAACTAAAATGGAATATTCGATCAAACTTAGCTGTACTAAAAAGAACGGTTTTTTTAAAAATCTTTAGATTGACAGTCATATATCAGATCCTTGGCGCAATATTCCGATGAAGGGATAAAGAATCAGTTGTCGAGACAGTGTTCAAAACAAACCTCTGCTTATTGCCTGCTTCCGCTTTATCTTTAACTTGTTTCTCCACTTCTTTCTTCTCATCTTTGGGCACATTGACGATAGGTTTCACATTGCTGATGTCCTCTTTGCGATTGCTACGTGGTTTATCCCCAACAGACGATCGTTTCTCAGTCGCACTGCGACGGCTTTTGACCAAACCAGTTGTAGATCTGCTACTAGCAGTAATTGGATGGCAAGATTCACGCTGTTTGATCAATGCAGTTTCTTCTTTGTTATGGTTCTCGATCACTTCGTCTATATTTCGTCACACAAATTAAATATACATAAACACAAAATACCAATGATATTAATAAATAACATATAATTGGCATAATTTAAACCTATACTAAAATATGTTTAAAAGATTAATAACAAATGTTAAATAATTATAAGAAACTAGATCATAATAGCATTATTATAAAACAATATGAATGATTTTTAGGCATAGATAAATAAAACATTTAATTAATAAACTAAATATAATATTAATTTCAAATTAACTTTGCTAAGAAATATGTAAATAAGATTAACCCACATTTTCTGTACATTTGATCAAAATATAATAAAATGAATTTAACTAATTCAAACTAAATAATTAACCTAAAAAAATATGTGATTTTTTTCTTGTGGATGTCAGTATTTATTATTAATTCTTTCTTTAATAATTATATATTGTTTAGCTAAAAATAACTTAATAATATTAAATTATAATTAAAAAAAGTCAACTTTTTCTACTGAATATTAAATATTGTGTCAACATTTTCAAACAGTTGTCCGGTATGTCTGATAATCTTTGAACATTTCTTTAATGGTTTTCAGGTTTCTTTTAGTAGAAATGTTATCAAAAATATGATAAAATCAGTTATTTCTTGGTTAAATATTTTTCTTCTAGTTTTCATTGTGCAGAAATTGCACCTTAGATATATAACATACATATATAAAAATATATATATATACTAATGTCTAAATTATATAAAAAATATAAAAATACTAAATTGGTATAGCTAACAACTACAGTGTAAATTTATATTGATAAACATATACAGAAACAAAGTTCAATCATAATTTAATACCTTACTTGATACTCCTTAAAAAAGGCAACAAAAATACTTTGCATATTTCTATTTTTGACAATAGATTAGAAAAATTATAAATTAAGTAGTTATATATATATTTATTATTACCATCTTTTTCAATGTTTGTATCTTCCTGAAAAAAAAAAACAAATGGGAAATTAATTTAAGTTGGCAAAACAATATATAAATAATTGTATATTTATGAAATGAAATTTAAATAAATATTATTTAAATAAATATTATAATTGGGGGACGGAGTGTCCGAGTGGACTAAGGTGTCAGTTGAAACTTGCATTTTGTTACATCATATATATAAAGAATAAATTCCATATTACTAGGGCTCGGATTTTAAAGCAAATGCTTCATTTTATACATATAAGATAGAAATCTAATTTTTATACGCAAATTCTGTCATTCTGATTACAAATATATGAATTTATTTTTGCTTTTTTCATTTATTCTATTCTAGCTGTGGAATTTTAATAAGTTATGCTTTAGTAATAAACAAATGTTCATTTAATTAATAAGCGCTGTGAAAACCCACAATAATAATTCATAATATAAATATAGATATTGCAGATATTGCAACTGCAATTTCAGGTAAGCTAAATCGCGTTCTTTTGAGAAACAAAGGCTGGAACAATTACTGGCCATTAATACTATACTATGCAGCATTTCACCAAACAAAATTGATTACCATGGGTTTGATTTAAACAAAACCTCTTGCATGAAGTATGCACCGATCAATTCAGTAGATTTAGAGCATTTGTTTTCTATCCATAAAAACATTCTGTCAGACAATAGACTCAGTTTCACTACTGAAAATCTTGCCAAATACATGGTACTAAATTCTTTTTAAAAATTAAAATTTTTTTTTCAGTCTTATTGTTTTTTTAACAATATAACTAATTCATGATAATTTTTAATTATGTTTTTTTGCTTTTTAAAAAAATAAATATGCTTCATTTTTGCTTTTTTAAAACAATTTTGTGCTTTGTTGTTATTTATTATGCTTAAAAATCAGAGCACTACATATTATTACTTTACTTTTAAAATATAAACTCGTGTAGACATTTAAGTGAACCATCATTATTATTTTGTTTATTATAAGTATATAAGAATTTTAATAACCATACATAAACATCTCAATTAAAATTCATTTTTTAGAGTCTGAGCAGAGCAATGAATGTATTGATTTTACAATTATGTGGTTTTTTTATTGTGTGTCTGTCATGGTTTGTAACACTAAAAGTGCTTTGACTTTTTTCAATAGCATATTTTCCAATAAGAAAGTGAATATAGTTGGTACTCTGGGGGGTCAAAAATAAAAAATTCCCAATGGTTTTCAAAAGTGTCAGGATGAAAACATGCAGTATATCCACCACAATGACATTTTCAAATGCAAATTTTTTGACAACAATATAATTTATCTACAATAGTACTAATGTCTAATAATAAAATAATTTCTGTAACCACAATAATACATAAAATTTACTTAGTAATATTATAGGCTGACAGACCGTCTCCGCTCAGAATCGTTTTTCGTTTACAATGATTATTGAATTGAAATTTATCACATCCATTACAGCGACTAAAGTCTTTAGACACCTAATGTATAGTAGCCCATTACCCACTTTTTTACTATTATAATGTTAAATGCCAAAAATGAATAACACTAAAAAATGTGTGTGCTTAATTCATAGAATATTAATTTTACCTCATCAGCAAATAATTTAATATCATCTTCTCCAATCGTCAAGTTAATAGAATCTTCATTATTATCATCTTTGTTATGTTCTTGAACAGATTTCACCTAAATTAAGTAAAAATTAAATAGTGTACGACCATTTTAATTGAATAAGTTTATCAGAACTTGCGCTGATGAGTAGTTCTAACTAAAAAAAACAGTTGTAAGTGTATATTTAATCAAATACCTAAGTTCTATGTAATATTAACAATTTTTTTTAATAATAAAAATACAATCTATATAACAAGTACAATGAGTATAATATGTAAAGTAGTGAATAAAATCATTTTTTATGTTGTATGGTTAAGAAGTCACTGTTTAGAAACACATGCCTTGAGATTGATACATTAGAGGATTATGATACAGTTTTCTTTTATGTCAATGTCAAGTATTTCCAGAAAGTGAAGGGATATATAATGGATTTTGATATTTTTCTAATATAGTAAAAGATTATAAAAGATTGCTACTTTTTCCTCAATTATTTAAGTGCCAATATTTCAAAATCATTGAAAGTAAAGAAACAGTGAAATTTTAAATAAAAAAGCATTTTAATTTGTGATAAATTGTTTTGAACTAAAGTAATATTATAGAGTATGATTAATTTTTAGTTCCTTGAATATTAGTCGTTAAGCTTTGGAAATTTTAATAATTCCTTAGCGCAAGCTCTGATAACGTTATGTATTAAACCTACTGTATAATGAGTTTGATTAAAGCTATCACTAATCTCATTTATTTCTTCTTCATCAACTTCGTGATCCAATTCTTCATATATTTCATGATCTAATTCTTCATCTTGTATATTATCTTCCTCATTTTTATGTTCTGGTGCAACTTTTTTTTCTCTAATAATAATATTCTCATTTTTTTCTTCATTTAAATGATTGGGACTTATTGAACATTCTTCTAAGTTTTCTAATTTTTCACCAGTATCAAAATTATTTAATATAGTAGTTTGTTTTATTTCATTACTTTCTATTTTTACTATAACACTATCAGTTGGTATAGACGTTATTCTGTCTTTATTTTCATTTGTACTAGCACTAGAATCTATTTTAATAATAGTTTCATTGTTATGAGATGGAATTAAATCTATAATTCCGACCTCGTTTAGTTGAGCTGTATTAGTATCAATTTTCTTGGATTCTGCTTCAATAGTTTCAGTGTTATCAGCATTACTTGCATTTAATAACAATATTTTTGAATCCTTGGAATTTGTACCAACATTGATACTATCTACTTGTTCTGAATTTATTTCATTTTTGTTTTGTAGATTTGAAGTCATTTTTTCAATTTTTAACTGCGGCACACATGTTTCTAAAAAACAATTTTAATGTCATATGTATAACCAACATAAATTATTCAAATAATATTATAGTGAGTCCATAAATATGAAATTTAATACAAAATAGCTATTAAGAAATAATTCTGGGTGACATAAGTATTATTCGAAGTTGATCTAAAATAATTAAATTAATTTAGGTAGTACCTATTCGATGGGAAGCATTTTGGAATTTTTACATACTGATATAATTATAATATATTAATACTACACAGGTATATATAATTAAAATTAACTGATACTCGTCAACAATAAGATTATTTATATTTAACTTACAACATGTATGAAAGTATATACTAGTAGAGAGAATACAAGATAAAGAATACAATTTAAATGAGTATAAATATCGTAAATTAAAAATATATTATAATATAGTTAGGAGAAATTGATGAATTTTATAAATTAATTAGTGTGAAGTCTGGCTATGGTTCATTAGGTGTTTTATTTTACAATTTAACATAACTTACTAGATTTTGGGCCAGGTCTTTTGCCAACGTTTGTCTTTATTATTTTTGATGGAGTGATTTTTTTTTTGTCAGAAGTAGATACTGTATTAATTTCAGGAGATAATTTGTTTTCAACAGTTGGAGACTTAGAATTCAAAGTTAACATTTTTTTGAATTCAAATTTAGTTTTGAGTATCTTATTGTTAAAGTAGTCTCTAAAATAAAAGTAAGGAGATATTATGTTAGTATAAATATTTAAATTAAATTACACATGTAACAAGCATTTATAAAAATAAAAATTGAATCAACCTAATATTGTTTATTAATTTTCAAATACCCAATTTTATAAATTGTGAGTAAATTTAGGTATTTACTAGGGGTGGGTTGCATAAACATCTTGTAGTGACTTACCAAAACATTATCGCAAAGTTAACAGTCTTGTAAATAAAACTGGGTGTGGCTTGAATGGCCTGTAAGTGTTAATGGTTTTATAAACTACCGATTAACAGACTTGTAAACTACAGATTGGATTTTGGTTCAGTAGCTTACAGATTGATGAAATATCATAGATGATATCTATGTTATTGGTGGTTAAATTTATTTTTAATCACAGTTATCAATAATTTAAAATGTCTTTATACAAAACTAGGATAGTTTAACACAGTAAAAAAATCCCTTAACTATAGTCGGGCCACCGAGAGAGTGCTTCTGGGCAGCGACCAAAACTCGTCCAATCGCGTGCATTCCTATCACTAAACCTGCCGGCTAGGTGGTAGAATGGGAGACACAACCACGGAGCTTAATCATTTGGATGAGCGAAAAAGTAGCGCTCTCTCAGTGGCCTGAGTATAGATGGAAAAATCCACAGTATCATTTTACTGGGGATTAACTAAATATAAATAATTTATTTTACAAATTATATAAAAGAAATAAAAGAAAATATATTGCATACTATGTAAAAAATTGTTATTTTACAATATAAAAATGACAATTCTTAACAGAGTATAGAATATTTATTTTATTTCTAATATATAATGTATAATTTGTAAAATAAATTTTTTATATTTAGTCAATCCATATATAATGCTACTGAGGATTTTTTTCCGCAATTTGTTGAATACATTCATCAATTTTATAAAATGAATAAATTACAGGGCCAGTAACAAATTTACAGATTGTTCTTTATGCAACACACCCTAAAATGTTAGCATTGATTTTTATTGTTAAATTTTAAAAGATTATTAACATATTGCTAAATTAAAGAATATAATACTAGATAGTAATTCAAATACATGGTTAAATTTATAATGGAAAACAATTTAAATTACATCCATATTTATAAAAATACAACTATAATGAATACATGCGTTAAAATTAATGGATAAACATAAAAAAATGTTCTGCAATCACTCAAAGAGTGTTTTTACCAGAATGAAAATATGTAATAAAATAATCAGGTTATATTAGTATCATGTTAGTAAAATAGAAATCAGTGGTATAAAAATTTCAAATGGATGAGTAAATACAGAGTACAGGAATTATACTCAACTTATGATTTATAATTCTTCATATTTATACAGTGGTCGCCGCTTATTGGACTCACGGTTAATTGACTCATTCGCCTATTAGACTCAAAACGGCTGGTCCCGATTTGTGCATATACCAACACACAGCAAAAAGTTCGTCTATTCGACTCACACACCGGTTAATAGGGTCATTTGAAAATTAGATAAATAAATAAAATATGTACATACAATAAACAAACGTGTTATAAATGCGAAATAAGTCGGTACCGGTATTTTGGGCTTCAAATTGTACGTAGAGGGATTCAGCAAAGAGGCGATTTTTACGTATTCGAGCAACATAAATCCTGTGAAGATATGATTATGAAGTTGGCCGAAGAAGGGAAAATCCAATCAACCCTAGATGGGTTTTTATCGAAAAATTAATTAGATTTTACAAACATTATTTTATTACATATTATTTTATTTTTAATTGCGTATAGCTATATTTTTATTTTTATGCATACATACCTTGAATCTCAATAAATATTTTTTAGCTGAATAAGTTTTTAAATGTAAGGATTTAAAAAATTTTTTTTGAGGTCATTCGCCTTATTGACTCATTCGGTTAATGGACTCAAATGGTCAGGTCCCAAAGTGAGTCTAATAAGCGGTGACCACTGTATATTATATATTATATAATGGTAATGCCTACTGAATCTAACAAAAAAATTATTGTTATACCAAGTTATCAATTTTTGAATGACTACACTTTTTTTAATTAAGTGTTTTACGTTATTTCCTACTTTAAAAAATATTTAGACATTTTAAAATTGTTTATATTCAAATTTTGAAAAGCTTATTTAATAGATTATCTATAAGTTAAAATTACTAACTGAGTTTACGGCATTAAAAATTTTAAAACAAATGATTCAATAAAATATCACAATATTTACATATTTTTATATTGTTTTGGTCTGACCACAGAGTTTCTTTGAAAGTTAAGGTATGAAGAATGCATATGACTGAATACATCAAAATATGATACAAATGACTAATCAGTAATGAGTTATATTTTATACATTAGCATAACTTTTCCAATTCATTCCAGTTTATCTGGCACACTAGGGGCAACTGCCTATGGAGTTGGCAAAGATGAACTGGACATGTTATAATAGTAACTAATGTGAGACGTTGTACTAAACTTAAATAACATCTAAAAAAAATATTACACCAATTCCCAACTGAAACACATAAAATATAGAACAGTAGCTTTCAATGTGTTTGACACCGCGTGGACTATAACAAATTTAATTCAAATTTTAAAGTTCAAACACAGTTGTAATGTATTTGGTTAAGCCCAACTGTTTTTAAGTTGACGTAAGTTAGTGTTCAATCAATTTTTATGGTTAATACAGTATTGAATTTCATACTATCAGTATCTATACTGTAACTGTATAGATACAAAAACCTATTTAAACAATTTATCGGTAACATTTTTTGGATACAAAAAGTAATACAGTAGTTTCACTTGTCAAGGAATGACTTAGAAACTAAAAAAATAATGTATATTTATATTCTAATTTGCAACTTGGAAACTAACTATGACTAATTTAAGTAATTTTTATGATAAAAACATTGAATTAATAGTTTAACCTCTGGTTTTACCCATGTAAAACTTGCTTCCTCGTATTGTCAAATCCGGATTAATAAGACTCTACCATTATTCAATGTGTTCGTATTACAAAAAAAAAAAAAATAACCATAATAATTGATTATGATTATTGATATAACATAAAATATAGTTAAAGAAGTCAAACAAAAATAGGAAACATCATAAAGATCGTTTTACTTACCTAATAAATCAATCTGCAGTATAATTATTGCCACTTTTGACACTCTTTTATTTCAAAATTTCAAATTTTCAAAACTTCTTATACTATGTATTTATTTAATATTCATAATTATAATAATTTATATATATCCAGAATTTATAGTAGAATATATAACTTTATTTAGCAAATTTAATAGTAAATAGATTGTTGGAGTAAAATATGTGTAATCACTAATCACAATGGTGCATTGGAGATTGCTGATTGGTGCATCGACGCATCGTGTAAATTCAATATTGAGTTAAGAATTGTTGTGATAAGATCACGGTAATAAATCAGTGTATCACCTTTAGGGATAACAAAATATCATCGGTTTTTATATTCTTACTCTATGGTTTCTACTGTGTTGTACACGACGTCTTGTACGGGGCCGAACTTTACTGTACCGACCCCTTATCAGTTATCCTTGGCGTCGACGGCCTAAGAATATACATAGAATCATTGTTCTGTTATAGAATCTTAGATCATTATACATTTATATTTTATACTATATATATACCACTATACCAGTGTTGGGAAAGTTCCTTTTAAAAAGGAACTCGTTCAGTCGTTCCCGTTCCTTTACACATTTTTTACGATTTAAGTGGTGGTCAATGGGGTTTTTTGCGAACAGTTTTTAAGTCAGAAAGTGAAGTATGAACACTGTCTATACTCTATGTCTATATAAATTTAAATATTGCATTATTGCATATTATACATGTATTATAGATCTATATGGCCGTGCTATACACGATACACCACACATGGAGACCTTCAAGATTTTCAAGAAGAAAAATTCGATACGTATCGATACGGAATAGTTACGTACTTCCTCGTATAGTCGTATCGAAGTCCGAGTCCGATACGGGTCGGCACGTATCGCTTGTATGCTGCACGTGTAACATCTTGAACGCTCAAAATTGACCCGATACTACCGATACCGGATACACTCCAAATTCTTTCTTGAAAATCTTGATGCCATAGGTTAATAGGTTATAGCCCATAGGAGTATAGGACATAGAGATAATAGTATAGGTCAACGATTCCCAACCTTTTTAGTTGTGTGGACCACCAATTTTGTAAAAAAATCTTTGAGGTCCACCTATATACGTAACACGTAAGCACATATATATATATATACACAGAAGGTAGTTATTAGAAATATAAGAATTTAAAAATCAATTTTTTACTAAGCAAAACACTTTATTCAACTTAATCACAAGTATAGCAATTTAATGTGATTTTTGACATTTCTTGTCCTGCAAGGGAGAGTTAATATCTGGATTAAGATTTAAGACTAGATAATTTTACCTAACCTAACCTGCACTGTAGTTGATATTGATTAAATAATTTAAACATTATTATAACCAGAAATATTATAAAATATAAATTATAAGGTATATATAAAAAAAGTACATAAATAATATTTAATATTATATGGTTCACGGCCCAGTACCAAGCTGCTCGGGGCCCATGGGTTGGGAACCGCTGGTATAGGTAATACAACAATCTGTTTTTTTTAAATTCAATTTATTTCCTATTCTAAAAAATGGAAATAAAGAATGAAAAAAACAATTCATCAATATACTTTAAAGTCAAAATATTTATATATTATTTTTATTTATAATGAAGATGAAAAAATATTTTTATACTGACATTTTGTTTTGTTTGAGAACTAATTTTTCAAACAATGAATCTTAAATGAAAATTAATTTGATTCCCATTTGTCTACGACAAAATTATTATTATTTGGTTACACAGATTATTTGTAAAACACATCAATATTTCGAGAACGTATTTCGTTTATTGGTCCATGGCGCGCGGAACCGGTGTCGACCATAGAGTAAAAAATATGGTGTCAACCGACGGCGTCGCGGCTCAGTTTTGGCGCGGAAACACACTATATTACTATAATATGCGCTTCATAAATACTGTGGCACTCAACGTGTTAGAAATAACTATTTTTTCATTATTTGAGGAACGGAAATTTTCTTTCAAGTTCCTTAAAAATAGGAACTCTTTCCCATTCCTCGTTCCTATATTTTAAATAGAACGCGTTCCGAGCTTCGTTCCTATAAAAGGAACGCGTTCCTTACCAACACTGTACTATACTATATAATAAACTAATATAAATAAATTATAGAATAGATCAATCTATTCTGTGACTAAATAACTAATAAATTCTCTAAATCTGTGACAGCTATATATTAAGTATAATTTTTATAATATTATCTACGGTTGGTTGTGTACAGTCCGTCAGTCCATAGAGTACCCTAATCAGAATCAGACCTTATTATTCTATGCTTCTAACTTACTATAACTTGGTCCGCGGTTTAAGGGCTATGGCGAAAAGTATAAGCCACAATTTAAGAGACACTATCAGCTGCACCGTCCTGACTCCTGATGATGAGTAAAGATATCTACGGAAGCGTAGTAGTGCCAACTAGAAAAAAAAATTGTAATTTCGACTTTTATTTTCCACAGTTTGACATTTAAAATTTAAATATTCACAGAATTATAAATTTTTCACACAGCACGGCAGCATTGAATAAATGCTCTAAAATAATGCTTAGTTTGAGAAGAGGGTGCCTCCCACCCCCTATAATTTATTCGGTCAATATTAGCTCCACATTTTTTTTTATTATTCAATTTTTTAGCTACTTATTTAGTTTGTACTTTTACTAATGAAACACGGTTAACAATATCGATAAAGGTACTCTTGAAAATACAATGAAATACCATTTATGACCTATAGGAGGCAGGGGTTTAATAAAACCTTCGAAATAATTGTAAAATTGTACTACACGAAAATGTAGTTAAAGACATAAAAAAATACACATTATTGTAAAACCAATACAATTATCTCTTCGCTCAAAATCTTAAAATATTATGTCAAATTATTAAAAATACATCTTCATAAGTATTAGGTATTTAGACTTCGTGGTATATTACTATTACCATTAAAGTCATGCTTAGATATTTGTTATGACAACAGTGTATTTTAAATACTTTTAAAAATGATCTGTACTTAAAATTAAATACTTAAATAATTGTTTTTAGTTTATACATTTTATATTTTAATTTTAATCACGTAAAATAAAAATACAAATATTGAGAACACATTTAATAGGATACATATATTTTTTTTTGCCCTGAATTAGAGGTATTTATCCAAAAATGAAATACTTTGACAACGAAAACAGTTTATTATTTTAAAGTTCCGCCAAATGATGCGGTATAAAATGTACGCTATATTAAACTAACTTAAAAGTTAAAACATGAAAATCGATTCAGTTGATTTATAAGGTAAAAAACATAAGTATTTTAAAAAGAATTTGAATGTATTTATATGTATAAGACTATAAATACTTTTTAAAAATATTATTCTATTTGTGCTCGATTACTTTTTTTGCTGAGTATATTCAAACACGTATTTTAAATACTTTTAAAAATAAGCATATATTATGTACTTGAATACTTATTACTCTTGTAGTATTATGAGGTATCTTATACAAGTCTGTAATGTACTAGGCTTAGTACAATGATTTATGATTTTTATGCAGCAAAATTTGAAATACTCAATGAAACATCTAAGTAATTATGGACTATAGTATTATATGTTACATTCCAATTAAGTTAATAATTATTATTTTATTAGTACCTATAGTCTATACCAAATTTAGGATTTTATACTTTATATATATATATATAATATAAAATAGTTACCTATAGATACTAATAGATAATAGATAATTATTATAGTTTGTTTATAGGATTTTAGTTCATTGTTAATGCTAAAAATATTTATAATGTAAATATGTAATCTAAATTAAATTTACTAATACAAGTACATAACATTTGAATTTTATAACTATAACAATTTATCCCTAGTACAATCTTTTGATTCTTATGTGTTATCAATTTGGGGAGGAACCTATATATCCATTTATCCAGACTAAATTTTACTATAAATTACATTATTAAATATTTATTAAATTTACCTTTTCAAACTAACACTATAAAAATATTATAAGGCTCTAAACATAAAAAACTTTTAATTTATTTATAATTTTTCTGATAGATTTATATAAACATAAACATTTAATAGTGAATATCAATATTTGATCATGAACGTAAGACTAGATTTAAGCAAAATATTAATACATGCTTACCAAATTGTACTAACATTTTTGGTCAAAAAAGTGCATTTTATATTGGCTTACATTTATGTGTTTCATTAAAATATTAATTTAAAATATTAGCATTATTTCTACGTATAAAGACTGTTGAAATTGCTCAATGTGTCGGTTTTCAGTACCTTTATCGAATCTTAAAGTAATAGCCAATAGGACATCTTCCCAATGCCTCTACCGTATTTAAATAAAAACTTCCTATTGCTCTGGGATCACTACAAGACGGTGCCGCTTCCAGCCAAAGTATGAATCTAGAGAACCCATCGATGCAACTACTTATAAAAATTCCATAGGGTTTAAGTTTGTCGTAGCAGTCTGTATGCCACGTATAATTAGGACCTGGATTATAATACTGTTGTCTTCTTAATCTCTTCCGACTTCTAATTTCCACACCTTCAGGATCAATAATTTTTAAAAGAGTCCTAACAGTTTCTTGTTTCGCAACAAATCTAACACTGATGCATTTTCGATGCATCCACTTATAACCATGCAGTTGATTTGAACTCAGAATACAGTTTTCTAAATACTCTCTCACTATATTCAAAGGCGTATAATTGATGCGTTTGTACAAATTAAGTAGGTTCAATTTTCGTTTGAGTGTACGGAGACTTATTTGTATACCATTGCTTGACAAATGTGTTATTATTTTATTGTAACTAAAACTCATAGTCAACCCCCCNGAATTAGAAAATAAGATTTAATTATTTTTTAAATAAAGATTAATTTAATTGAAATAATATTTATATATTATTATTTTATTATATGATATAACATATTTATAATCTAACCCCCCCCCTCCCTAAATATTTTTCTAGCCATGACCTTGATTATTATTATTTATAAGGATAAAATTCCAAAGGGTGGTACTTCAGTACTTGGTTGAATACTTGATACCTATATGAACCTAATATAAACCCCCTTTGTACCTTACTATACGACTTATATAGATTATAGACTAAAATTATAACCATTTTAGACACCACCATAGAACAACTTCAAGAAATGGCCTTTTACATTTAAGAAATAAATAAATTATTTTTTTAGATTGATTTTAAATGAAAAATTCTGAAAACACGGGTATACCTGGCCAAAATTTGTGTACAATAAAAATTTAAAAAATAACCACAAATTAAAACCATTTTGTATCGTGGTCAAGTGAAATGAAGTTAACATTATCGACAACATACTTACGTATTATAAATAGGTATAATTTTAAGTCCATCTAAAAAATCATTAGTTTTTAAAATCTGAAAGAAATAATTTCAAAGTGTGTCTGTATAAAAAAAATTCCAGGCAAAGTAAAAAGTCATTACAATTTATTGCCAATAAAAAATTAAAAATGCATGACAGCATATTGTGTGTTGCCGATAGGGCAAGTGGACCCCCACAGACAGTGGCCTTGAAATCTTTCTCATTCTGACTGTTAAACTCAATACATCATAATATATATAGCTGGTGTAGTATAGTATTTCCTGTAATACGCCTTCTATATTATACTGATTATGATATATCGAAGTCCAATTCGACACTTAAATTAATGTATAGTACAAATGTACAATACTCAGTGAGGGATTAGTGTCCATAATTATATTTAATATTTTTCCAGCATCACTGATAATTTAAGAATAATATCAATTGAATATACCAGCTACCATATTATAATAATAAGTAATAACAATATAAAATATCTTAGACTGACATAGTCTCCGCTCAGAATCGTTTTTGTATACAATGATATGATATCATTGAATTTAAATTTAATACCATCCATTACAGCGGCCTCTTAGACACTTAATGTACAGCAGAGCAACATCCACATATCCACTTTTGTAAAATTAATTTTGTAAAGGCAATATTTTGGATTTGATGTTAGGCCTTCAAATCAAGTACAACTAAAATTGTTCAACATGAAAAGTTAAAGAGTATATTTTAATTTACAATTAATCAACTTGTATATTTTATTACAACTACAGATATAATAATAACCGTCAATTAGGGTCCCCCTTGTATTCGCCACTGCTTACCTACTGTTAAAGTCTACTATTGAAGTCTGAATATATAGTTAATATCTGAGAACAACATCGCAATAAATAGAATATAGCCATTTTTAAATAAAATATTTATTTAAAACAATACAGATCTTTTGTATAATTATAAAATATATATAAGAATCGAATTACTGATAAACAGTACATAATATTTGTTTGGATTTTATCACATGAGAATATTGTTTGTTTTAAATTTAATTAAAATTTGTTCGTTTCTTTAAAGATTGTATCACAATGCATCAATGCATCATGGTACAAAAGTATAATACGTAGGTGTTAATGTAAAAATGTATAATATAATGAATAAACAGAAGGTACCAGCTACCTATTATAAATTAATAATATTAAAACGAATTAAAACGAGTATATTGACAAAATACAGGTATCACTGTCCACTATGGCACTATGGGCAGTATAACTTGTAAACATTCTAGAAATTCGTGTTTAAAAACACTATTTTCAAGAATTGATTTGAGAAATTAAAAATGCTATTACAAGTAACACATTTTGTATAAGTTTTTGATAGATATGAAATTTTTTGATTAACCTTACTTTTAAAAACTAACAAACTTTAAAAAGGTTCGTTTGGACGATTTTCTCGTGAGTTGTGGGCTTTATGGCTTACCTATTTTCATTTAGCAGTAAGATTGTATTAAACAATTTTTATAATTATAGTTGTACGAACACAAGTCGGTCATCTACTCATCTGCATGCAGCTGTAAAAGTCAGATTATTGTTGTCTTTTAGTAGAGATTATTGGAAAACACTATTTTACTGCACGGCACTGTTCAGAGTTGTCAGGGTGATTTTTTTAAACATAATTAATACAAAACACTTAACCTGTTAAAAATATTTTTTTACATAATTTGAAGTCATTAAAAACAAAATGTTTAAATAATGTTTATATTTTTACTACTTTTTATCGTTATGTTCTTACTTCTTAAAGTTTTTACCTTTTTAAAGAATAACATAGATTTTTAATCGGATGTTCCAGAGTAAAATAATTTTCTGAGTTTTTGATACATAATTAAAGATCGAATTTCCAACAATGCTTTAATTAGTTATAATTTAAAAGTAGGTAGGTATTTACATTTTACAGAATTTATGTTAGCAGAAAAGTGACACAGGGGTTAAAGCAAGATGTTGGTACCTACAGGCTACACTACTAAACTATAAACTCCGCTCATCTATGCTTAACGTTAAAATGTATTTATTATTCTATATATTGTACATTATATTTATAAGGTACTTATAGGCTATAATACTAGTTGACTACTGGTACGAAATTTGATATTTATACACTGAAAAACTTTCTGCTTTGGAATGCGAAATTACAAAATGTATTTTTGTCATTTAAAAAAGCAAAAACCTTAAAAAATAATTAAAATTAATTGAAAAAATATTTTCTGTTTTTCTTTCAAAATGTTATTTTGAAATGATTTCAAATTATATAAAAACACGTTGTTAGTTTTCAAAAATAATGAACGTCTAACGTTAAAAGAATCGTCCTGTACTCCTGTTTGTATACAGTTTAAACGGAGTGATGGTAAATGAGCAAGCATTATCAATACGTGCGATGTAGCCGTGTTCAGCGGCCAGCGTACTCTTGGTGGTGGTGTAATCGGCGGCGTCGTTCGTGTGGACAGCACATTGTCGTAACTAAAACTCGTGCAGTCGTGATTAGTCAGACTTTAGACGTTGACCCGTCGACGTCGTCGTCTGCAGCGTGTAGAAGTTAAGTCGTGTTAAGTCGCCCATAATATTTAAACGGTTTCGTTCCAACGGCAGACCGACGTTGACATTATACGGACGATTATAACAATAGAACCGTTGAGTACCGCCTACATAGCTGCTAGCTGCCGTTCTTAGTTCTCGAATGATATGGTTTGCTGTTAAAACTATACTCAAACAATTGTATACCTAATCAGAATTTGGCCACAAACAAAGGTAACATTTAAATTACTACTTGAATAGTTTAATACTCCTATTTATTATGATTTATAATATTATGTAAGTCGGTTGTTGAATTACTAGCATTTTGCTGTTTTTGCATTGATTTGATATCGCTATAAATATTTAAATAGGTAATAGCAAATTTTTCTTTTGTTGCTAACTAATTAAGTTCACACTTATTCTTCTTGAATATGGCAGTGAATATATGGGTTTCAAAATCACCCTATGTTCAAATTATAATTTTGACATTTTACTATTTTCGGTATAATTTTTAATAAAATTGATAGGTAGGTACTTAAGATATCAACAAACTCATCGTAATTAATACCTAAATTTGTTGTAAAACTCAAAAACACGTAGGTTAAAAAATTAGCTACCGTTCATTTTAGTAAACATATTACGATTCATGTAGCTATGATTCAAGTAATGAACACAATATAAATAACTATTGGTACATTGTTCTTTGTTCAATTAACACTATAAAATACTTTATACAGGTAGGTATCTGTCATACAACAACAACACTGTAAATAGTTATAACTTATAATGGTTCACCACGTAGTAATCAGATATAAGCACATTCTGTAAATTCTGTTATAAATGAATTAATGATAACTATTTAGAGCATTAAAAATTAAAATTAAATAACTTACTACCTGTCTACTTACGAATAAAAACAAATCCTATAATATAATATACAAATGAAATAAAATAAAAATAAATACAATTTTATAAACAGAAATCTAAATAATTTAATAATTACTCTCCCAAATCCTATTGACTTGAAATCTTCCGAGTTAATTGCTATTAAATAGTAAAATGATCCATTTGTATAAACAATGTTCCATCGTGCTTTCCAACTCGGAGAAAATCGATTTGTCAGTAACAATCTATTAAATATTATACAGAACAACAAACATATTATAATATATTATTATTTACTGTAACAACATTTAACACCATTTTTGCCTTATCATGAAGTCAATATAGATAATTTGAATAACAACACATAAAAAACTTTCTGCCCAGTGCCCACAACATCCAAATCGATGTTAAATATTATTTACATAATACAGATATTTGTATAGTTAGGTTCAAATAGTATGTATCGTTATTTACTGTTAACACACAAAAAATACCTACACAAATGAAGTGTATATTGATGAGACGATGACCTATAATACTTTTGTGTGTTGTGGATAAAACTGATATTTTGTAAAAATAAAAACACATGTATTTTATATAATTGTAAATCAGAATGTTGATATTTTCACACAAGAAACGTCCCTAGACAACATAAAATTATAAATTAAATGTCCTTATTGAAAATGTTTATAACATGTATTTCATATGTGTCTGTTTAGAGTATTTATTTTTTAAGATGACGTACCGTCCTTTTAAGTGTTATATATGGTATAATACACCATACACGGGGAATTTAAATGTTTTAAAAATAGGCTATTCGAGTTACACATGTTCTATAACTTGGTGGGATACTGTCTAGAGAATCCCGTTTTATCTTTTGCTGGAAAAAAACTGCATATGGTACTATGATGTAGGTACTACAACACTCTAGTCTGTAATTTGATGTTGGGAATATGCAACCATCCGTGAATATGAACATGCTGATAGTCATAGTTATAACGATATATTACGGCAGAGCAATATTTTCTTTTATAACTTACTATTTTAATAATTTTGGTAACATTTTATAGGATGTTGTACATACTTTTTATTACATATACATAATACGTATACGCTTATGATTAATAAATTAATTAATCAACTTTTTAAAACAAACAACAGTAACATTACATGTACTAATTTATATAATTTCTAAAATACCCCATACCTTGCATTATTATATTATTATAAAACAAGATTTTCAATTTTTTCACTTTTAAAGTCATGCTTTCTATTACATTTGTAATTTAAGAAACGATAATGGACACAATAATTCTAAAATGTTTAAATGTGTAGGTACAATACATTATTTAGACAATGTTTAAAACTAGAGTAATAACTATTGAGTGCCTACTTGCATTGATTTTATAATATTTATAATATGTTATGAAATCAGTAGAAGAACAAACATTTTTGAAAAAATATCTGAAATTCATATTGGAACATAGGTAACATTGTTCCCTAACACACAAAACATTTCATGAAGGTAATTAAAGACAATGTTACCGATACTTCTCAATCATTCGATAAACAATACACATGCTACATCAGTTACTAAGATGTATCATATTTGTGCTAACGCCCATGTTAGAAATCCTTGAACATGATCTTATAATTGCAGAAATGTATTTTATCATTGTGAAGTGCGCGCAGTGTCCATTTGCTACTGTCTTTGTGGGTTACAATAATATGACATCACTGTCCAAACTTGTATTAAGTATAATACCATAATCGGAACAAAGGACATCGGATACCTATAAATTTGCATTAGTTAATAATACAATCAGCGATCGTTTTGAATATTGCAGGAAATAAGACTTCCAAGCGAGTTTCACTTATTTACTTTTAAATCTTTCGACCTGGATCCATTGTAATTATTTTTTAAATCAACTGGATTGACAATGTTCATGAAAGTCGTTATGCTACGTTGGCCTTTTAGCAGTCGAATAGTTTAACAAATTAGTAATTTTTTCTATACACTCAAATATTTAGTGTAAGTAACAAACGAAAATATGTTTAAAAATGTGGTTTTTAAGAATTATTAATTGCATAACCAGGTATTCTTGAAAAAGTAGTTTTATTTAATTTTTTTTTGCTTTCTTTGTTTTTAAAATTCTAAGAAAATCGTAAAATGTAAATTAACTTTAAATTTAAATTTAAAAAAAACACATTTATCAAAATATCCCCTTATGAAGTTGTCATTTGACCTTGTTGAAAAACATAAAAGTTATGAATTGTTATATTTGTTTAATTGTTTTTATTTACCGTTACACGTACATGCTTTCTTCGTAAATACTAAATTTCGTTTGGATTGTATTCAACCGGTTCCATAAGGTTGTGCAATTAGTTCAAGAATAACACTACTGTCATTACTATTTAATAACACATTTCGCATGAATCACGAATATAAAGTACAGTTGGCCAGAAAAACGATGTTTTATATTTTTTGTGCGTCGAGTGTTTGTGCCGGAATGCCGGATGTTACATGTCTCAAAACTATGTCTCTAATACCTCTATAGTATGTGTACAGAAACACAATAATATAGTATATTGTTATTCTTGAAATAATACAACATTAAAACATAGAATATTTAGACGGTTTAATCTAAAGTTAATAATTGTTTACCTAAACTAATTTGTAGGCATGAACTAAATATTAGTTACAGTATTATGTAAGTACTAAGTATAGTACTTATGGAATATTCCATGTTTCCATTCACACTTATACATTATTATGATAAACTTATGCAGTATTACACTTACATGGTTATGATAGATGATAACTGACTTGTAAAATTATTATGAATGCTAACGACTTTTTAAGAGAAATTATAAGAAATGGGGACTTACTAAAAATGAGGGGGTGGACATAATAGGGATGTAAATGTGCATAATATAGGACATAGGTACAATGGAAGAAAAAATAATGAATAAATTGTTTTTTTATTAAACGACTATACATAACAGTAAAGAGATAAATGTGACGTTGATTATGTAAGGGACCCTTTCAAAATTTTAAAATTCTCATTATTACTTGCTTTAAAATTTAAATAACAAAAAACCCTACTTATGGCCGTACATAGTATTCATAATGCTTATCTTCACATTTTAGGTCAATTCACTCTAATATAATAATATACAGACAGAGTTCATTGAATTATTCTAAACATAAAATCTGGTATGATATTCCGACTTATCCGTTGGTTTACTCTGTTAATTAAGACGAAGACAACATACGAGGGTTCTGTTAATATTTATGTTGTACATCAGTACATAAAATATTGATTATTATTTATTAGCTACTTGTAATTACATTCTAATAAATATTATTTTTATTTGATAAAATAATATATTTTATAATCTGTGTATGTTTTAACACAGCAAGTAAATGAGATATATTTTTTTAATACTTATAAACAATAAAATATTATGAGAAGGAAGACTATCCACTGATAGCACCAGACGGTTTTTTTATGTTTACGTAAATATTATATTATTTTAGTTTGTTCTACTAAATAAATAAAACATATTGAATGCCTATCGTAAACGTTAATAAAATATTATGTTATTAGTATACACTCAGGATATATATATATAAATGACACACATTGTAATCATTAATACTAGAACCTAACCTAACCTAACCTAACCTAATTACTATAATTTTGGTCATTATTACTCATTACACCATACTACCTAGATAAAACGAATAAAATTTGATTGAATTCCTTTCGTAGATCCGGTACTTATGCCATTTGAAGACCACTATATTAGATGATGCCATGATGGGTACCTATAAAAATAAAATAAATTATTAACTGTATACTAATATCATTAATATGATTACCCGGAATTGGTGAAACACTGAAAACGTATGCTCCTTGCTATACAGTTAGAGGATCAGTCTCATAAAGTGATTTTGTATGCACCATGTGTCAGCAAACACATATCACAGAGTAAACTGCCCTTGACCGAATCGTTGACACTTTGCTACATAGCTCAGCCGAACAACTATAACAATGACGAATAAAAATTGTTTTTTTTTATTGTAAATATTTTTATTTTTTTGTTTCTCTATTTCAAACAGTTTATTCCTTAGCCATACATAGTTTCTGTAAAAAGAAATATGCGTTGTAATTTATTTTATGCGTAGGTTAGTGAATAGTGGACTCACACAGTTATTACTTATTAGTTATTAGTCAACACAAACCAAAGAAACCATCGATAAAATATTTTAAATTTTAATCCTTAGCAAATTTACTCATGGATGGTTTACAGCTTGACACGTGAAAATCTTCATCAATAAATTAGTCATTTAATATATTATATAGGTACAATTATATTATAAAAGTTATTGTTTAATTATTTTACAGTGATATACAAATTATAAACCTACCATGGTTTTATAAGACATTAAAATTTAATAAAAACACTTAAAAATTTAAACTTCATAAATTATTTTTGTATTATAATTTTGTAAGCTAAAAATGTACTAAATTTATAAAAAAAAAATCAAATTTATTTACATTTTTTTTAAATTTTGAATATTTTTTTATTACGCAATCTTTTCAAATAAATGTAGAACAATAGTGAATGAAATTTTTGAAGAGAAAAAAATGATGACAGGATTCACATAACGAAGGAACCACCCAGTGGAGGACTTCGGGACATTTTAAATATAGATTAGGTATTATGATAGATTTCAAACAATTTACATTGTTACTTAATAATATTTATTAAGTATTTTAAGTTAACAAAAAACAAAAATAAATAAATATATAGTTGCCATGATTAGCAATTTAATTAAACTCGAATAATTGGTGCATATTATAATATAATAAGATTTTTGCTAGGTACTTAATTTCTTTATAATTTTATTTATATAGTAATAAACTTCTATTTATTTTTTATTTAAAATAAAATATATAGGCGCCTTTTCATTTTTAAAGATTAAAAACATTTCTAGTATTTATAATACTTAAACATATTTTGTTATTTCAAATAAATATCAACCTGAAAATTCTAATTGATTACAATTTGCCTTATCAAAACAAAGTAATTTATATGTTAGACAATATTTATGATACTTTATTTGAAATAAAAGCCTTATAGTTATAATTCATATTGTAATATATTATTGCAATAATAATTTATTGATTTTAGTGGATTTATAATGGTATGCTTTTATGATTTTTTGCAATATGTTTATAATCTTTCGCGATTAAAATTGACCTGCTGTTTATGCCCCCATAGCTTAGGTATTTAAATTAAATAAATAATTCGTAATTACCACTGAATATACACAAGTATTTTAATATCATAGAGTAACAATATCATTATTTTATTTTGTTTACTTTAAGACACTTTAATTGTTGAGCTAACTTTTTATAAAGGCTAATGAAAAAAAACAAACAATATCATTGTCTAAATTAAAAAATATTTTTAATTTATGGATTATACATAGGTAATATAAGCTATTTTATGTGAAAACATATTTTGTTTTATTATCCAACTGAGGAAAAAAAATGTTTTATAATAATCATTAATTACTTAATTTAATATTTTGACGATATCGTATTATAGGTAGGTAGTTCATTATATAATTTTTGAATTATAACTATAACATTATTTTTAGGATGAAATGGTAGTATTTTTGTTACCAAGTTTTAAAGCTTACTCAGTTTTGGGTTATATTCATCTGTATTGTGATTAACGATTTCTCATCTGATTTGGTTATATCATTCAAACAAATAAATATATTTTTCTTTATAGTGATATAATATATTTTGTAAATTAAATGAAACCAGAACGAAACATAGACACCATAATCTTTCAATTAAGTTAAAATCTCGAGGTTTTTATTTGCATCATTTTTGAATATAAAACAAAAGGATGACATAATTCAAGGATGTTTCCCATGTGATGTGTGTCCGCATCATTAAACTACAGTATAACTATAAGTGACAATACTCGAGTTAATTGTTTATTTTTTTTCCAAACAATCTTTACCGAACCCTGACAAAATGAATTATATGAATTATTATACTGTACAACACTGATTGTGAAAAATTCTATAAATAACTCCAAAAGAAATTATTGAGAAACGATATTTTTCAATATTTGTTTAGTTTACAAGCATTGTTGGAAAATGTTACAATGGACAGTAGGTACAATGAGCTGCATTGAATAGCACTCTATTGTACCTATATATATTTTTTTATCCAACATGAAGGATTTCTCTTTTCTACACACACACACACACACACACACACACACACACACACCAGACTTACATATTATAAATAATAAATATATTTATATATATAATTATAATTTATAATATCTACATACATAATACTAATGTAATAGACGATTTTCATAGAAGTTTATGGGAGATATTATTTTTAACTAAACATATAACACAATTATCGCATTTGACTGCTATAATTTAACTAAAGACGGCGGGATTTTTACATTGACATATTATTATATAATTATAAATTATAATATGTTAATAAATTCAGGATTATACTGATTAATGATTACGTC
Organism: Myzus persicae; assembly: GCF_001856785.1. Lineage (NCBI taxonomy): Eukaryota > Metazoa > Arthropoda > Insecta > Hemiptera > Aphididae > Myzus > Myzus persicae. The sequence continues at coordinate 338,426 of NW_019100468.1, forward strand.
TTAAGATTAGCTTAAATTTCGGTATACTATGATTTAGATTTTAGACACTGTATATTCTAGTATTAAACACCAAGCGTCCAAGCATATTATTTGTTTATTATATAAAATAATAAAATATGGCTTATTGTTGTATAGGTACTATAAGAAAATATACTTTAACATTCCAATTATTGTTACGAAATTATTTCACTCGTATTAAATTTACTTTAATCGTTACATAGTAACTCTTTAATGCTAATAATTCACACTCTACATTGTCATGACTAATGATATATCATTATCATAGAACACTGTAGATTATACTGAGGTCTTATAACTTTATAAAATATCATTAAATATATATTTTTATAATTTATTTTGCATATTTAATGATAATAAACACCGTTTTAGTAATGAAGATAACGCATTAAGATTTTTCAAATAAAATAATATTTCTAATTTCCAACTTAACTATTTTTATTTTTCGTTGGCATTGAACAAAATTAACCAATAGGCACGTCTTAAGCTATCAATGAAATGCAGATACACAAACTAATAAAATTGTTGTCTAACCACTCTAAGTATCGTAGTATACGAAACGAATATCGTGAGAAGAAAATATACGTGCCATAAATAAATTAATTTATTGCATTTATACAACCATGCGGCATACAGGGTAATTCACCAAGCATGCTCATCCCCTTTTTTTTGTTATAAATTTATTAAGATACTAATTTTTTGAATTTTTATTTATATGTAGGTGCTTAATGATCATGATATTATCAAATACTTAGATTTTTATACGTTTTAAGGAGTGGTTTGTACTCTGTGGCTATATATAAACTTCGTTTTTAAAAACCAGACGACGTTTTTGAAAATAGTGATGTGTCTAAATTAAAATCCGAATAAATAATTTTTTAGTTATTCTTTGTGTTTAAGTCCATGATAATAGGTTTGGAACAGATAAAGGTTATAATGATGATTTAAAAATCATTGTTATTCATATTAATCGATTGGCATTTAATAATTTGTAAAAATCATCGTAATATAATAATGTAATTTAGAACCTACTATAGATTAAAAATAAATATTACATCTATTTTATGCTATTTTTTTTTTTTAAATTATTTTTAAGGATACCGTATACATTAAATCATCAATATAGGTACATTTTAATAATTATGACTATAATCACCAACATTTTCAAAAAAAAAAATCATTGTGTGTAATACAGGTACATTACCATTTATGGCTTATGGAATTACCTAAATTTATCTCAAATTTTTATTGAGTATTTTTGAAACTTGTAATAATTAAATAATATTATAATAATACATATAGTATATAATTGTAATTTTCAGACATTCACTAAAACATCAAAAAACAAGCGTACTTAAAAATACGAGATCATAATTCATATTTCATAACAAGTATATGTATAGTCAGGCAGTCAGCGACACTATAGATTTCTATAATATATATTATTAACCTCACGGATTTTTTGTACAGTAAATTTTGCTCTTGAATTATAATATTGATTTATGATTATATTTAAAAAAGTAAAAATTTCGAAAATGTTTCTATATTTACAACCACGTATACCTAATTTTTGTAGCATGGGGTAAAATTAAACATTTGTCTGGATCCTTTTTTTAGTGATTGGACATTTTTGTAGGGCAATTTGATAAAAAAAAATCTATAGTAAGAATGACCTTAAGTCAGCTATGTATAAGCTATTTAGTATAATGGCACTTGTACGGGTCAGGGGGGAAGGACGAGAAACACTTATGTAGTTATGACGCGTAATATATTATTGTAAATCGAAGAGGAAAATGGACCGTTGCACGCGTTTCTATATTATATTATATTATTCATGGGGGGTTTTACTTTTATATATCGGTATTTTTAACGGTTACGAAAAATTCACTTCTCTCATTCTTTTACCTGAATTTTGGTCGTGCAATATTGATGTAATAGTCAAGTAACAGCCAACAGGTACCTACTTATTATACCAGCTGACCTAAACTCATCGTCGTCACGCCGCGAACGTTTCCGCTTCCATTTCTCTCCGCTGTAGCCGAGCTATATAGAGTCCACCGACAGTCACTTAGCGGCAGCGGTGGGAATATCATGGAGCTCGATTCCGCATGATGTACACCTTTTGTCTACGTGATTCCGAAAATTGTCGGCTCATAAAATATGTATACATTTCAACCGTAGTTAATTACGAGTTTTCGCATAAAAATCACTGTGACGTTGGCGATTGTCGGATTGTTACATAAATTTATGTTTGTGTTAAAACAAACTATGTAACCTATCGACAGTTATCAGATAATAAAATATATTATTTTCTAACATTTTCACAATTTTTTTTCTTTCAAAGTTCGGTTGTATAGTAATTTGTAAGACTTTTATAATTTATAAAGCACACGTAATTAAGTTTACATATTAAAATAGCTTTAAGTTTATACTTATAGTTTTGATAAACAATTTATCATTTTTAATGTACCTTGGTACTACATATTATAGCACTTCTAAATAATGCATGTGAAATAATAATAATAAATAATATTTTTAAAATAATGATAGGTAATGAATGTATAAGTAAATATTATCATGATATATTATATTATATAGTCATCACTCATCAATAAATATATGAAGACGTCCAATTCACTAATTTAGTGTTTTTATTGTTTTATTGTCAGATAAAAAGTCCGAAGATATAAAATTTTCTGTTACATTTTCATTTATAATTACATAAATAATTGATAATATAATATACAATATAGTATTTTTTTTAATTTTTTTTAAAAATTATTTATTTTAAATCGACGAGGTTATTATTTAAGAAAACGTAACTTCTTGTAAATTACTATTATTATAGAGCCATCGATATTTGTGAAAGCCAAAAGGTTTAAATTTTTTACTATATATTTTTTAATTTACTTTTATATTGACGATTATTTAAAATTTTTTTATAAAACTATTATATTTGTAAGTTGGTAAGTATAATGAATAGGTATAGTAATCAAATATTAATATTGTATAAGAAAATTTACTTTTTTAAATTAATATTAATTATATATATTATTTTATATGTACCTATAATCTATATAATAGATCATATATACCTAGTTATAAATAAAAATATAATAAACAATTATGTATTTTCGAAAATTGTATCTAACATAAAAAATTGAATCCGAACTTTTGTCTTATTTTTCGTCCGGGATTCATATATTGGTCTAAGAGTCGCTATAAGACTACAGATCTGGGGACCGGCACGATGCTATTACTCGCTAGTATAAGTTTTAGTTTTACACATATGCTAGACGCTAGTACCTAACTATAATCTTATCGAAGGAAAAGAGCATTAATTATTATTGGTCTATATGTAACTATTCAAGTTGTAATATTACGCAGCAGCTGGATGCATACTAGACATCGTCATACCTACTAAATATCGGAATATGTATAATATTTATTATGGTTTACGTAATAACGGTAATGGTCTTGTTACTATTATCTTCGATAATATTATATTATTTTAATATATTTTTGTATAGATTAATATACTAATAGGTAATACATAATATGCATTGACGCATTTTTATCGATGGTTATTATATGTACGCACAATTATATTGGTATTTGGTTTAATGATTTGTTTGCCGCAACCGTCCACGCAGTCTCCAATCATGATGTTAAAGTCCATTTTGATTTCATTAACCATTCATACATTTTTATGATAATCCTAAGGTTAAGGCTGTATTAAACTACTAACTTTAGGACGTATTCTTTAACCATAAATATTATAAGTGAAGATGACAAAATGGTGTATATTTTATATTAATTTAGTGTAAACTACAAACTATATTTTACGAGTATTATTATGTATAATACACCCACATCACTAAATCATTTTTATTAAGATCACTGGGTGTCGAATAGTGTACATTGTCCAACGGCGCCGCCCTATAGTTTTGACTGTGGATTGTGCATACCAATCGGATACTAAACATTTATCGTTGCGCCATGCACACAATATGTATATAATAAGTATATATTTAGGTACTTTATAGTAAATACTCAACGAAATCGTTAATTCGGAGGAAAAGTTCGTTCAGAATATTTGAATTAACATATAACGGGGAAGGCGATAAAAAGAAGGCGCAGAGCTGATTATCGATCACAGTGCGGAAAATCGCTACTTATCCGACGGCGGTGGAAATAATCAGTTTTATATTATCACAGGCAGCGTGTCAATGCAATGACTACGACGGTGATAGTCCATAGTCCTCCTCTTTACTCTATCTCTTTCACTCTTTCTCTGTCCGCAGGCGATACACTATAATAATATAATAAAAATAATACAAGACGTGCCGTCGCAGCTATTGTCACGCCAAACAATGCGTCCGACCACACGATCGATTAGGGGCGAGGCGATTGTAAATTTCAACGATATGCATACAAGCAATAAGCATAATAATAATAATTATGCATATAAGTTCAGATGGGCACATTGATAACGAAAAACCTACGCGTTAAGTAACCGCGTCGTGTGACACTCGAAAAGTAGGTATAGCCGGTATATGCAGTACTACCTATATGGCTATATTATGTACCTTACGTATTATTGTTATGTTAAACGCATTCCACCGAAGTATAAGTAGTTATTTATTTTAGTATTCCTTGTTGAAACCTCTCACTAAAAAGTATGAACCCCCGAACACACCATATGAATATCGCAATAAAAGATAAATAAAAGAAATATAATGTGATCGGTAAAATCATGTAAAAATCATACATTAACGTTTTTATTACACATGCACAATATTTAAGTCACAATGATATATTTTTTTTACTCTCTTGAATGACAACGTACGTACCTACACATGGAATTGAAACATTTTTTATTTCATATTCCAAAGCTAAATATTATTGAAAGTACTTCCATCTATAAGAGTCAAATTTCTAATAAGAAGTTAATACTTTTAACTTATAAGTTATAAGTACCTATATAAGGTTTGAATTCATGGGTTGTTGTACAAGCTCAAAATTATCAACACACCAGATTATCTTCTCAACTCCCTAATTTCGTTTCTTTCTAACAGGCTATTTTCTGTTAAAATAAATGACAACTTTTTTTCCTTCCAGCCAATCTGAGCTGGCGTCCCACGAGGATCAATAATTGGCCCAACATTATTTAACATCTACACATCCGACATCCCACTGTCGCCGCACACAAATATAGTCCTCTTTGCGGACGATACTACCATTTACTCTGAATCTCGTAACCCAGAAGCAATATCAGTACATCTACAAAATCACTTAAATACATTATCAGCCTGGTGCAAGAACCGGAAAATATCAATTAACCCATCAAAAAGTGTAAATCATTACCGCTAACTTTTAACAACGAACCAATCGCCTGGAAGCCGTCCGTCAAGTACCTATAGGCGTAACGTTGGACAAAAGATTAACCTGGTGGCTACACCTCTCATTTAAACTCCAACAAGCCTATCAACGTCTAGGGATGCTCTTTCCTATCTTAAACAGGAAGTCTTCTCTACAAAAAAAACTTTCCCTATACTTATTTATAAGCAAGTGCTACGTCCATTAATCACATACGCCTGCACAAATTCATCCATAAAACTGCAAATATTCCAAAACAAAGTTTTAAGAACGATAACAAACTCTCCAAGGTTTGTAAGGAACTCAGATATACACACAAAGGCCTCAAAATTCGAACTCTTCAAGACCACATCAAACACTTGGCTGTGAGCTTCTTCAAATCCATCCACAAGTCAACACGCTCAATGCACTATCACATCAACATCAGACCACCTCCACAACGCCACCTCCAACGCGGACGTCCGCATGACATGATTCCTCAAGAAACATTCTGAGCTAACTTTAAGCCTCTAACTATTATGTTACTATCACTTAACTTAAAATTGTAATGTCATTTACTTATCGCACTTAGCACTCTAAAATGTATTACCCTTTTCTTTAAATCTCTATGTCTAGATAGCTAAAGCTAGGAGTAGACCTACCTTATTCTACCTTATTGTCGAATAACAAAAAAGGTTTAAAACTAGCGGATTAGTGAACAAACATTTTTTGGAGTACCCCTGTGTGGCTGTACCAGTTCACCTCACTTATCTGCATTTTAAATACTTATAAGTTAAGTAAATTTAACTCATAAACCACTAGTCCAAAATTCAATTTTTATACCAACATCGAAGTATTCCAAAAAATATTCTGCTTTTGAATTAAGGAATTAAAAAACCATGTTTCAACTTGTACGATATCTTGGTACAGAAAAAACGGACAATACGTAAACGGTGGCCGACAGTAGAGTCGTAGGGACTTTAACATTATTCCCCATTATAGCTTTATAAAAATCTAAAGTCCTACCATATACCATAATACTATATAACTATAAACTAAGTATTAGGTCTATGAGCATAACAACAGTATAATAGCTGGCAGTGATAAGCATTTCAGGAGATACCTACACACGTCGGTATCTATTATAAACGCTGTTTGCATGTTTACTATTTCGTATTCCGGGTGCCTACTTGTTACAGGTTCCTACTTGTTACCAAGCCAAATATTATTTGCACTAACACATATCACAATACATCCTCTATTATGTTGGTTTATTCATTTCTCTCTCCAGTATCTATACATTATACAACGGATGACGTCTGAATATGTGAATGGAAAGAAAAACTCGATATTTTGTCACCTGTGACTAACGTCATAAGCTAATAAATATCTCCTGATATTTAGTCGTCACACCAAAAGCATTACAATTTTATTATATTATTGATTTATTACACGTATTTTATATTGTGTGGCATACTACTAATATATATTGTACGCTTTTATCGTCAACCGTTTTTTCCCTTTTTGATTATGAAAAATGCAACGCATATAATATACAGCCGCAATTAATAAGTACGTCATAATATACTCATATCACACACAAACTTATATGAAGATATGCATGTGTCTGTGTGTATGTGTGTGTGTGTGTATATATATAGGTTATAGTATAATAGCCGTATATGGCAATATAAACATAATATTATACATCATTATCTCGGATTAATACTCATCATAAATGAAACAAAATGTGCTGCGTCCATATTAATATTATGTAGTCGTATAATACAACGTGGGTAGTATTATAGTCTAATCTAATAAAATATGTATAGTAACATAATAATATTATATTGCTCAACTTATAATAGGTGAGCAATGTGCATTAAAGGTAAAAATGTCAAAATGTTGATGCACAATCGAGTGTGTATGAATTATGTGTGGTAAGAATAACTGAGTCTTATTCCTAGGTAGTTTAATTTATAATCAAAAGGTTATATTATTTTTTAATTTATTTATGTCATTATACATTTATAGGTACCAAAAGCAGGTTTAAAGTTTAAAAAAACCGGGAAGTTGGTCAACATTAAATTTTTTAATATAATCGGTACTACGTTGTCATTATCTATTGAATAGGCCAAAATCGATGTATTAAATTTGAATTTAATGTAAATCATTCGTACAAGAAACAGTTCTGGGTGGACACTTTATGCTTATCAGTTTATACTTCTAAAAATATTTTTGAATTTATTTATATTACTACTAAAAATTAATTTTTTGATAGTTATATGGTGTATTTGTATCAGTATGTAACTAATTTTTACCAAAATCCTTGAATGTATTATTGTCAGAGTTCAAGTATTGATTGTTGAATTTTGACTGATGGATTACAAAATACAAAAGGTAGAAAAGAAAGTAAGATAGAGAGAGATACAAGTTCAAGGTTTTCCCGTGGTTTGAGTTAAACTTGAAAACTTGAGTATTCTCCTACAAAAAGTATGATTATTTGAACACTAGGTACAAACATTTAGGATTTCAATTACTTAACACTTGTATAGATATGAAATGAAAGAATGAACGTAACATCGGTAAAATCGATTACTGACATCGACTTTTTCAGGTAGGGTCAGCACGATTTGGTCTTACTACCAGTGGAGAGTACTCCCACGGCACGAAATCGTGAAATCGTTAAACTAAATCGCATAAGTCTGGTTGGGTGGGCTTTACTATGGCTCAGATGAAAGACCAATTGATTGGTGGTCGGTCGAATGCGCTTTTATACACAACTGGTTGGTGATAACAGTATAACACGATAACACTTTTGTGGAAAACCCGTGTTCTATGACAGTTTTTTGACCGTAGGTGTCGAGATCTGTTAAAGAAACAACGAAGCCGCAAAAGTCTCATTAACAAACATTGCAAAAGTAATATAATTATATGATATGATAACCAATTAATTAAAAATAATAACAATAATATGGGTCGGAATAATAATAAAAATAATAGTCATAGACATTAATTATTATAGTAATACCACATACCACATTACGCATAATAGATTTTAGCAAATCGAAAATATCAATAATTAAGTTTACAACAGTCGTGACTTACATGTATTGCTGTGTACGTTTAGGGTGACTATATATACTATAATATTCTCTAGGCAACAAACATTCTATTCGTGATTTTCGCTAAATGATTTGTACTACCTAGGCTTTACAAAGCGCAAATAGCTCGTAGACTTTCTTAATTATTATGTGTATCCTATATTTCTACACAAAATATGTGTTTGAAGTAATGTCAATGGACACCATCGTTTCACTCAAATGTCACCCAGTCCTTGTGTCTTATTGTATAATATGTATTAAGTAGGTACATATTATATTGATTATATACAGTGTACATTGTACACTATACACAATACAGTTTGTAAATATTCACTTTCTTCACAAAAAAAAACCTACCCATACTAAGTACCTATACCTGTACTATTTGAAACATGACAGCAGACATATGACGTATGCATCGCGTATGTACATTATTCATGTGTAATAAAGTGCGTTATAAACCCGTCAATAAAGAGCTGATTATTATTTCAGTTTTAAGTGTAACAATAGGATAAATATTGAAACTATCAATAATGACGTAAATCCTGTGTTTTAAGCTCCTATATTAGCCCTGACACGCTTTCTATGTAGGCACGTATTGAAATATTGACGCGGAAGTGACCCTGGTTGAATAACACCGCCATATATTTTGTACTAATGTAATATATAATATTATTATATTGTATGTGTTTATAACAAGTATATACTAGAAATATTACTGAATTGCAATTTTCCTTAAAACTACATACGTAAGAGTAGCCGAATAGGTACATTGAATACAAAGAACTATTCTATGTTCCAGATGAATAGATCTTACAGAGTACAGTTTTTATCTGTAATTTTCTGTTAAGAATACATAATTATAATATTATGTTGATAGCAAAAGACATACATAAAGTTAGGATAGCTAGAGGTAATTGCTAATTAGTGATTAACAGTAAACATTATGTTTTACAATACAGACTAGTAAATTGAGGACATTAAAATCCTACTTGTGTGATATATTAATGTCATTTTTGTGCCAATATATGTGTACATTAATTAAATATTGATAATATAGGTTATATACTTATATGTACTATATGGTAGTTAAAACTCAAAAGACCGAAACGATCTAGAATTTTTTTTTAATTTAAAGATTAAGGAATAACCGAATAAACATAACAATATATAGCATACATATTTTCGTTGATACATGTTACTTTCTCTATGTAATAATAAATAATAATACAATTATTGCGTAAACGATTTTCATTATTAGAATGATTACCTATCTTATTCCTTACACGTTATCTTCAGCTAAGCAGAACAGAAATGAGTTGTACTCATTAACCCTAGGTACATGAATTACATTAAAACAAACAGCAGCTAAAATACCATACATCGATGATAATTCTTAATTGTTATTTCATCTAAACCCAAAATTTGTAATTTATTAAAACAATTTGAAATTATGAATAATGACATTGGTATATTCTATGTGACACTTATTATAATAATATACTTACCTATATGAATATAAACTATAAATTATATACCAAATAAATTATTATACAAAAAAAATTGAGGCAGAACGTAGCTGCCGGTACCAAATAATTAGAATAAAATGATATCAAATTAATTGTAATTAATCTATAACTAATAATATAAAAAAACTCAATTATTGTATGCCCATTTGGCAATTTGAAAATAAAAATAAATTATAAAATACAGTAGGTTCACTTTCACTCCGAGTTGGCGAAACGGTGCGTGATAAAAAGAAAATGAATTAAATGTACATGTGCAAAAAAAATCAATTATCCATAGTTTAACTAGTAAAGTACTACATCAAACTATTAAGCAGGCCATCTAAACTACTTGTTTTTACATTTTAGATTCACCATGCTTCAGCAGATTCTCAAAGACATGTACGTTGATCCAGAGCTGCTGGCGGAATTAGACGAAACGCAAAAACAAACTCTATTTTGTAGAATGCGCGAAGAGCAAGTGCGACGTTGGAGTGTATGGGATCATAACGAGGACATTAAACCCGCATATCCAAAACGACAAAAAAGTAAAATTCAATATACGTATACATATTACAGATATTGAAATAGTATATCGTGTATACCTATAGGCAATAATAAATTAATTTTGAGTTAACGGGGTTGTATTTTAGATAAAAAAAAAGTACAATGGATGTTGGATACAAATGGCAACCCTTGGACATGGATCATGGGTGAGCATAAAGATGACAAGACTATTGAACAAATAATAGAAGAAGAGGCTAGAGAAGCTGCAAGAATACAAGCAGAACACGAGACTGAACAATTGCGGTTCGTTTTTATTAATTTATAAATAAACTGAGGTACAGTCTCAGACTATGTTACTTCTCAGTAGGTATAATATTATATTTTTGGTGAGGGTAATGACTCATTACCTTGGAACTTATATCGACAACATACCATAATATTATCACTGTTACACCAGTTTTCGATAAAATTATTGTCACCTGTCGGCGAATTGGGAAAATTGAAACTATATTAATAAAATAATATTACAAGTATTTTAAAACTGATATATTTGTCTGCAAACTGAGTTTTCGGCGAATTGGGATTTGGCAAAGTGGGTATAAATCGAAAAAGTAATATAATTATTAAGTTCATTTTTTAGAGCTTTTAGGTCATTTTTACATTTTTTTAGTGCATTTTTGTGTATTTTTATGTCATTTAAATCCTAGCTCCACTAATGAGTAATGTACAAAGTGTGCTACCCTAAGTGGTGATACAACTAAAAAAAATGAATACCATATTGATTTTATTGTAAATCATTACTTTAACGAGTTTAAAGTTTAAATTATTTTAGAAAAAACATAGATGTGGTGGGGGTGCTGAAAGGGGGGCGAAATTCTCCATCAGATGTTTGCCTAACAAATTATCCACTCCCTCTCCCACTGAAACAAAATCCTAACTACTCCACAGTACATAAATATTTATTTTTATGAAATTTAAAATATTTATAAATATAAAATAAGTATACGAATATACCATTTATTAGCATTTATAAGTTATGTTATTGATTTTCAATTAAAATCAATTAGGTTAAAAAATTATTAATCAATTATGAAGTATAATGTAATTTATTTTGTATTTTTACCACTCTAGATTAAAAGTTGAATCGGAATTAATGGCAATGTTGGAAAGCAAAGCAAAAACTCAATTTAATCCTCCTGAAAATAAATATTCGCATGCGACTGAAGAGATTTACTGCTCCGTAGAAGATCTGAACACTAGAAATGCAAAAAAACCATGTGTAGCCACACAACCAATTCGTGGGGCTTTAAAAGAACTGTCATTCAACAAAGTATTTAGTTTATAGCTTATACTATACCTCATAATAATAAAATAACCTAAGTCTATGAGACTATAATATATGATAATATGAATGATACTAAGCATTATACAATATAAGATATAACATAATGTGATGTAAAATATAGCCTTCTGATCATATTGTGTATGTTTTGTATCACTAATTGTATATCGTATATACCTGTGAGTGGAACCAATCGTTCGATGAGCCCCTGAACATAAAGTACATTGAACTGTTGTACAGGTGTCCGAGCGTGTGAGAAATTGGGAACAGAGAGTAATGGAAGAACGGACATCGGAAATCTATAACAAAATGAAAAATAAAAAAGAAGAAGAAGAGAGACAAGCCGAAGAAGCTGATAAAAAGCAAGAAATTGTTTGGAGAGAACAGAGTAAGCACTATAATACCTAAGCAAAACGTAACAAATAACAATATTAACTCATGATATAAATAAATTATTTATCTGAGCATTCATGTCAATGTGTCATGTATTACATTTTTTGCTTGTGTAAGTGTGTAATAGATTACATGAAATGAATCATGTGCGACAATTGTAATAATTGTATAATATTATCTTTATAATTTCACTTATGAGTAATTACGATAATCTTTACACCTAGGTACCTACTAAAAACTAAATTGAGAATACTGATTACTGATATCAATGATAAGTTACATATTATTATATGAAAAGTAGCACTAGAAATATTAGAACGATATTACACTTATTAAATAGTAATTGAATTCATAATATTACATAAAAGTGAAAATAGTCTAAGAAAACTAGAAATCTTGAGATTCGTTTAATTTAAATAATATGCTCATACATGATACATAAATACAATTTAAAAAAAAAACAATTTACTAATACTGCTTGAATAAAGTACTTCATTCATTATGTTTGGTATGATACTATTGTAATTTGTAACACTACACTGTACAAATATTATAATAAATTAGGGATCGCTAATACCTTGTAATACGTAATGGTAAAATACTTAATTTATGTGCAGGCAATGAATTAAAATCAAATTATTATATTACTACCTATATATTCTATATCAAAAGTTCCTAAACTGTAGGTCTCAAATATATTTTTGGTGGGATGCGTGTAAAGTTTTGAAATGTATACTATGTATATGTTTTTGTATAATATAAAATATTTAATATTAAATTACTATGAAAGCAAGTTACTAGATACATGTTACTCCACAAGAAAAATTGTTTGATCACAGATATGTTTTTGGTATAATTTAGTAGGTTATTGTATTAATATTTAAAGAATTTGATGTTAAATTATCTAACAATATTAAGCTACTATATTGGTACTATAATTAATTTTGACATGGATTTCCAAGTACATCTTATAACTAAACCATTAATTCGCAATAATTAAGTACTATAATAACCTAAATCGTATTAACTTACATATTATATAATTAATTATACTTAAATCGTTTAAGACTTAAGAATTTATTGGAATTAAACTTGAAATATGTAATTATTCGATGAAATTATTTAATATACCTAATTGGGCAACTCAAAGAAAAATCAATTTCGCTTGCACATTAAAACTATAATTGTGTTTTAATATGTTCGCTAATTTGTCCCGTTTTCAATTTGCTTGGAATAATGTACAATAAATTTCAATAAAATGGCGTAATTCTGAAAAAAAAAGTTACATGAAATTAAATTATAAGTACGAAAAAGTACATATTGAAAATCTGAAGTTATTGTAATTTAAAATTTGAATGGAAGTTTTGTACAATTGATTTATCATTTAAATGTTTTATAGGAAATGTCTGTTACTCTGTTGTCAATTTCATTATAAAGTATGTTTTTAAACAGGCACATCTTCCATACTTCATAATATTATGATTGTCTAAATTCTAACGGGACTTTTACTTACTATGCATACACCCATATATGCTATATGCCTATAAATTAGTACTTGTATAACTTATAAATTATATAAATTAATTTAAGTTAGGTAATTCAATAAATATGACTCTTGAGTTATGAGTTGTACATTCAATAGATACATAATTTAATATTTAGATATTATAAATAAATAGCAAATTGTTAGTAAATTATAAATATTCAATTATTAATTTTAGATGTTCCATATGTAACGAAAATACCTACACATTAGTTATTATTTATTTTATTTACGGCATTTCAGAGTATATTTATATAAATGGTGGAAATGTAATATTATGACTTGTCAATTAATAATTACCATAATTTAAGAGTTATAACAGAAATATATTTTTTTCTGTATGAATAATAAACACGTTTTTTTCAAAAACGCGACCAATGAAAATATCAATTTCATTAGAATAAGAAGAAAGATTTCTTTCTTAAGTTCAATATTAAACTTATCATTTTATAGAATAATAGAATATTTTTTTTAATATTTGCTACTTGCTAGTTAATAACCATTCATAATAATTTTAATTTTAATATTTTTAGAACAAAAAGCTAAAGAAGTTGAGTTACAAATTCGACAAATTGCACGTCAAGCTAGAGAAGAACATAGAAGGTCACTTCTAAATACTACAGAAAAACCTCCTAAGTAAGTGTCATATATAATGTATATTCATATTTAAATTAAAAATCGTATAATTTATAACATCGTTACAAAGTGAAAATATATTTTTTATTTTAGTGTAGTGTTTGTGCCAAATTCATCTAAGCCACCAAGTAAAAAAGCTGTTGTTGAATGGTTTAGAGCGAAAGAAATACCCAGAAGAGCTGGATTTGAAAAAGATAAAAATGCCATAGCCACTTGGTTCCACGGTATACCTTAGAGTTTTAAATATCAATAAATATGCTAAACTAGAATATCTATATGATTTACGTTTTGACAATTATTTAATATTTAATTTATATTAATGAATATTAGGTCTCATAACACGGCAAGAAGCAGAGATTTTACTCATCAACGAACCAGTGGGCAGCTTTTTAGTTCGACTATCCGAACGAATTTGGGGCTACGCCATCACATACAAAGATCATGATTGCTGCAAACATTATTTGGTAGATGCATCTAATGGTCATTACCAGTTTTTAGGGACTAATCAAATATCTCACAACACATTGAGTGAGTTATTTCAAATTTTTTTGAATAACAGAATTGAAATAAAATATTTTAAACGTTCAATTAAAAAAAGAAAAGATGAACTTTCAGTTAATTAGTTTTGACTATGAATTATTATTAAGAAAATAAAAGGTAAAGTAATTTAAATTAAAAAATGACATGTACTGAAAATTGAAATGAAAAAGAATAAAAACCAATCAGAATATTAAAAGGAAAATGTATTCTAATAAATAATATTTATTTCATTACTTATTTACATTTTTAAGTTATCGGCGAAACAAATAATTTGTTGATTTTACAAATTTACAATGTTGTTTTCCTTCTTTTTATCTTTTTTTTTATTCTATGTTACATTTAATTGGATTTCATGTGAATACAGATGTTAAATATATTCAATTATAAAGTCAGACAGGATGTTTTCTTCACGGTGTTGAATGTTGAACACTCGTCTCTTTTCGATCACCTCGGCACAGGCCACAGGATAGTGGTGTGTAGGCGTGCAGTGTGTTGTGGCTTGTAATATACTAATATTGAACTTAAAAGCAATGTTAAATTGATCGTTACTCGTTAGTCATCGATCCGAAATCTACATAAATAACAATTTGAAGCAAATATCAGTGAAAACTGCGCTTTCTAAAATGTTCTCTAATATACAGTTATCAATAGTTTTTTCTTGTGCTAACAGAGAAAATATTGAGGAAATCGAAAACAACGGTGATCTATTCAAAGTATTATCCGAACACGATTTACGTATTTAAATTTTAAATGTATTACTTGAAACTTTTTATGCATTGTTGTTTCATTATATCCTAGAAATATAACTGTATACAAATAATAATAATAATAACAGTCAAAGTTAACATTACCGTTAAGGTCAGAATCTATTGTATGCATCATAATATATTAAAAAATACCTACACATAATCACATAGATATGATAAATATATTTAAATTTTTATAACTTAATACAATTATTCAAATATTACTAAATTGAATTTATTTTGTAGTATATTCTTATTATTATAAAATATACAATTTTATTACAATATTATAAGTTATAAAATATTATACTAAGTATCTATTACCAAAACATTCGGTTTTGTGCAGCACATTTGTGTATTATATAATTTTATATTAACGCAACGTCTTTTTTTAGGTGAATTAGTCAGCTATCATCGAAACATGCCAATTACCAAGACTGGGGAAGAATTATTATTAAATCCATGTAACCGCACAACAAATTTGCCTCCTCTCGTTTTCCAAGGCTTATTAAAAACATGAATACCAACTAATACTAATCTAATGAATTCTACTATATTTATATAATACGTATTTTTATGTTAAATATAAAATACATTTTAATTCCTCATAATTTAATATTTTTAATATTTTATTGTTTTACCTTTTACATATTTTATATTTAAGAAGTACCACTACCTATAATCGTGTTTTTAAATTGTATTGAATAAAAAAAATACACCAATTTTATACCTATACTATACGTTTCTTTTTTTACTAACCCCGTGCACTTTGTTTCCCTTTAAAAATTTTAACTCTATATGATTCAAACTTTGTTCAATTCATAATTTAATATTCGGTGTAATGGTGTTCAACATTTAAAAATTTTCATCGACTATCTTGAATCTTAAAATACTTGTGTAATCACTACTTTAAATGCGAATTTTGGAAAATGCTTTCTTGATGCATATACTAACACGGTGGTACAGTGGTACGATTGTACGAAGGTACCTATAACCTATACCCTGAAAATGACAAGCCTCAAGATATCACTGTCAATAGGTTCTACGTTGATCAGTCAGTGAGTCAGTCAGGACAAGTTCGATTATATTATATTTTAGCGATCCTGTTCGGCGTTTCTCGTGAAAATCACTTATTCACTTGTATGATTATGCGAACAGTACCTATATTATCAAGTAGGCAATCCACGTGTAGTGGATTGCGAATCCCGCAAAGTGCATTTGTAAATGTATAATTTCTAACTCTATAGTTTCAAAGTTATAACAAGTTTGTCGTATTTACTTTATCCAACCTACGGGGATTGGATGCAATGTGTCATCCGCGGTGGTTTTCTATATAGCTGTATAACCCGCGGCTTTGCCTGAGAAAAAATTATCAATTAATACAAAATACGGCGTTATAATATATTGATGTATCTCGGTTATTCAGTTATTTCGATTATCTACCCAATCACTTCCCGAAGTTCCATCATGACCGGACATAAATTCACTTTTATATATTATGTAGAAGGTTTTATACAGCTTATCACACACATTACACCTGTGACATGAATGTTTTTTCGGCTGATTTAGTTCGTAACAGTTCGTAACCTTTCTTGGGGTGCCTAAAGCCCACCACGAAGGTTTCATGGTAATCAGATGAATAGTGTAGAAAATAGGAATACATAAAGTCTAAACAAACAAACATACATTTGCTTTTATATAATCAAAACTTATTTATATATTTATATATATAGCCAATATTACTCAGGGAATTTGGGAATTGTCTTAGTAATCTTAGAGATTAACCCCTACAAACAAACAATTTTACCTCTTTATAATTATTAATATATGATTCATAATTATTAAGTTTAGATAATTAATAATTATTAATTTTACTTACATACTACTATAAGTTATAGCTACATAAAGAATATATTATATAATAATTGATTACTTTTACTTCAGCAAATTATAAAGCCTCGTAAAAAAAAAAAATTTAATTTTGGCAAAATGATCAAAAGTACTATAAAAATATAATATTGATTACTTACCCCGTATTTTTTAATAATAGGTACCTTAATAGAAATATGACATTTTTTAAATGCATCTCAAGTTTATTAATTTAATGTGTAGTAAAAATGTAGGTACCACTTACTTTAATCAAAAAAGCAAAAATATAATGTACCTATTTGAAAAAGAACTTGATTGAATAGGTACTTAATAGTTATTTTTTTACCTTGTGGTATACCTAATGGCTAATATACTTTTAAAAATGGAGAATGTAATTTATTTAGACTCAGAACATAAAAATGTAAAAATAAATATTATTCAGTCTATATGTGTAATTTTTCCCTGCATCCTGTTATACTCACTCACCGATTCTATTAATAATGACTTATCATAAGCTCCCCAAGTCCCAACAAGTAGGTATCTAGTATCCTGCAGTCTGCACCTTGACAAAAAGTCCAATTATTTACTTCTACACAAATAACCTTTTTAATCCAAAAATAAATATAGAACCCAGCATAAGAGTGGTAGTTTAAAAAATGCTGATTATTTTCAAGCAATATATTATATTTTTTAACGTTTATACTTTTGGCTCATTATTGTAGATCTTCGGCGAAGTATCATTTGATTTTACAATGATGAGTAGTTTTTTTTATGTGTCATAAGATATTTTTTAAAGCATTGATCTTAATTCTAAGGGTGGTCTCTACCCTCTGGAAGTAAATCAGATCTAGTTGATTCTTAAAGAACTCAATAGTACGTTTCAAAATAATTTTAAAATGAAAATCTAATTGAAGAAAAAATAGGAAGTTGTACTCGAAACTCGTTTCGACAAAATCGATTTTGTTTTTCGTTTCATTGAATTCTCATCAAATAATGAAATTGGCATTTGCTAGACATAATATTATTTTTTTAAATACTTTAGCTTTTTTATGCTATATAAATATATAAATTTATATATAAACATTTGAAATGTTTGAGTTTATAAAATTTATTTTTCGATTTATACCCATGGTAAAACTTTTGTTATTGAGTAACACAGTTTTAAAATTGTAATATAAGTTTCCTTATATATTGTTCTAATGTACTAAAATTTAAAATACCGAAAATTCATGACCATGATTTTTTTTTTTATGAGCGTTTGTAAAATGTATATTTTCTTACCCCTGGTCTGCTCCTTGGTAGTTGGAACGCACTGGTGGTGAGAACTTTTTTTCCATCACACAAAAAACATTTAGTTAGACCACCCATACATTAAAATTTTATTCACTCAGAACCGTGGTGACTTTGCCTTCCACACCATATAACATGATTTCATGTAAATATATTATATTTAAAATTCCAATCATAAGTTAGTTTAAATAATTTTTCAGAATTATATTCATTTATCAACTTTATTTAACTTTTTTTGTATTTATTAATTTTTACTTATATTAATGCGTCATTAATGTTTAACATTATTAACAAATAAATTAACATAATGGATTATTCGAAAGCTTTCAATTTTAAATGTCTAAAAACGAATAGGTATATATATATTTTTTTAATTTAAATTTTAGTTTAGTTTGAGCATCCATTATTTTAATTATTTACCGAAGTATTCTTTGATTGCGATTTGTTTGTTAAAAAATTTAAAAGTGATCAATGAACTAGGTATATGAAAATGAATTATAGAAATCATCTTTTGATTATAGCATTGTTACTCAAAATAATACTACCGTATATAAGTATAGAAATTACCTATAGTGTCTTAACTAACGAAACCTAATCCTAATGGCTAATATTGTAGTGTGCGTATTTAGGTAGAGTGAAAAATATATAAGTATAGAATCATATTGTCACATACTCACATTTTGTGGTTTATTATAGTAATTATGTTTTGGTCAATTATTATTGTTAAGTTGGAATATAATATTTTCGCACGAGATATTAAAAAAAATTTTTGAACAACTTTCCACAGACGAAACATTGTGTCCCTAAATTCAAAATTGTCAAATATGATTGTTATAAATATAGGGCAGGTACGGATCCAGAGCAAAGATTTATTTTACAATACAATAACAATGTACACTTTATTCTTAGTTAAAAGTTTTTTTCATTATACAATATTGGATTCACAGTCTACAGACATGTTTGATATATTATACTATCATTCATATTCATATATCTGCAGTGATTGGAATATAGTTATCAGGATCTATAGAATTATGAAATAAATTGGTGAATATTAATATTGGTCCCTAGACTCCCCTCTGGATCAATCCCTGGTATAGGTAACCAGGTTAAAATTTTTTGACTCTAAGTTCATGTTATTTTTATGTATATTATGTGGCAGAGTGAACACTTAAGAATCTATCTGCAAGTTCTGTACGGCTGCTTCTCCGGTTGTTTATTCTTGGGTGGGTAACTATTATTCAGAGTATTTCAATACATACTCGTACAATTCGAACTCCGGACGATAATATATAAAATATAGATGTTCGCAGTAAAGAACCAAATTTTTTTTCGATCTCAATAGAGAGTTTTTCTTTAAATTATATTGCTTTTATATAATATGTCAGTTCTACAGAATTGCGTTAGACACTATTTTTTTTTAAAACTTATGCCACGTGTCAAATGTTCCTCCACCTGAACCCGTGTTTAGAAAGACATTAAACTACTGAATTCTGGAATCAGTGGGTTCCCTATATCAAATTCTACTCACTTTATGTATGACAGATGCTTACTACTCAGTCCTCATTACCTGGTTTTTACTTTTTTATATGGGTATTAGCATAGATGCAAATTGACTAAATTTTTTGGAGGGACTCAAGCTCCCCTCCCCATTGGCTATAATGTAAGCAAAATTATAGTACTAATTACTAGATTTTTAACTGGGGGGACTTGACCGAAATTTGGAAGGACTAAGTCCCCCAAGCCCCCCCTATTTGTGGCAATGGGTAATAGTCTATATTATATTCTGTCACGACTAATCAATTTTACAATTTACATTGAGTTTCGTTTCAAAATAAATATTTAAGCTCGGAGCCTGCTAAATAAAAATATTATTTTATTTTAATCACATTGTTAAGGTACTTATACCTAGATAGCAGGTCACTATATAGCTATTATACTATATTAGGTACAATAGGTACATTATACATACCTATCGCAGTATCGCGTTGGCTAGATCGATGGTTGAAAACAAGTGGACTTTTTTTTTCAAGACATAAGAAATCATGTATTTTTTCTTAATACAACACAATATTGTAGGAATATAATACGCATTTGATATAGGTATAATGCAACTATATTTTCTAAGACCTAAGTGGTTATATTAATATAGCACATTATAGTACCACATATTGTATAAAACAGATTTTATAGTCTGTGATAGTACAAAAACAATTAGAATTATAGATCTATAATTGCCGATATTTCACCATAATTGGGTTCACACGAAGATAGTAAAATGCAATAGTTAAAAGATACAAATATCGTGATAGGGGCGGTACCCGTTTCCACCAAAAGTGTACCTTTCCCTTTTCCACCAATTCCTCGTTTCCACCAAGACGAGTTTTATACGACGCTTATAAGTTATGTTAAAAGCTGTTAAAAAATAATAAATTAATATACAACATAATATAAATGTATATGTTACCTTATATAATAATAATAATAGTCAAAATTGTCAAATGTATAAATTTAATTTTAAAAAAATGATTTAATAGTGTTATATAATAATAAAATGTTACTTTATAATAATTAGTGGATATTTTTTTTTTAAATTGTATGATATCGATTGCACAAAATCGTACTTGTAATTTATAACAATATTATGTTTTAATTAATAAATTTAGTGTATTACCTAGATTGTATTAAACACAATATAGGTTAAAAAAATTGGTTAATACCGGGACACAGTTATATTATTACTAGCTGTCTCGCTCTAACTTTTATACCATATTATTGTATTATTTTTTTTATTAAATTTGTACATTTTTATTATGTTGTATATTAATTTATTACATTTTAACAGCTTTTGATATAACTTATGAGCGTAGTATATAGAACTTGTCTTTGTGGAAACGTGGTCAATATCTCATTTGGTGGAAAAGGGGAAGGTACACTTTTGGTGGAAACGGGTAATGGTGGAAAAGGGTAAGTTACACTTTTGGTGGAAACGCGTTACGCCCCATGATAGTGCCTACCTGGCTACCTACCGCTAATTACAATATACCTGACTGTACATATAAACATATTATTATGAGCGTACCTAACTATCTGTGGAGTAGCTGAGCACTGTTAAGTGTTTTAGAAATAATGAAATAAGTCGAGTGTCGGTTGTGGGAACTTGGAGTGCCTTGACATCCAGTTTATGTTATAGCTAAATACTACAAAACACCTAAAATATAAGAAGTGCCTACTTATCTGTTATTTTCATAAGGAGGTGGGAATATGTTTTTATTACGCTATAGGCACCTACTCCTAACTAGGTATTTAAATTTGGGGGCTCGAGTCTCTCCTAAAATTATTTTGGACATCATAAATACTTTTTTTCATTAAATGTTATTATATAAAAAATGTGATAGATATGTGTCAACGTAATATTATACTAAAATATGCACGGTCTTATAATATTCAAGACCGTGATTACAATGCGTTATTACAAGTTTGATAATTTGATAATTTGATAATTGATTAATACTTTAAAACCATAGGCATAGGTATTATAATTGTTGTTATTACTTATTTTATCATGTCAGCTTAAAATGCCTATTTTATGTACGGTACATAAAGGTTGGGGGACTTTTTTTTACATACAAAAGTTATGTAGGTAATACCTACGCCATTGATAGGTTAGTGGCTCATAATTTTAATTCATAAACGAATAGCTTAAGTAAATGTCAATATGCAAATTTCAATAATACAACTACCTATTTACAAGTATAATACCTATGTACCTACAATAATATTATAACTATTAAGCACTAAGCAGCATCATCAGTAAACTGCCTTAGACCTTGAAGGCTGTAATATATTATTGTGATCATGATTCATAACATTTAGGTAAGTAGGTACTTTTAAAATATCTTTGCGCAATTCCACATTTTTGTAGGTACCTATTACATAAAGTCATAAATATGTTATAGCTATTAATAGTGTCTATGAGCAATGACATTTATCGATTTATCATTGAACATAATAATTATAGATAGACCATAGGTCCCTAGCCATCTATACGTATTACCTATTATTAAGTACGTACCTACCAATTATGTTATTAAAATCTATGATTTTATTACCTTCTTTACCAATTCGGTAATGGTAAATGATAGTACCTAATATTGCTATTAAACTATATTAAATTGTCGGAAAATCTGTCAACATTAGAAGGTAAATTTGAAATTTTTTTATAAATTAAATCGACTTGCATAAGCATAATAATTGCAATTAAATAATAACCACTAACCAGGTAGTTAAAAATGAACATCAACGGGTACAACAGATTAAGCCTTATTATACATTTATACATGAACTATGAAGTATAAACTAATATTTGGATCTACTGCATTTTAATATTGAACGTTTTTTACATTATTTTTGGCCTAGTCCCTAAAGAGTATTTATTTTTTTTTATAGCTATAAATGACATTGGGTTTCTGTTTTATTACAGTATAACAGCTGCTACCGTTTACTCGTTTACTGCCATTATACGACGCGACGACTGCCCACGTTTAGAGTTCGAGTAGGAACAACGTCGATTAGGCGCAGTGTCGTTCAGATTAAGCAATGGTTTCCCCGAATATCAGTAATGATAAATTATCCAATAATTGGCGATCGCGATGAGCTCATTCACATTTCACTCCGTAATTTACTCGAAACTTTTTTTATTAGTTTTATTATTCAGTTAATTGCATACATTTAATAATTTATACTACGTTTAAAAGTTTTGTATTTATATAATAATCGTGAACAACTGTGTATTTGTAATTGATTTTGTAGTTAAAATTCGAAACAGGGCCAACGCCTAGTTTTTTTTTTGATAAGCATAACATTCCGACATAATGGCAGCAATCCGTAAGAAACTTGTCATCGTCGGCGACGGTGCCTGCGGAAAAACTTGTCTGCTCATTGTGTTTTCCAAAGATCAATTCCCAGAAGTTTATGTACCCACCGTGTTTGAGAACTATGTAGCTGATATAGAAGTCGACGGCAAACAAGTAGAACTAGCACTGTGGGATACAGCGGGTCAAGAAGATTATGATAGACTAAGACCATTGTCCTATCCTGACACGGATGTTATCCTCATGTGTTTCTCCATAGATTCACCAGATTCGTTAGAGAATATCCCAGAGAAATGGACGCCGGAGGTGAAACATTTCTGTCCAAATGTGCCGATTATATTGGTTGGTAATAAAAAAGACTTGCGTAATGATCCAAATACAATCCGTGAGTTGAACAAGATGAAACAAGAGCCTGTAAGGCCAGAAGAGGGGCGAGCAATGGCCGAAAAGATCAACGCATTCGCTTATTTGGAATGTTCAGCTAAGAGCAAAGAAGGAGTTCGTGAAGTTTTCGAAACATCAACAAGAGCTGCACTTCAAGTAAAGAAAAAGAAGAAGGGCAAATGTGCCTTGTTGTAAGTGATGTCTTTTCAAGAATATAAAAATCTACTTAGAAAATAAAATATATCATATTTTTATACAATTTTTCAAATTACCATGTCGTTTTAAGGATTTTCAGCATTTAAAACAAATAAACCTGATTGTACAAATCATGGTGCAAGACAAAATATATCATTTTATTTTTCTATAATAAACACTATAATTATAATCATGTATTCCTATTGTTTGCCAAAATATGTACAAAGCAAAACTGTTGGGGAGAATTTTTATCGGGTAATCACTAATCATAGTGCATTTTGTAACTTATTTTAACTTTATTTTTTATATTATAATAACTGTTCTGTAAAAATAAAGTTGAAACTACAAAATAATTGAAACATTTTATCGACTCATTTTTCGCTACCTTCAACATAATACAATATTTCTGTATCGTAAATATATATATATATATATTCACACATATATATTTTTTTTTTATGGACCTGCTGTGCCAGGAATCCCATGATGTATTCCTTAGCTTAGTTTTTTTTAAATACTATTATTACGTTTGTTCATTAACCAATATTTATATGCTTGTACTTTTTAAGAAATTTACTAATAAAAGTTTAGATTTTATTAAATTTATTTTTCATGCCTCGATTTTGTTAAGTATCATTTAAAACATGCCTTAGAAGATTACTTAATGAACATTCTATTTTGTCATGTAAGTGACTTTTGTATTCATTCATTTTTTTACTTAACAGGATATTAACAGAGTAAAGAGTGGTTTTGATTATTTTGTTATAAATTCTTTTGTTTACCTTTACAAAAAAGTTATTAATTTTATCTAAACATAGACTTAAGATGTAGATATAATTATTGTGTTATAAAGAACACGTAATTAAAATAATATATAAAAATAATTTTTCTTGACATAAAAAAAAAATGGTTAAAATACTTTTTCAGTATATTATATATAGATTGTTATTGAAGCAAGGAAAGAAATGCTTCTATATAGATATTTTTTCATTCATTATTTTATTTCTCTTTTTATGAACACTTGGATTGAAGTATTATACAATTGTAATTTTAGATCCGAGTTAAATAGGTTTAAGTCTTCCGGTATATTTTTGTATACAGATGTTTCATTCTCACAGGTATAAGCTTAAAATTGTCATATGAATGCAATGGTTTATTATTGGCTTAGGATTAGACAACACCATCTCATAACAAGAGTGGTTCACAGTTAGCAGTCTTTGTATACTGTCACAGACTTTTGTAATTGGTAACACTTGTGTTTAAGTTTATAACATTAGAATAATTTAATATGCACAAGATATATACACTAAGAAATGAAGAAAATCATGTGCCTAACTAAAATATATTTAACAATTTAAGTTAAAAATATAGGAAATAATGTTGGATACCTACTTGAATACATCTCCTAAAGTATAATGTACAGAGTGATTTACCAAGCCATGCCTACCCACTTTGTTTCTGTAATTATTCAGTTATTTAAAATCTTATTGGAATTTTTGAACTATGAATTAGGCACGTAGCATTTAAAAAAAAGTTTATACTGCTACAGAATACTCCTTAGGTAGTTAATTCAAGAATTTGTTAACATGGTCTTTAAGTGGATTTAAAAATTCTAAAAATCAGACTTTGAATAAATTCATTATTTAAGGAAAAAGGTGGTGAGTACATGCTTGGTGATTGGTGAATCACTGTGTAGATGTGTATATGACTGCTTCTGGTAATCTAATATACAAACATTATTAAATAGTAAGTATTACAGTTATACTTACAAATTAAAATGTAAGTCATTCAAATTCTATAATATTTGATTGGATTTTAGTAAAAATGTTGTAAAAACCTATTTTTATAGCTGTATAATATTAGTTAATGATGTATTGATGTGTATGGAAAAAACTGTTTCAATTGTTTACATACTGTAAATTGAGGGCTTACAACAGAAAATAGAAATTGTAAGTAACATTATTCAATGGACCTGTTGTTTTGGATAACTATTTTCAATATCACAATGACTTTCAGTTTGAAACAAAACCATCAGTTAATTTCACAGAAATAGTGAAAAATTGCAATATTATTTTTATTGTAATAGATAATTAAGTTATCTATTACACCGATGTGTATTCTGAGAACATTTAACTGTGTAAATATTATATTATAAATTAAATATTAAAAAAAAAAAATTGATTTAGACTTGGGTCTTATCAAAAGACCAATGATTAACAGTATTGTATGTATTATAATTTATAGATGATTTAAATAACAATATTCACATCTTAGGTGGTAGTATATTATAATGAAGACTTTCCAGTTTTCACTATAATATATTGTATTGTATTGTATTGTATTAAATACGATAAAAATGTTGATTGAACCTTACAGGTTTTTTTATTATTTATTTAAATTTAATGGTAAAAAATTATAAGTAATTTGATTTTTAGTAAAATATTAATAGTATATTGAAAATAGTGTTATGTTTATAATTCAAGGTAAGTTATTATTATGTATCACCAGAAATGTAACTAATGTAAGAAACATATAAATGATTAAATAAATAATTAGACGCATAAAGATATTGTATAAACATAGGCGGTAAAATAATCATTGTTGGTCAATCTAACTTTATTGAGTATTGAACATTGGTTATGATCATTAATACAGCTGATTAGAAAAATATCTATGTATTAAAGAAAAAAAGGGAAATGTAGGTACCGAACCGCTATACCTCTACTGTACAGTAGGTGTTCTTTGTCATTGAGTAAGTGATGTTGTAATGTATAATATGTTAAATTTTAATTCAGTGACAAATCATTGCATACGAAAAACAATTCTGAGCAACAGAAATATAGGTAGGTAATGTATTTATATTGCTATTAAAGTAATTATTTTATACTATTATTAATATAATAGTTTGAATTCATTTTTACCGAAAATATTGCATTTGAAAATGGCATTGTGTAAATGAAATAAAATAATACTGAATATGATTGAAAATGTCATACAAAATAGGCAAATGGGTCAAAGATTTAAAATATTGTTTAAATGTTGTTTTCATGTTTAAAAAATTATAAAATAAATATTTTATGGAAGTTTCAAGTATCTACGATTATTCGTTTTTTAATTACGACAAAATAAGAAAATCGTTAATTATGAACATTCAATGTGGCAATGTCGTGAACTTGAACGCTCATAAAAGATGAATATAACGTTCCAGTTAACTTTTTTTGTCAAAGGTATAAAAACTTTTGAGGAATTTTGTATACTTTTTTAAATCTTAAGAATTGTTTATAAATTTCTAACTCAAAATAATTTGTACCTTTTAGTGGTTTTGACGAATTTATCAAAATACTAACTTTAAAATCTCATAAAAAAATATTGTGTTTATGAATTTTCGATATTTTTCTATTACTGTATTACCCGTTTATCAGGAACCTTGTATTAAATTACAAACTTTCTGACCTGTCGAAAGAATTTTCATCGACATTTATAGAAAACAAAACAACAAATTTAAAATAACTATAAATAGCCTAAAAAGAGTCAAAATATTTTAAAACTTTATTATGTACAAAAAACGCTTATACAAATATTTAGTAAAAATTTCAAGTATCTAGAATTATTCTTTTTTGAGTTACACCAACAGCCTAAAATCGATTTTGTCAAAAACTGGCTTACCTAAAAATTTACTTTTATCCGTAATTTTTTTTTCCCAGATTATTTTAAAAAGTACCTACTAAGTATTTTCTACTTTAACCTCTCAAAAGTACAAACTGTATCAAATATTCTATCAAAAACCACCCTTCAAGTGGAAGATCGAAGCATTATTTCGATTATACACAACATGTATTCTGTAATATTAATATGTAATATGTGTTCTCTCAGTCAATATCCAGTTATCACATAACTGTCGAGGGTGGTAGAAGAGCGGTCCATAGTCAATAGGTCTATGTATATAATATTATGACAATTTATTTCTATTACCTATTCTTTTTTTTTAATTTTATGATTCTACAAAAAAAAATATTTAATGTTGCATTGAAATAATTACAATTTTCAAACAATTATAAATTATCAAAAAATATGAGGGCCTCTCCAAATTGGGACCGGGTGATTAGTCACCTAGGTACCCCCCTAGATCAAGCATACCTATTAACTATACTATATAAGTACTGTCTACTAGTATAAATTATATCGCTGTGGTCACGGACCACGCGTCACCCATTAGATGAGTAGGTACATTAGATTTGAAGATGTACATCATAAAAAATATAAAATCATAGGATTCCTACATTTCAGTTACATTTTCAATATAAATATAACAAAATCACATAAGAGGACTTTTCATCTGAATTTGTTGTCTCTGGCGTGCCGACGGCGTCTTACAGTAACAATTGAAGATAATCAGTTCGTTGAACGTAACCTATTCACGACTCATGTAGTCATGTTTAGCTTTTGTTAGTATTAATTTTATAATAATGCATATTGATCTACTATGTATCATACCATTTATATGCACACTTCTAACTCACTTCAAAACGAAAATATCGAAAAAACACTCCAAACAATATTGCTACCTCAAGAGGATGCTACACTGACATTTATTGTCTTCGTCTTACAAGAGTGTAACATACAAGAGTGAAAGGCAACCAAATAGATATTATAATAGTCATTAATATACGAAGGTACCTACATATAATATATATGATATATAATATCAAATTAAAAACAATACATTGTGTGTCAGAGTCTAAGATTATTCTACACTTCACTTGGACCAAAAATCTAGAAGACCTGGGTCCGAGACAATTTGATCTTGCGATCTTGAATCCTGCGGGCGCCCTTGAACCCTATCCTTGGTAGGTATATTCAATTTAACCCTATGAAGTAGACGGCTATCATCAAAAATTTATCTTACCAAAACCTAAATTATTTATGAATCTTATGAGTACCTATATCTAGCATTTTTCTTTTGATTTCAAGTTTAAATAAGCTTAAAAATTCCGACACCGATAAATAAGAGTCAGGGCCGTCTAATAGGCTTTCCAGTGACCAATAGACACCTGGAGCTAATTAGAGGCTCTTTTAGTATAGTTCGAAAAAAGTTGAATAAAAACATCAAAAGCTTATTTTGTGTGATGACTTAATTAGTAGAATTAAAAATTATTTTTTTTATAGACTGTCATATTAATACGTTACAGTTTACAATTTAAAGTTGTAATTTCTATTATTCCGGGTCCCATTTGGACCCGTTTCTCACGTGCCCATAGGGTAAAGACGGAACTGGGGCGAGTAATTTTTAATATACAACCATCAAATAAAAGAAAGCGTTTGAGAACTCTTTCAATCATCTTGTTGTCTTTCTGAATATAGGGTTGCCATAATATAACAGATCCGTATTCCAAAATAGACCATACTAATGATGTACATAACGTTAAAGGGAAATTTGCTTGATCAACGACTGAAGCATTTCCACGAATAAAACCCAATGTACGTAGTACTTTTGCAAGTAATAAGCTCAACATAAATACTTAAATTTTTAGTTAGTTAAATTAGATAAAGATGGTACTAATGTAAATCCTATACCTAATACCTGCATCTCTACTAGTGGCAAGGTTAAGTTAAATTTTAAGTTGTCAAAAGTTTAGTCAAAAAACTTGAAAATGTAATAAACGGTCCCTCGTAAGTTGTTGTTGATGGAAATTAAAAAAAAAGTTAAGTGTAAATCCACAATAACTTTGTATGAGCGTTTAAACTTAGAATTTTGACCAAATTCGTAAAAATCACGAAAATTAGCAAATTATATTTAGTTAGAAATTCATAAAAAAATATCTATTTATAACAAAGGTTTAAAAATTTAATACAAGATTTCTCACAAGTTTGTCTACCCTCATCAAAAAAAAAAATTTTACCGGAAAGTCAAATTAAATTTTTATGAGTGTTTGAAGTTGAACTTTTTACAACATTGGATATTCTATACTATACCTATTACCTAAGTATACGTATACTGTACACAGGTACTTATAAGTTTGTATAACTTATAGTAGGTATTAAATAGGTATCTCTTGTCTTCAATCTCTCCGATAATTTCCTTATAATAGGGCCAATAGGGGTGTTGACGAGTTGCCCAAAGCAGCTATTTTCGGCATTTTGACATACATGTTATATGCACGATTACAATACTAACCCTTAAAATAAGGAAGGAAAATTGTAAAAAAGGAAATAAATGAAATTTAAAATACATGTAATAAAAAATTTTTTTTTTTAAATTTAATAAAATATTACAATCTGTTTACACACGAAAATAATAAGTAACAATGATGATAATGATTAAAGAAGAAATGTAGCACATGAAAAGGAGACTGTCCAGTGACAGAACCTCAGAAAATTTGAGTTCGGGCATTGCAATTTTTTAAATTATTGTATTTTTAACTTTAGATTTAGTTTAGAAGGTCTCTAGCCCAATTTCTTTAATAAAAAAATTAATAAAATATTTATAACTATAAGCGAAAAATACGATGTAATATATCAAAAAATATTATTAAATTATAGAAAAAATTTAGATATTTGCAATATTTTTTTTAAATTTTGAATGACAATTTTTTTATTACACTGAAATTTCAACTAAAAGTTATTATAATATGTCGAGTCACGACAATAATGAATAAAGGAGAAAACTAAGTTAATTTATTTGTAAATACCTACAATATTGGTTAGACAATTATTTGAAATAATGATTATATTGTGATACAATGTAGAATGTAGATACATAAGCCATACGTCCATATAAATATAGGTGATTACTGATTACACAGATTAATGTAGTCAACGTTTCAGCGACCAAAGATGTGTGATTTTAAAATCCTTTCTACGCCTAGGCATATTTATCTTCGGGTCTGCTTTCCTAACCTTACCTACGCCTTGACAGAAATGTCACGATCATCGGATTAAGAAATCCAACTTAATCTTGCCGCGAAATATGGTGTAAACTGAAGACTTTATTACACTGTAAAAGCGTAAACCTTTATATGATGCTATGAAATTAAATTTATCGAATTTTTATTCTCATATTATATACGTATATTTTTCTTATAATATAACAGCACGTATTAAAGAAATAAATAAATTGACAAATTGACAATACTACATGTCTAAATGATAACTGAAATTTGATACTATTTACACGATAATTCAATCATTGCAAAGCGTTTTTTGTCATATTGTTGAGATATCAACAAATTTTTTGCTACCAACTCTGACAAATTAGGACTTGTAACTATAGTTCTTCCAATTCGTCAATTCAGTAATCAGTACACTATACCAATACCAAGGCTCCTATATTGAAATAGGAACTATAATTTTTTACAGCATTAATCTATTTAACAGGTCCAGGTAAATTTTGCAAGAGAATTTTCATTTGTAGAAAAACAATTGCGATAATATACGATTACTGATTAGCCATCATGTAAAAATAATTAACACGATAATCATAGTTGACCGCGGAAATATTTAAAAAAAAAACATAACTTATGTAATTAAATTTGAGGTTATGTTTGCTTACTCTACACAAAAAAAATTAGGTAAACATTGATATCTGATAAATTTTGTTTATTTTTTTATTTTCACTTCAATATTCAATCAAGCAATTCAATTATTTTAAGTTTCTCGTTAATTAAAATAAAATACACCTGTTGGACATCGAATTTAAATACTCCTTTTGTAAGCTGAGTTAATAAATTATCTTCAATTATTTTAATATGTTATGTTGCAATATAGTTATGCTTACTGCTTATGTTATAGTTTTACTTACTAATTTGTAACCTGTTCTGTTTTGTATCGTGTGAATGGCTATGTCTGGATGTGATGTGTGTATGTGTGGTGTGTGCGCGCGTTTGTTTAGCCCAGTTCAATCGTATTTTATTTTTATTTTTTACTAATTTCAGTTGCTCACTTTAATATGCAGAATAACCCTTTGATGGTATAATGTGGTACTGTTTTCAGTTTTAGACTATGGCTGCCATTCGAAAAAAACTCGTCATCGTTGGTGACGGTGCCTGTGGAAAAACTTGTCTGCTCATTGTGTTTTCCAAAGATCAATTCCCAGAAGTTTATGTACCCACCGTGTTTGAGAACTATGTAGCTGATATAGAAGTCGACGGCAAACAAGTAGAACTAGCACTGTGGGATACAGCGGGTCAAGAAGATTATGATAGACTAAGACCATTGTCCTATCCTGACACGGATGTTATCCTCATGTGTTTCTCCATAGATTCACCAGATTCGTTAGAGAATATCCCAGAGAAATGGACGCCGGAGGTGAAGCATTTCTGTCCAAATGTACCGATTATATTGGTTGGTAACAAAAAAGACTTGCGTAATGATCCAAATACAATCCGCGAGCTGAGCAAAATGAAACAAGAGCCTGTAAGGCCAGAAGAGGGGCGAGCAATGGCCGAAAAGATCAATGCATTCGCTTATTTGGAATGTTCAGCTAAAAGTAAGGAGGGCGTCCGTGAAGTATTTGAAACTTCAACTAGAGCAGCTTTACAGGTTAAAAAGAAAAAGAAGGGGCGATGTCGTCTACTCTAAATCAATAGAAATCATACATAAAAATTAATAACATAAATTGCCATGGTTTTATTTTTAATTAAGTTCTATTCTCGCGTTTCAGTCTTCCGGGTTTTAGCCAAGCATATATTTCAATAAAACCTTTTTTTTTATATAGAAAGGGTATAAGGTTACTTAATTGTCAAATTCAATTCTCATCTATAAATATTGTTTTTCTTTTTGTTAAGATATTTATATTTATATATATATTTTTTTTTACAGATCCTCTGACCTATAATATACTTTAAACATTACTCCCTAGGACTGTGCTAACCTTCAATGGTTACCAAAATTGAACACCAAATATTAATTATTGAAATGACTCGAAATGAAATATATATCTTACAATCAATAATCATATTATCTTGTGTAGGAATTCAATGTTTGTAGATTAAGATTAAATTGATCCAAAAAAATGTATTATTAATACGATTCACTGACCTTAGGTGTTCCTTAATCTAATCACATCTTTAGTATTTTTATATCCATTGTACTAGTTTGGAAAAAAAAGTGATTTTTTTTTCATCGGGATTAACCATAAGGCACAGTGTGTCAAAATCATTAACACTAATGTGTAAATACTGAATATATCATTGGTTATCTTAAAAATAAAATTTCAGTATTACCCATTGTATTTCATCAGTACTTTTTTTTTGTACATTTATTGCCTTTTTTATGTGAACTAAAAAATATATTTCTTTATAAATATGATATTAATACATATCAAAAAAAGCTTAAAAAAATGTAGTTCAGTAGTTGTAATCACCGTGCTTCTTAAGAATTACTCTAGTTTATTTTATACATTTCAAAATATCTCAGATAATAAATATTATATTAAAAAATAATCTTCAGTTGTAATTTGATATTATCTATTATAACTGTTTCAATATTATTTTACTTTTGAAATGTGGTATTTACGAGCATTAGGTATTAAGTAAATTAAGTAATTTTTCTTGAATTGTATAAATTACATTTTCAATAATTTTTTAAACAGCTAAATGGTGCACTGAAGTAGCATATAAAATCAAATATAAATTATTTGCATTGCTTAAAAAACGCACTTTTTATCCTATTTACTATTTAGTAAAGGCGTAGAATATATATTGTTAGAAAATGTCTGATCAAATTTAATAATATTCGCAGTTAGAACTATTATGGTAAATTTTAACATTTTTTATAGTCACCTATTAAAAGGATGGCCATTTAAAAATTTTTTTATAGATTATTCCCAAATTTTGAGTTTTACAATATAATATTTATTTTTATACAGTTATTATTCTATATTATAATGTATTGAGTTTTTGAAAATATTTATGTTAGTATTGTCATAGTTTGACAATTATATTTAGCACAAACTTAACCAATGACAGATTCTAGCACAATATATATATTTTTAATTTATTTGTTTTTGATACAATAACATTTAGTTAACACAATTTTGTTTACTTGATATTACCTAATAAATATTTTAAAGAAAGAAATTAGTGGACGGTATAAAAATCATATTATTTTTTAACAGCTATAATTGCTTTTAGTGGTATGTTATTTATTATTTTATTTTTTACTTTTTATTAAAGCATATACATTTTTTTATTTATTATTATTTTTTTATTTAATTTAAAATTGGTTTTCTAAACATTTGTTTTGTGTATTTTGATCAAATAAATATGCATTTATTTTGTAAATTAACGAAAGCTTATGTTATAACTCAATTTATTTGTATGGTTTAAAATTTCATTTATATACAAAAAATACATTTAAACTACTATGAATAGCTTATGAATATTGTACTTGTTTACTTATTAATTATTATTATTATTTTTTATATTCTCAATAAAATGTCATTTTCGACAATGAAGTTATTTTGTTGTTACAAAATTGTTTAGCGCTTTTGTTAACTACCTAATATCTTCAAAAATAAATATTTAATCATTTAAACGTTGGTTCATATTGTTTCTTTGATTTTCACCTAACCACTTGTTAGAAGGAATTAAGGTAAATCTTCGTTATTGGAAGGTATCCTGGTATCTGTTCAATCCTCAATTATACATAATATTATTTGTGAAGAGAAGTTTTTTTTTTTAACATATTTATTAATTTGTACCATCTATAACAGAAATTTACAATAAGCACAACGGATGGTCACATAATAGGTAATTTAATAGCTTGGTTGAAGAAGCTATTCAGTAATAGCACTTCATGGTGAGATAGTTGTGATTCTCGCTGATCACTAGTCCACTAGTGAGAAGAAAAGTTGAATAAATTATATTTTAAATATTTTGTACAACAAATGATTATTAAAATATATAAAATACAGTGGACTCAGTATCTTGAAGTCTCAAGGAACCAAAAGAAAAAAATTTGATGTATGAAAACTACAAGTTACCAAGGTAGTTTAAAATATGTGAATGAATGATCTGGATTGAAAAAAAAATACAATATTCAGAGACTTTGAGGTACTGTGGTTAAAATGTATTTGGAAAACTTTAACCCGTTTACAGGTAAGTGATTGAAATTAACACATTTTTCAATCATATGTTTAATTTTCATTGACTTTCATTGGGAAATGGAAATCAATCACCTAATCATAAAATGTTTAATTGATTGATTAACAAACTTAATTATAATTCTTTAGTCATACTGATTTTGTTTTCATATGTACACTGAAAAACTTTATAATTGAACCACATCTGCATTTGACATATTATCTGTAACTTAAATAATTATATTCCAGTTTTAAAGAGTTGTTATATATTTTGTGATGGTAAAATTGGCATAGAAGAATACTAATACTACAAATTTGGAACAAAGGAACAAATAATTTCTTATGTACATATTAAATATCTCATGAAATTGTCATAATACAACAAATTATAAAATTTGATATTATCATATAATTGGATCAGCATTCAGCAGTTGCTCTTAAAAATTAATTTTCTATAATAACAGTATTATTTCTTACTAATATATTATTAATTATTGAAGTTTAAATGTTAAATATAATGTAAGTATTTAAATGTAATTTGTTACTTCTATCAGACTATTTTTCTTTTGTTCATGCTGAGTCACATCACATTTCTTAGATTACACTCCTTATGAATATAATAATATAATGATATTTGAAAGGCTTAAATTAAATAAATATTTTAATTAAAATTTAAAACATAATATGACTTTTTTTTTATTAAATAATGCAATAAATATTAATTTATACTATAAGGCTATAACAAAAAAAAATTAACAAAAGGACGCAAAAAACCAAATTGTAACAATGTTAATACTATATATATTTAAAAATGTAACTTAATAGATTCTGAGTTTCACAGATAAAAGTTAGAAATTGCACACACGCACACACACATATACATAAATTCAAAATAGGAAACAGAAAAAGAAGTAAAAATGTTGTTTATAAAAATATGACATGCCATTAAAATACTTAACATATTTGAACTCGAAAAATTAATAAGGATTAGTCCTTGCACAACTGAACAGACCATCCTAATGCTAATCGATCAAATCCGCAAGAAAATAAATTAGCAAATGGATTATCTTCACTCCATGCAACAGCTGTTACCATACGTCTATGTCTCTAAAAAAAAAAAAATTCACATCAATAAAATGGTCATTTTTTTCAAATATATTGTATTGTTACATATTATACATTATATTATAACCAATGAATTTTAAAATGGAATATTTTGGATATGATATTGATTTCATTAGATAGTGAATTAATAAAAACAATTTATACATTTCTAGCTGTTCTGGGTATTCTGTTAACTCGTTGTCCAGCCATGTCGTACAACATAACTTGTCGATTGTCATGAGGAATAGCGATAACACCATTAGAAGCAATTGCAAAGCGATTTACACCAGATTCGGCCCTGATAGTAGTAATTGGAGAGCGCATATTACGTAATTCCCAAACTTTTATGGACCGATCATCTGACCCAGATACTAATTTATCTTCTCCACCAAGTCCAGCAGATGTGAAAACCGCACAAGTCACTGTACTGTAACATTGTTTCAATATTAATTATTACCTCAGTATATTTACTAAACAAAGTGAAAAACTCACTCTGTATGACCTTGAAAAACTGAAACTGAGTTTATAGCTTCACGAAAATCCCACAATCTAAATGTAGTATCTCTAGAAGCAGTGACAACCAATTTCTGGGAGTGATGTGAAGATGCATAAGTTAATTCTTCATCATGCCCTGAAAATTTTAATTTCATTTAATTTAGGACTATATTTATAATTTTTTAACATAGGACTCATGAAGTATTAGCAGTTTTAGACCTATTCTAAAAAAAAACATTTTTATTAGTTCTATAAACTTATATGCTACCCATGCACAGCTTTTATAACAGTATTATTAATATTAAATATTAAGTGTTTACTTAGACATACAGTGTCTAATGTATTATAGGCCTTTAAATTTAAAGCCAAGTGCAATTTAAGCATCTGGCATAGGTTTTTTAAGAGGATACTAAAACAATCCATTTCTGGGATATAAATTGTAGGAAATATTACAAAAAATGTAACTTAAATATTTACCAACTATTAATTATGAAAAATTTGTCTTTATTTAGAAAAATGTTAAGCATTTTACCTTGTATTAGTTATAATTAATACATTAATTATTTAACTATAATAGTGATGACAATTTCATTATTATAGCTATTAATAAGTATTAATACATAACTTACCAGTAAGTGAGTTTAACAGTTCACTGGTTTCAACGTCATACAAATTAGCAGTCCTATCCCATGATGCAGTAATAATTTGATCACCACCCAGTAACCAATCACTAGCCATAACTGGCCCATTATGTCCCAAAAATGTACATGAAGGTGTGCGCAGTATTGGAACAACTCGGTCATCTTCAGTCTCAGTGTCATCAGATTCCCGATCCCTCTATAAAATTAAAATAAGAATTTTAAAAATGATAGCCAGATTAAATGATGTATCATAAATAAAATATCAAAATTATAGAAAATATAAATATAATTAATAAAAAAGAATAACACACTCACTAAATTATCTAGATTAACAGCTGCCTGCCAAATGTGAATAGTCTGATCACCGCTTGATGTGAGAGCTAAATCTTTATTGGGATGGAATTTTATAGAATTAATTGATCCCATATGACCAGTGTATTGTAAAAGTGGTGTACCAGTTTCAATACACCATATTCTTGCGGTGTGATCTAAATGTAAGGTAAAAAGGATTAGGAACCTACAGGACAAAATATACTTGGTTCCTAATACAAACCTGCTGAACAGGTCCCAATGACAGGCTGTCCAGTATGAGGTAACGCTAAATCCCACAAACCGTCCCTGTGTCCACCATATTCTTTCACAAACTGACAATTAGCTGCTGAAGGACTTTTAAAGCTGGATACAATTTTACTAGTTTGTGCTTTTAATTTCTCTGCAGTTTTGAGTTTTTGACCAGTTGGCGGTTTTTGTTTCGAATTTACTTGAAATTGTTCAGTCGTCAAGTACTTTTCATTAACTTTCTCAGTGAGTGACTCCACTTTTTCCTGCAGAACAACGTTTTCCTGGCAAACAGATTCAAATTCTTTTTCGATAAGTCCGAAGAGATGAATTAAACGTTTTCGAACGCTAGGTGGAATATCAACTTCCGTTTTGTGCATTGTAACAATTTATCACAGACACTATAAAAAAAATTTAAGTTTGGCACATTTGTACTTTGAAGTCTTATTGTGGGTAATTTAAAAGAATTAAAAACTAATAACTAATATTGAAACTCAAACAATTACTGATTACTGATTAGCCACTACAGAAAGAATTTAAATCCCATATCTTCTTATCAGTATCACACAACAACCAACTACAGAATAATCAATACAAGGGGTTACCAAAATGTTAATTTAATTAACACTGAAAAAAATAGACTTTATTATTTTCTTTTGTAAAA
The DNA here is from genome assembly GCF_001856785.1 of Myzus persicae. Lineage (NCBI taxonomy): Eukaryota > Metazoa > Arthropoda > Insecta > Hemiptera > Aphididae > Myzus > Myzus persicae. The sequence continues at coordinate 377,272 of NW_019100468.1, forward strand.
CAATTCTAGTTTAATATATAATTATTAAAAAAAAATACAAATTCAAAAAAAATCTTTCGAGAAATTAATATTGGGGTAATTTTTATCCAAAACATCAGAGTATGGAAGAGTTGGATAATGTGCAGGTATCCGCTGAGGTACCTTCACCGGAGGCATAACTGCTGGATTGAATGCCACATTACTTGGATCATACTCTTTGAACCACTCACTGGGAGTCCTAAAATTAAAAAGTTTTAATTAGGTATATCAAACAATGGAGGATTAACTTTTTATAACAAAATTTTTTTTTAAATAAACATGTTATTTCTAAGATTACATTGAATGTTCTCTTAAGTGAAAACATTTTATTTTTAAGATAACAATTTTATATCCACAGGTAAATCTACTAAAGATTATTTATAGTTAATGTTAGAAGTTTACTTAAAATAAGACATGTATAGGTGAATATAAGCTGATCAAAAAATATAAATCCATCTAAAAAACTAAGAAGGGTAAGTTTATAAAAATCTTGGCTTATCTGTATTCTAAGATCAACAATGTGTTATACTTGATTTATAGAAACATGAATCTTAATGAAATTCAATTAACTTCTAACTCTATATTTGTCAGATCTAAAAATAAATGAATGTGAATTGCCAATTTAGAGTAATTTACAAAAGGAATGTACTATTATTTTCACATTTTTTTTTATACTTCTTAATTACTTTGATTTTCAGATAAATATCATGAAATACTGGATGAGCAAAGCACTTACATTTTGGCTAATTCTGGTTTTAAATGGTTGTTATTTTGAGAAACTGTCAATGAAGCCACAGTTTTTGATAATCTACAAACTTCTGGGTGATAATGCCTCTAAAAATAAAAATATTAAATTGGTATCATGAATACTATTGCATCAAACAAATTGGTAATTACTAACCTGCAATGCTGGAAGTTCCCATAATGATGTACTTCCAGCGTTACTATGTTCAGGTTCTTGTAATTCAGCATTATAAATTCCTTGTCCATATGATGGGTCAACATCTAATAAACATTCTGTGTTCTTATTTGTCTAAAAAAAAGAAAATAGTACATGAATTTAAAAAAAATTAATAATAATGCTTTTAAAAAATGATCATACATATTATTAGATACAAAATATATACAAATGATAACTGGTTAATATGATTACTTGTATTATAGTCCGAAGAGCAGCTAAAATACCAAGTGATGCATTGTGAAGGGTTTGAAGACTTAACATAGACATTCTTTTCACAAACGACAGTGTAGAATTGGCAGTTACTTTCTTGCGACCCACCAAAAACAATGCTTCAATTGTACGAAGGAAAGTTTCTAAATTATCATGATATTTACCTAATTATTGGAAATATTTTAAAATTAAAACTGGTAGATATATTATTTGCAAACAATATTCTCATAAAAGTTTGTAATAAGTATACATTATTTTATAGATAGAAAATATTAAGAAAATTAAATTATTAATTAAATAATATATCATTTAACATCAGATTGTAAATCAAATTGATTCTATTAAAATAAAAAGGTTTATAAACTTACAACAATCTAATTCAGGAATAACTCTATACAAATGAGAATAAAAGTGAACGGGATCAATGTTGATTACAGTTCCTTGTCCAGATAATATGACAAAAATAGTCTTAATACAACAAAGTTGCTCATGAACATTTAGTTGATGTTTTTTTATAACTGAATCCAAAACTGTGAGAATATCATGGTAAAATTCTAAGTTGATTGAATGGCTGTATCTACATAAAACGATAAATTCAATTTCACAGAAAAATTAATAATGCATTTATAATACTAACTTTGCTAATCCTTCAAGACAGACGGATAATAATTTAGAACGTGGAGCAGTTTTTAGTATTCTGAAGTATATCAAAAATACAAGTTTAGTGATTTCAGTTAAATTGTTCATGTGACTTTTAACATTTTCTTCAGCTTTTGTCTCAAGCATTTCTTTATCTAATTTATCCAACATTTTACTTCGCTAAAAATAAAAGTAATTATTTATTTAATGATAATATTACTACAGGGCATAAATAATAGTGAGTTCTTACTTTACGTTCTTTTTTTGACATAGCTAGTAATTTTTGTTTTCTGGTCATAAATTTTTTTGATTTCAAAATTTCTTCTTTTTCTTTATCGAGATTGACATTTCTGATAGGCAATGCAAGTAAAACAGACAATAGCTCACTATGCACACAATGACTTCTAGTCTTAACAAGTTGATTTATACGACGCACAATCTAATTATAAATATAAATATGATATTCAATTGTTAACAATATCTAAATTAAAACATTTTTCTTACAACAAATAAACAAGTTTTTTAATTCTTACCACTAATGACATAGTTCCCTTTTTATCTTCTTTAAAAATTTTAATAAATGTTTCTTCAACTTTTTTTCTAACATTACTATTTTTGTTATCTAAGTAAAGAGTTAACAAATGCCCAATATTGACTGCATAGTTAAAATATGAATGAGAAATTAATAATTCACACATACAATTAATAGCCATTTCAGCTAAATTTATATGAACCTTAAAAAAAAAAAAAAATTGATGATTTAATATTTACTGTTGATATAATTTTTTTTTGTTTTTTATTTGTATAGTCTTTGCAGACAACCACCAAAAATATAAAATTGGCAATTATATCATTTATTATATCAATTATTCATTCCAATTTTCAAAATGTTTAGTATTATAATTTATAGTTGAAAGCAAATGAATAAACACTCGCAAATATAAAAAAGTTATACTCTGTTCACGATAAAAGGACACCACACATGAGTTGTTTCTGTCTTACAAATGTACAACACAGCAAAAACTATTTTGTGCGGGATAGAAACACTCAGTTTGTAGTCCTAGTAGACAATAAAAGCGTACCTAATATGGAAAATAATATTTTATGTGTCATATAGTTATTATTTGTTTGATATCATGAATAAGAAAAAAGTTATACTTTTAAAAACCTGATATTTTTAAGTTTTCCAAATTTAAACAACTTCTGATGTATTGGTGTTATCGAATAATAAAAAAAAAAAATTGAAATTCTCCTCTCTTTGTGATGAAAATTTGGTTTCTTAGTTATTACTATAGTTTTTTAGGTTCTTTCCTGTGCGAAACAGTTTTTGCTGTTTTACATTTGTTAGATGGAGACAAACACAAGTGAGTGGGGCGTCTTCTTAAGAATGAACCGTTTTCGAGCACGAATACTGGGCCGCCAATCACTGCCTGATCCCCAGGTGATTGTTTAGCATTCTGTAATGTGCTAACAGTCATCAGCAACCGTTGTCAATCGACGGTGCCTGTGTCCCCACCGTGCAGTTTTGTGGCGGCCGACACCAAAGCACATGTAATGGTGCCTATTTTGTGGTGAAGATATGCGAACAAAGTTTGAATAGGCTGAGGAGTTCATTGAACAGAGTATAGTAACTTACAAACCACAATAACAAAATTCAACAATCATAATATAAATAAAAAAATAAAAACTTATGGTAACAATAGAGATCATAGAAAGGTAATAAGTACATAAAGTAGTTACTTGACACAATCAAATTTAAGCACTATCCAATGATATGGTAAGCAGACTGTTCTAAATTGTATTGATTTATGGACCTTACAAATTAAATTTAATATTAAACACTAAAATATCAATGCAACAACTACTTCCAAAAGAGAAAGAATAATAAATTTAAACCCAGTAACTCAGTTGATACACAAGATAAAAATATTCTTACTGTAGTTAAGAACCATTCCATATTAATTTACAAGCATAGCATTTATATAACCAATAGTTGAACCAAAAATTTTCAATGAATCCCAATAACTTAATAATAAATATTGAAATGGAAACTATAATGTATAATCTTAAATCATTAAAAAAAAACATACACCTATCGAACTCTCTTTAAAAAATTCAAATTATAAACGCTAGTGAGTTTAATTCCTAACTTTAATTTATGATCATTAAAAAAACTTACATTTGTTATGATTCGGGTATCTCCTTTCTTTTTGTGGAGGGCACTAGCCATTTTCTCTAAATTAGTTAAATAAATTTTGTAACCCTTGAGTAATTGTCCTTCATAGCCAATCAACTCTTTTGTAACCAATTTCACTAAAAAGAAAACATATATTTATTTATTTATGTGTTTGGTTAAAAGTATTTACCCAATCAAATAAATATTTGATTATGAAGACATATTCAATTGTCAAATCTTCAATTACCATATTATTAAAAAAATATAGTTAAAATATAATATGATATTTAAACATTATACATACAATAACAAAAAAAAAACATCAAAGATTTTAAATATTACAATGAAAAAATATACAGGTTCCCTTCAAGGCATACCCATTGCAATTTGCAATATCTCCTGTGATAATAAATATATTATCATAAATCTGTTTTTTTTATTTTTGAAACAATTGAAGATATCCATTAAGAACTTAATTTTACAAACATTTTAATCTCTTCAAATTTGATTTTTATTAATTTTATGATTTTTAGTCATTTTTTTGGTTTACAGGTAAAACGGCAAAAAAAACAGATTTTGTCTGAGAGGCAAGTCCCCTTCTACAGCTAATGGGTACACCATCACGGGACTCTGTATTATTAGACTATTATTATGAAGTAACTCAAGAAACTTACATTTTACTCCATCATGTTTATCCAGTTTTAATTGATAACTTGGTAAGAGGTCTTTAAAAACTTCTAATAATGTAAGAGTTGCTAATTTTTTTATTGTGATTTGTAATTCTGGATCACGTTTTTCCATTATTTCTAAGAGATGTGCAATGTTTCCAATCTAAAAGTTTATAAAGTAAAATTGCTTCATTAGTTTTCTTAGAATGATAGCCATATAAAATCTATATTGTACAACTAAGATTTTTAAAAAATGAATAGATAGTAAAAAAATAACAAATAATAACAAGAAAGTAGGTGTTTTGAATGTTTTGATGAAATTTTGATTACTAAAACTAAACAATTTCAACACTGATGAATACATGATTCAAAAGCAAAACGAAAATCAAGATATCATATTATTTACAGTTTATAACAGACTGCAAAGTACAAATAAAATATACTTTATAATATTATTATGCCCATGTAAATGAAAATTACCTTTAGATCTGGATTCTCTAATAAAGTGCTAGCTAATAGTCCAATACGCTGTTTATAACTTTGAATGGTGTTTTCTCTTTTAGCATATAGTTTTGCAACACTAATTGGTTCACCTTTATTAACTGATATTTCTTTTTCGGGTTCGTTTGTATCTAACCAAACATACTCATCATCATTATTTTCTTTATTGTCCTCGATTATTTTCTTTTTGGGCTGTGACTTCTCTGAGTCTATAATGTATAAATAAATTCATAAAGTTTAATAATGTATAATAAAGAGAAAGGTCGGAAAAAAGTTAGATCACAAGCAATTACATGAATAAATAATACATTTTTCAAGTTAAACATTTAGTCTGGATGATTTAAAGGAAACAAAATATGTAAAGATTTTTAAAATGAACGTTATTATGCTAATCCTAAGTACTTCAGTCGGTACAATTTTACAATACCTACATTTTTAAAAAAAAATTTTAAAGAGATATACTATATGTAGGTATCCTGAGGTTCAATAAGTATATGAGCTAATTTACAGTGACATTGAAATATATGTTAGAAGAAGAAACAGTTATGACACTTCCTGTTTTTTTTTGTTCTATTAATTTTAAAAAACTACCTATTAAGTAGATATTTTAGGAAAAAATAAATATTTAAAATTACAGATCTTACCTATTTCATCTTTTTCTAAAGTGTATCGTCTTAAAATGCCATCTTTAGTTTTAATAGGTAATAAAGGTTTCTTAATAGATAGATCATCTGCTTTCATCATCATTGAACTACTTTCATACTCATTTTCAAGTTCTTCATCATCATTTTCCCGAGTTCTCTTATTTTTACCATCCTAAAAGCAAACACCATCAATAGATTAAACAATGAAAATTAGTGCATTATTTACAATTTACATTATTAATTTGAATACGGTTGTACAGCTTATAATTTTGGTTGCCAATATTTTTTTTAAGAAAATCTAAATCTTCTTGGTCAACCATTTCTAGCATATCATCTCCATTATCACTGTTTTCTGCTTCTTCCTCCTCGATTTCTTCAGCTGGATCATCTCGTCTTTTTAAAGGGGGTTGAGGCACGTTATATGCTTTTGACTTATGTTTTTTTGTTTTTATGTGTCCTTTATTTCGTAAATGGTTACGCCTCTTCACATTGCTAGTTTTTCCACTTTTTACCACATTTTTCTAAATAAAAAACATAAAATTAGAACTGAATTCAAGCCAACAAAATTACTTATAAATACAACAGGTATACGAAGTAAGATAAATTTGAGAGTAAATAAAACCAAACATTTAACATTTAACTATTAAATACTAATAAATAAATTATTTATAATTATTTAACTTACTTTAACCATTATGATGAAAAAAAATAGTCTAACTTAAAGTTTTGCTGTATGCAGTTGTTTTACTTACTACACACCAATATTTATTATGTTATTATTTTTAAATGTGGATGTACTTTTAGTTTGTTACATAACCTTAAAATTATTCAAATTTATTTTATTATCTTTATATTATTATCAATTATTATCAATGACAGGACAATATTTTGTAGTTCTACCTAACATTTGTTCCAATGATCTTGTAGCAAACAGCTGTAAAGTTTCGAACAACGATTCATTATTCGTATAATCCATAGACATTTATATATTCAACCGTGTATTTTCCATAGTAGATATCGGATCCACCATCCACCCACAGAACCATCCATAGGTTTAATCACGATTTAAGATAATATACTATTATGTATACAGAATATTACAGACAATACAGTGTACTCTCGATTATCCGCGGAGTAGGGTGGAAGGAGTATGTACTATGTAGTACAGTAGTGTTTTTTCGATTCCGAGTGGAGCGATAAATGTTTTGATTTTACAATGATACCCATGGGCACCCATAGGTAACATTTTAGGGGGGGGGGTCAAAATAAAAAACGTCGGTAATAAGGTAATATTGTGGTAATATTTATTGAGCTACAAGTTCATAATATTTTTGTCCAGGGGGGGGGGGCAAGTGCCCTGTCTTGCCCCCCCTCAATGGGTGCCCATGATGATACCTATGTGTTTTTTTATGTCTGTCATCGCCTTTTTAGGTACTAAAAGTGCTTAGATTTTCTTCAACAGCATGTTTTCTGGTAGGAAAGTCAATCGGTTTATACCTGGGCTTCAAAAGTAAACGATTCCCAATATTTTTCAAAGGCAGCAGGAAAAATAAACAAGCATTTAAGGAAAAATATGAATTTTTACGGAAAACCGGTTTTTGACCAAATAGATTGTGGTTTTTTTATGTAACAAAAAAAAATGCTGTAGATACATGAAATTTTCACTGAATGTTTTTATCCGCATTTTCTATACACCATATAATTTTTAAAATATTTTGTCTAGGGTCAAACTATTAATAGACATATGAAAGTGTCGATTATTATAAGTTTTTTCGATAAAAAATTTACACTCGCTCAAAAAACTTAAAAATGATATACAAGGCTTCTCGTAAGTTGTTATTAATGGAAATTAAAAAAAAAATGAGGTTTAGTCCACAATAATTTCATGAGCGTTTGAATTTAGAATTTCTACAAAATACTTGAATATCACGAAAATTTGCAGGTTTAAGTTGGAAATTCATAAAAAATTTTTATTTTATATCTAGTATTTTAAAATTTAAAACAAGATTCCTTATAATAGTTTGTCTACCTTTATCAAAAAAAAATTTCTTCCGGACAGTCATATTACTTTTTAATGAGTACTTGAAATTCTTAAAACATTGGATATTTGTTTGATTTTTCGTGGAGCGATTTTCTTATTTTGTTGTAATTCAAAAACGAATAATTGAACCTAGATACTTGAAATCTACACTATATATTTGGTTTATCAATTCATATACTTGATGACATTTTCAAAATATTTAACTCGTTTTTAACTGTTTACGGACATTTTAAATTTTAAATTTTTTTAGTTTTTTTTCTATAAATGTCAATAAAATGTTATTTGTTTTGTCAAAACGCTTGAAAAATTAATACAAGGCTCATGATATCATGTTACAGTATCAGTTGAAAAATATTAAAAATTCATTGGCACGATTTAATTTTATGATCATTTAAAGATCAAAATATGTTGACAACATTTATAAAATAAAAAATGTACAAATTATTTTTAGTTAAAAATGTATAAAACAATTTTTATAGCTTATTATTAAAAATGTAAAATAAGGATGCCCTTAAGTAGTTAATTCTGTAGACGAAAAATCTAAAAAATATATAAGCGAATTTAGTTGATTTTTTTTTGTTTGTACTTGAAAATTTCAGAGTAGGTATATTGTTTTATTTTAAGCCAATTATATCTTCAAATTTAATTTTTTCTACAAAAATTAATTTTACCTCTACTTATATATTAGCATACTATTGACTATTACATAGTACCTACGACGCCTAAGTATAGTAAAATAAATGACTTAAATCACAATAAAATCACCTAAAAGGTATGCTTATATACGTACCTAACTACTTAGTTATGTTATAGACAGACCGTCTTCACTCAGAATCGTTTTTCTTATACAATGATTTTATATCATTGAATTCAAATTTAATACAGTGGTTCTCTAGTAACCAAATGTAGAGCCGAACGTTAACCGTTTTTTTTTATGATGCACATATTTGAAATTCTGATAACCTGGTATACCCTCGAAATAAAGATATTATTTTATATAATAAATAGATCTGAATCATTCTTTTGAACTAATTATTGTGTGTATAATTAAAAATATAATTGTAGAACTTGACTGCAGATTTGTATACGTTTTATATTTTTAATTTTATATTCATTTCGAGGTTTAAAATGCATTTTTAAGGTTTTAATTGTAATAAACTCATAGCTATAATCATAACAATTTATGCAAATCAAATTATTATTTCTTATTTTTAGGTTTATAACTTAAGTTAGGTACAGTGAAATTTACATATTATGCCTTAGCGAAGTCTTTTTGACAGTAAACCTGACTATACTTCCAGAATTCCACTAAACAGAAAATGTTGTTATTTGGAACTTTGAAATTATAATATTGTTGTTTTACTGTAATTATACTAAAAATGTAATTAGAATGGATACTTGTTTTTCAGCATATTTTTTTGAAATAGTTTCATTATTAAAAATTAGTTACCTAACGTCCTAACCATATCTTTTTCTATGTGTATAATTAAAAAGTCCGATGAACTATAGTTATATCTTGATTCTTGGCCGATAATAGTGGTAAGTGTATGTTCAAGATTTTTAAATTTCTTAAATTATTGTTTCACATGGTCACGTCATATTAAAATTGAAAGGCTTGCCTTAAATGCATGTCTCCGCATCCTCAAAACTCTAATTACCAAAAACAAACACACTCCATTAAATACTAAACTCTTAATTTATAAATCCTTGTTTAAGCCTATGTGGACCTATGTTCTTTGACTTTGGGGCAATGCCAAAAACTCCAACACTAATAAAATTCAAACCTTCCAAAATAACACCCTTCGTAAAATCACAAATTCTCCTCCTTATATTTCAAACCTAACCTTACACACCGATTTAAAAATTAAAACAGTCCACGAAGAAGAAGTAACCTTTTACAAACATTTCCATTCAAAACTCAATTCTCATACCAACCCCCTCATTTCAAACCCACCGCCCACTTTCACAATTCCGGGGAACCTTTCCAGGAGGCTCAGAAGGAATGGTGTAGAGATCTTTTCAATGAGTAATTAAAGTAGCTTTATACATAAAAAAAAAAATTATCAAGTAAGGGTAGTGTAACCACTGGGTGACTCCTCCCATCACGTTTTCATGTAAATACTTTCTAATAGCACAATTATTCTTATTGCCCCTAAAAGAACAGATTGTATATATCTTATAAAAAATAAAAAATAAAAAATAATTAATGTTTAAGATAATTACAAGTTTAGGGTTGCTAAGCACGCTTAAAACCTCTGCAGGATTGGGCCACGAAAAAAGAATATACTTTAGAATATATTTTTTGTTTAAATGGTTGCCTTTGGTTACGTCATAATAGGTACCTATATCATACTATTTTCTATTATAATTATAGTAGAAATATGGCATATTTTATATTTTTTTACAAATACATTAAATTTTTGTATACGTATAGTTATCATGGACAGTCGAAAAAAACTATTCAAAACCTAATAAATATTCACTTATTAAAGGACAAAGGTGCATAGGTATCTACAGAAATTAAATCAATTAAATATTGGAAGTAGGTATTTACAATATTAAAGTGACATGGGTTCGGCCATATCGGATTTGTTTTGTTTCAACGTTAATTGATAATATTAAGTAGGCATATAAATTACATTTTAAGCTTATCTATTTCAAAAGCTTTATCTAGGTGAATACAATTCAAGATAGTAAATACAGTTTATACAAATAGTAGACAACTGCTTGAAACATTCTAAACTCCTACCACTATTCAACTAACGCATCATCGCTTACAGGCACTTCAGCCATAGCATTGACATATAAATATATATAAGTATAATATATATTTATATGTCTGTGACTTCAGCAGTCAACCCATAAAACAATATTTTGTTGGTACTTTAAATAATTGTTTTTAGTTTGTTATTTATTTATACCTAAAAATATTGTTATTTATTCATTTGAACATGTGTATAAAGGACAAAATTAGGGGGCATGGCCTTCAAGTTTTTTAATCATATTTTAGATTAAAATATAAAGTATCAGGGCCTGTGCTGTTTTATTTTTTGGATTTTAATTTTAAAAAATGACCTCAGTTTTAATTTTAATATTAGAATTTTATTATTAGTTCCTATTTTAAATTTTCCACCTGAAACGGCTGAAACTTAATTTAATTTGGTAATAGTTGATTAATTTAGGTGACTTTTTGTCGATATAATTATCGAAGATACCTAACATTATAAAGCACAAATATACGGTTGGTAGTATAATACGATGGCATTTTGTCGGGTTATGATTATGGCGTTTTGTCGAATGGACCTACTGTCGGTATTCCGTATTTCCGTATTTTTTAAACAAAATATAAGTATGGGGATTAGATCAACAATAAAATTGGTATATGATCCAATATCACGATTTAAGAAAGTACCATCTTAGATTATATTAAAAATATTGTTTTATAAAATCTGTGGTACTATCTTAAACCGTGTCCAACAATCATCATCCAAGCGTTGGATAAACTCATAGTGACGTATATGGATGAACCAAATATATTAGTAGAATAAAATGACTGAAAATATAGACAGTGACTCCTTCATAGTAATAAAACCAACTTTTTCCCAAGATTTCGGGGACCTAACCTAACCCAACCTGGAAGCATGTTCTATTGTTTTGCGATGGAACCACAGATTATATTATAAATTATAATATATATATTATAGTTTAATATAATCCACGGCCTTAGATTATAATCTGTGATGGATAATGAAGATAATCTTCTAAAACCGTGGATGGAACCGTAAACATTTAGGTTATATTTTAAAAGTCTGTGGATGGATGGAAGTGACCCATTTAGGAAAATGTCCATAATAATTTCACGCTTATGTTGTGGCCACACTGATTAATACGAAAACCAACCAAAACATCTTATTTGCGAATTACGTACAATTGTTGTGAGTTGAGAGGCCGAACCTTCCGCTTTCTAGTGCTACTCAATTCGATGTCTCAATATTTTATTCTCATAACTCGTGCCTCATTGCCCTTAGGCCTTAGGTAGTTATTTCTCATTATTGAAACGTTCAATAACCAACTTTATATTTTGGGTTTCATCTTTAGTGAAACCACTGTGGAAGTTTTAAGTTAATAGACATTAGACTACCTATATTATATCGTCTTTACTCTTTATCTAAACTCTTGCGTAAATATTAAATATTAAAATACTGAGTCGAGTTCTCATTCAATTAAAATGTCGGAAAAATCAGAACCGCGGAAAGTTTGTGATTTGAAGGTGACTGAATTACGCTCCGAACTAGAAAAACGTGATTTGGATAAAACAGGAGTAAAAGCGATACTATTGGAGCGTTTGCAAAAGGCAAGTATATAAAAACGGCTGGTATGGCTTAAATGAAAAACAATTGGTTAGTTCTTGGGATTGATTATTTTCAACACAATCTGTAGTGTTCTACGATATTTTATTTTTAGTGATATACCTGCATAAACATTATTTACAGTTTTTTAGGTACTACTTAAATGTTGTATTCCTACTTTTAGCTTTCCATGTTTGAAGATACATTTATGTTAGCTTTTCAAATTTAAATACCCAACAACTAGACATCTAACAATTAATGGAAATGTTTGTCCATATTTTATGTCATGGAGTATAGGTACTTTGATACTTTTAAATTGTTATTATTTGCAAATTGTTAATTCGTCTATTTCTAATTATTTTTAGTTTCACCATTAACGATAGATATTTACAAATAAAACTTAAGTAGGTGAATATATAATTGTGATCATAAACACAATCAAAAAAAGATTTCAAACATAGCCTCCGTGGGGTTTCCAAAATTAAGTAATGGAAGAACAGCCTAGCAAAGTTACATAATTATGAAGTTCAGTTACCTCTTACCAAACATTAACTAAACCAAATTACTGTCTTACCAAAAACAGTCTAAGCCAGGGATTGGCAAATAATTTCTATGGCAATCCAGATACTTGAAAAAAAATGTTCGAGGGCCAAAAAAAATTCAAACATTATAAACTTTATAATTATAATCGTTGTATTTATTTTTGTAGTTAAATCACAGTTAACAAGTTATTTAATATTTATTTATTTATAAGGTAATTATGTATTCATACTTATAATAACAATTATATTCTTAAAAGTTTAATGAGAAAAATGACATTTCTTGTCTTGAGCCAATTTTAGATTTGGTACTCTTGGAGAATATGCACAGAGCGTTTTCAAGGTAGGGATCAGTTAATCTTCCTATTGCCGGCCCTTGGCCTAAGCCATATTAATTGCTGCAAATTTGTACGTATTTATGTTTACTGCATTGTTAATTGTAATATGATGTAAATGTACCCTTATAACTAGAGTCCGGATTTGTATGCACTCAAAAAGCCCAAATTAATATGCATTTATGCATCAAAAAACTTCAAAATATGCACTTGATATGCTCTTATTTTTTTTAATAACATGCAAAAATATGCTCTTATACCCAAAATATATGCATTTTAATATTTTTTTTTAAATTTCTTCCATAAATAATAATTCAACAAAATTAGATAAACTTAATTTTTTAATTATAGACATTGACTTTAAACATTTATTAAAGTTGGAATAGTGCTTCGACTTTTCGGCATTTTAAAATTTATAAATTTACAGAACGCGAATTACGAAATGAGGGCACTAGTGCACAATTTACTGGCGATAACATACGGAGAATAACATTTATTTCCCAAAAATACGTAATGAACTAATAATTTCAACGATGAAATTGAAACAAAATAATTGGCTTAATAAACTTTTATACAAAATATGCTTGAATATGCAAAAATTTTCAAATATGCAGTCATCTCTAAAATATGCATTTATATGCAAAATAAACTTTTTTCTATGCATTATCTGTTACACAAATCGTCCAAATTTCTTACTCCCATCAAAATGCATACACTCATCACAAATATGTAAATGCATACAAATCCGGACTCTACTTATAACCTAATATACTCAGTGCCACCAGAGAAGTAACCCTGTTCTATGCATAAAGACTTATGGCATCGACTGTTACTGTGTGCCATTCAGAGTAGCGTTATGGAGTCCCAACCGTTAACAATAGTGGTTTTGCAATGTAAATGTGTCAAATAGGTGGGGAATGTGTGGGGATTCGAACTTGATTTGATCGGGATACGGGTTACTTCTCTTGTGGCGTGAAGTATAGTTTGCCTTTTTTTATTAGCCAAGGATAATTCTTATCTATATAGATACGTGCATATTTCACGTACAGTAATTTGTAGACTTGATAAATACTGTGGTCTATGAATGACTATTGACAATCCTAGCTCACGACAGTAAATATTTTAACTAGTATACTAGGAGTTAATTTTGAGAAGAGTTTAAGTTATTCGTTTGTTTGCCAGTTATCTTTGATTGTTAATTGCCTTAATTTTATTAATATATTATGATTAGATATAATAAAAATATGTATGTTATATTAATCTTATTTCAGGCACTTCTTGAAGAAGGAGAAGATCCAGAAAATTGCATATTTGATAAATTTGAATTTAAAAATGTTAACAATACTGTTCAGTCATTAATATCAGAAAAAAAGTCTCCAAGTGTTGAAAAAAAAAAACCAATTACTCCAACAAAAACAATAAAAAAAAATGTGATTGGCAGAAGACCTGGACCAAAGTCTAGTAAGTTTTTTATATTATAAAATTGAATTAATTAAGATATTAGAAACTATATAGGAACATGACTTTGATATCTATAATATATTATGGCTTGACTTATGCAGTATATAAGACAGTAATTTTACTCTAGCTGCAATTATAATTTGTCAGCTCTGTGTGCAATTTATCTTTAAAATTACAAAAATGTATTTTATTTTATATTTATGTACTTTTACTACTATTATTTATTTATAAAATTCAAATTGTATTGTTTAGAAACATGTGTGACACAACTAAAAGTTGAAAAAATTACTCCAAGTATTTTACAAAAGGAAAATGATGATTTAAACCAAGAGCCAGTAGATAGTAGCAATGTCATTGCTAGTTCTGAGGATTCAAAAACAGTTTTATTAGACACAATTAATTCTGATGTGATTGATTCAAACGAAGCAGAAGCTAAGGAAATTGATGCTGATGAAGTACAACTAAATGAGGCAGGAGCAATAAATGCAATTTCATCTCATGAAAATCAAACAGTAATTGCTATTGATTCTGACTCAACCAGTACTCACGAAAATACAAAAGAATTTGAAGGTGAAATAAATGTTGTACAGATAAATTATGCAAATACAGACAGTTTATAAATGATTTAAAAGGTAATAAAATAATACAAACTAAATGTTTTGGTTAATTTAGGTACTGATGCAGAAGTCAAAGAAATCACTTCTAAAATTAATAATGATATAGAAGAACAAAAAAATGCAAACAGTGTTACTAAAGTAAATAAAATTATACCAGAAACCAATGAAGATGAAGATGATATACAAGACGAAGAATTGGATCATGAAATTGATGAAGAATTGGATCATGAAGTTGATGAAGAAGAAAAAAATTACAGTACTGACAATTTTAATCAAACTAATAATACAGTAAGTTTATATGAACATTTTTAAGTGCAATTAGTTGTATCACTATTACATTTTTACTTAATTCAGGAAAAATCTACTCAAGAACATAATAAAGATGACAATAATGAAGATTCTATTAACTTGACAATTGGAGAAGATGATATTAAATTATTCGCTGATGAGGTAATTAATATTAATATTTAATTTCAATACTTAAATACTTATATTTTATAATATTTTAAATTTCTCGGTATTATTCTAATTTCAACCTTAAAATACTTTATTCATTTTAAAAATAACATGGTACTACCTATATTATATTAATATAAATTCTGCTGTTAAACAATTTATTTAGTTTCAAAATATTGTTATGCTTATGTTTAATATTTTAAAATTGAATATCTTAAAAAAATAATTATTTTTATGATAATTTGGTGGAAATAACATAATTTTTTTTTAAAAACTAGTGTCAAAATAACATTTGATGTTCCATTATAATTGAAAAGTTTGCATATTTAAAATCTGCGAACTGCACTCTGAGATTTATCATATTGATTTGTTTCTATTTATATGTTCGCTATACTAATACCATCCATTGTTCTCTGATTGATACTCTACTAAACAATTAGTTTGTGACCGGATGTAACATTATAGTTGAAAAGTTGCATATTTATAATCTGCGAACTGCACTCTGAGATTTATCATATTGATTTGTTTCTATTTATATATTCACTATACAAATACCATCCATTGTATAAGGAATCATGTTTTATATTTTTCAGTATTTTGATCATGGAATATGTTATCGGAAATTTCCAATATCTGTAATCAGGCTTAAAAGAATAAAACTATTTTTTAAAAAAGGCACTTGTAGCAAATGCAACTTTGTTTTTAAAAAAATATTAATATAAGAATTTGGTGAAAAATTCACGTTTTTGTGGGTTTTTTGTAATTTTTTTAGCTGAATAATTATAAAGTCAGTTTTCTATAGTTATTATTATTTTTATTTTACTGCTGAGCCCTTTTATACATAAATAGAAATATACAATATTTAGATGTGTAGTGAGAATTTTTTCTACTTTTGACCCTCTCTAAAAAAACCACGAACTATATTTGCTTTTTTATCAGTTTAGTAAAGAGCCTATTGAGAATTTCAGAAGTTCATTTATATTTTTTACAATTATGAGCCTCACAGTCCTCCACAAACTTTCTACCCTTGAGTATGTACACTAATCATTATTGAACTAATCACGTGGTAGGATACATACAACTAGATAGCCATAACTATACTAATACCATCATCCAAATTATTTTCAAGTTTATATTAGTTATATTATCTTTTATATATTAACAACAATTGGTTTATTTTTTTTCAGGAAGATACAAACCTTGAAAAAGAGGGTAATTATAAAATCAATTATCTTTATAAAAAAAGTTATATTTTTATTGTTTTGCTAAAAACTTAATATGAGCACAATTTAATATGTGGGAGTTTGTTTATCTTCTTATAATTAGGAGTATCAAATAAAATAATATTATGTTAATAATACTTAAACATGTACAAAAATTATGCCAATTTTATATCTGTTCATGTTTATGTTTTATGAATATGACATATTTTTTCTATGATTTTGTTGAATGAAAACTGAAAAACAGATATACTAAACCTATAATTTATTATTTGTTTGATTTTCAACTAAGATAATTAAACAAAAAACAAGTGTAATAATTTGACGTTAATCAGTTATTATTTTGGATAACTATTTAATATCTATTAGAAAAGATTATTATTTACGTTGAAATATAGATATCACATTAAGTATCTCATACAAAATTATAGAACCTTATGTTATAACATCTAATTAAATATTGATTTTTAAGTTTGAAATCATTTCAATTAGTTATTAGTTAATTTTTGTTATCAATTTGTATCCATTTTATTATTTGCTTAAAGGATACAAAATTAGGAAACAGGTTCCTAATAGATATATATTGACTGTAGGGCCAACAGTTTTTTTTATTTAATTAATTATTTTATACATTTATTGACCGTCTTATATGTTTATGAATGAATTAGATATTTTATTTATTTGGAAATTAAAGAAAACAAAATAAAGTGTATTCACTCAATGAAAATAAACTTTTAGCACTGAACTGAACATTTTTTTCACTCTGAAAAATGTTACTTGAAGCACTGGAAATTTTTTATTTTGCAAGACAGAATACAATAATTGAAAATGCAGTACTGAACCATTAGAAATGTAAATCTCTTATTATGTGAAAGTTAGCAGACTTAGAATATGTCAAATACGATGAAGTGTCTGTTTGGAGCATTTGGACTAACATCGCCCCTAATAGCAATCTATTTTGAATAAGGAATATTCATATTTCAGTAATAATATTAGTAGGCATCATCAAGCAATCGGACAGAAAAAGATGAACATTGGTTAAATTATGTGAATAGCAAATGTACAACTAAGGAGCATTTGGACTAACATCGCCCCTAATAGCAATCTATTTTGAATAAGGAATATTCATAGTTCAGTAATAATATTAGTGGGCATCATCAAGCAATCGGACAGAAAAAGATAAACATTGGTTAAATTAAGTGAATAGCAAATGTACAACTAAAAGGTATCAAACTTAAACATATTGTTCCAGTTTAAATATAACCGGAAGAGAACTCTGAAACTAGCCCGGAAGCATATATCAACCAAAAAAAGAGTTAAGTTTATCATCCAACTGTGGTAGGATAAACATTGATTTATGTATACTGGCCTCAACAGTTAAGTATGCAACTGATCACAGTGCAATGTCTGTGAATAAATAACAACAAAATGGAAGATATTATCATAGCTTCAACTGCTACTAAAAATACAAATAATTTTAATTTACTTAAAGTCTCATAACATATATACACAACATTTCATATTATTATTATTAAATTGTGAAGATTTTCAAGAATCAAAGTAGCTGGTCAGACTATGTTGCTGTGGCCAACAAAAGAAAATAGTTAATGCTAAATAACTAATGTTGATAAAGCTTATATAATAAATACTTTTTCAAAAAATATATACCAAATGTATGCAGATGGTTTACTAAAACTAAAAAAATAATAATAAATATATGATTGTATTGTTTATATTATTACGCAAGTACATTCACTTGAATTTATTGGTCATATAACTAAAAACCTTATGAAGGAAATCCATTTTAAAATGTATACCATTATATGTTCCTATTCCTAACACAAAGAAGTTACATTTTTATATCCAAAAATATAGTATGGTTGGTTACAATATTAATTATTATGGACTTGACATTTCATAGTATATAATATTTTATGAAAATATATTTTCTAAAAAATATATATATATAAATTGTAAAGCCTACCAGTCAGATAAACACTAACTGATGCCAGTTATTTGTTGTTTTTAATTAATAAAATATAAAAATTATATAAGCAAAATAAAAAATGTTGATTTAAGAAGTTCTACAAAACTACATTACTTTTAGTAGTTCCTACTATTCACTTGTGAGAGTAAATGTAGAGTCTTATTGGTTTTCTATAAGCAACTATATATTTTTACAAGTATCAAATTAATAATATATATAAATTAGCAGAAATAGTTTATCCATTCCAATGTTCAAGATATTTTTATATTTTGTCACGCTGATCAAATGACAACCTTCAACAATCTTCAAGAATAATGAATTTAAAAGTAGTCAATTAGACTAGTTATAATTATTATTTGTCCTCCAATGGTATCTTGTTTATCATTTATTAGTTTTTATATTAATCATATTATGTTACTTAATAATATATTAATTTAAATGTCGGAACTAAGAATTGCCTGCGATTATTGAAGTTTGACCTTATTGCTTTTGATCATTATATTTTAATGTTGTACTTTTTGTTACATACTATGTTCATGTTTAACTTTCCTTTTATAAATAAAAGTGTTCTTAATTGTTAGGTATTCATAATAGAAATAACTAACTGTTAGGCAGACCAAATTGTACAGAAAATCAAGGAGATTTATTTTTGCAATTTTCTTAACTAATTAATATTAAATTAATGTTACTATTTTATGTATATTAGTTGCACAATTTATCCAAGTACTAACCTTTAATACTTTTATATTATTGTTTTTATAATTTAAACTTGTAATTTTTAATTTGAGTATAGGTTAATACGTTATGTTTATTATCTATACCACAGATATAATGCGTACATTTATAGATAATTTGTGTTTATGTATATTTAATTTGTGTGACGCAATATAGACGAAGTGATCGAGAACCATACCAAAGAAGAAACATTGATCAAACAGCGTGAATCTCGCCATCCAGTTACTGTTAGTAGCAGTAGAGCAACAACTGGATTAGTCAAAAGCCGTCGCAGTGCAACTGAGAAGCGATCATCCGTTGGGGATAAACCACGGAGTATCCACAAAGAGGACAAGGACATCAGCAATGCAAAACCCATCATCAGTGTCAGTGTGCCCAAAGATGAGAAAAAAGAAGAGGAGAAAGAAGTTAAAGATAAAGTGGAAGCTGGCAACAAGCAGAGGTTTGTTTTGAACACAGTCTCAACAACTTGATTCTTAATCCCTTCATCGGAAAATCGTGCCAAGGATTGATATATTTGAACTACCAATTAATAATTAATAAAAAAAACCAATATTATTATCTTTTTAGTACGACAAAGCTTGGATAAATACCCCATTTAAGGTTTCAGTGACTGTAAACTAATGATGTTTTATATATGTGGATAAATTTAATTAGAATTCACCAACTTATATATAAAGTATGTTAATGGAATTAATCTATAACCAAAAATTGTTTTTAATAGACTTCGGTTAGAGTTTTTTTAAATTTCAGTTACTTATATGTTGGGTGGTAATTAGTAATGGATATATTTTAGATAAAACTGATGTATGTAGTAGTCGGTGTGTTGGTTTTACTATTTCAAATAGTATACCATACGCAAGTTACGATAGTTTAATTTTATTTGCAAATAATATTAATAATTTAACAATTGTAAGTATTGGGTAATCAATTTAGTGTTTTTTAGAATTTTTATTTCTGATTACATATTATAAGGATCTATGATTAATATTAGATGTATTTATTCTTCTTTACATTATTGTATTTATAAATTTTTATGAATTCAACTGCAATAATTGTTAATAATTGTATAGAAAAAGCTACTAGATTCATTGAATATTAATAGACAAATAGAGAATATTATATAGAAATGAAGTAATCACATTTTTAGCTGGAATATTCAAAATTTGATTACTTTCTTTATATTCCCAATTTTTGCTATATAAGTTGGTATACAATTTTCACAATTACCTTTATTAGTATTATGTGATTTAAAGTTATATTTTTATTGCCAATTTATTTATAGACATTTTGATTCTAAACTCAAACAAATTACATTTTTAGGTATGTAAAACTGATAATTTTCAATGAAAGTTTGCTATCTACAATCCAGAATCAGAAATATTTATTCTATTTTAATTTCCAATTCTGAAAGCAAATTTGGTAGAATTGCAGTATTGTAGATACGTACAATTATTTAAGTTTTGACTAAATTATTCTTAGGATTAGAATTTGTATGTCAAATACTTGAATTATTGGAATATAGTTCTATCTTCATATACTATTATAAAAATTATAAATTCATGTAAATTTGTTTTTAAAACATTAAGTTATATTTAAAACTATTTTGATTACTCAATATCTACTAAATATAATTACTAATTATTTGCAGCATACCTACTTATATTAATTAAAGTATTGACTTTTATTATTTATAAAATTGTTATCCAGATGATACACTTGGATACATATACATATATATATATATATATATATAACTAATACATACATTTTAATATTTGTACTAAACTTATTAGAGAATGGGGATTAAACTAAAAATTAAACTCCATTTGATAGAATTGTGATTGTGAATCAATAGATATAAAGTCACTTGAAAATTAACGAGTTATTGATTTGACATCTTTTGGTTGGAATTTCTAATTAAGAATGTTAATGGAAATCGGATTGTAAAATATGACTTTGTACATACATGTTTGTACATATTTATGTATTACATATTATTTGAAAATAAAAGTACTACTGCATTAATAAAGTTACAGTATGCAGAATGCAGTTACACAATGAGTTAATATCCCCAATTTCAGCTGTTGAAATGAATAATGTTAATAGAACAAAGATGAACATTTAAAAAATGTGGATGTACATTAACTGCAGAAGTCAAGTCAATTACAAATACAAACTAATAAGTCAAAATAATAAATAAAGAGATTTATAACCAAGCAAATTAGTTTATTCAAGTGAACCATTAGAAAAACGTTATTTCATAATCGAATTTGAAATCTACTGTTAAAGTAATAAATGTTGTTGACATAAAATACTGATGTACTTTGTAGTACTTACCATTTGTATCAAAATGTGCATAATAGTTGTTGTGCCATTTCAAGATGATATATTTTATTATTGAAAAAATTGCATATTAAATATATTGTACAGAAATAGATACAAATTTGCAAGGGATAAAACATTTTCAAATAATAGTAAAACTAATATCATTATATGACAAAGAAGAAAATAGAAATTTGTCTTGTATTATTGTTATTGATAAGTCTTCAATATTCAATAACTTTTTTACCAAGAAGAAATTACAATATTGATAATTATGTGAAATCAAGGTTCACATTAATTATATGTAAAATGTATTGTATCAAGAGAAGTAATTAAATTTTATATGACATACATTTATATAAATTATGTTAATATAATAATACTTCTCCCAAAATTATTTTTTCAAGTGACTTTGGTGTTGATTACTTTCTCATAACACTAAGTATGATTATTGTGATTAGTTTTTTCAACAAAATTAAATATTGTAACAATACATTTGTATATTATGAAGATAATTAGAAATTTAAATCCAAGCTGACTTCATAAAAATATCATACGTATAAGGTATTTAAAAGATATGTTGTCGGTAGTTTAATTAGTATAATATTTTAATAACATTTTTTTATTCAAGTCAAGAAATGGGAACAAGTATAATTTAAATATTTTTTGTTTATATGTGTGAAATATACGTAACTGTATATTAAACAACATTATGAAAATATTTCATATAAGTTATAGTTATTAAACTAATTGTTATTTCAATATTTTCAGTAATGATTCAAAGGTTCTGCAAATATCAAGTGACATATGTAAGTTAATTAAAATTATTAACTAAAGATTTTAGGCAATTGTACAATTATGTTTTTTTTTCTCAGTTAATTAAATTTAATTATTGTCCTTCTTATAAACATGCAATCATTAAAATCTTTTTTGAGAAGAATTTTTTTTATATTAGTTATACCGTTAGAGTGAACCATCAAATCAATATAATCGACTATCAAACATAAATATATGAATATATCTGAGCATCTTGTCAGCTTTTATTGATATTTTAATTTTATGTTATTAATATGTGAAATATTACAACTTTAAATTTAATATTATGTTATTTCTTTTGAGTATTAATGTAAGTTAAACACGATAAGTGATAGTTCTAAATTCAAATTTGGTATATGTATGTTTGAACGATTAAGATAATATTGTGTTTGTGTAACAATGCAACATTTTTGTAATATATTTTTATCAATGTATAAGACTATATTAAATATAAATGTTAAAAAAAGAAAAGCAATCGGTAAACCTTAGAAAAAAGTATGTAATATTAGTTTTGCTAAAATTCTGTCTTAAAATGAAATATTTACTATTGTTTTTAGACTTACAAACCTGTTTTAACCCTTAAATGCCCCACAATATTCCAATTATGTGTAATCACCTTTTTTTCACATTTAAATTTATATTTTAGCAAAGAAAAACAATTTATCCTTGGTACGCAACATTTGGGTGAGTGGTTTGGCATCGATTACTAAGGCGACTGATTTAAAACAACTTTTTTCAAAATATGGAAAGGTAATATTAATAATAATACTACTAATATTTAAAATAATTATTTTATTATGATTCTTCATTGCTATCAAATATTTACAAATACACAGTTATTCAAAATATTATATTTTATACAAATTGTCTTATAACATATACGATACACTTTAGGATATACTTCTGAAATTAATTATAATATTGATTATTTTCAATTTATGTGTTGGTTATACCGATACAACCCATAATTGCCCTATGATTGACACTACTAAAAAATTAGTTTGTGACTGAATGTTACTTACTAGATATCTAACCTTCAGTCATCCCTTCATTAGTACGGAAAAATGTATCATTTAATAATAAATAATTAAATTTTTATAGCATTTTCCTCCACGATTAATATAAATGTTCTATGATCAATATATTTTATAGCTTTTTATTTTGTGCTGCATATTTAATAATAAAAAATGTTTATAGGTTGTCGGCGCTAAAGTTGTGACAAATGCCAAAACTCCAGGTGCTCGTTGTTATGGATTTGTTACATTATCTTCAGCAGAAGATGCTAATCGTAGTATTGAAAATTTACATAAGACTGAACTTCATGGTCGTGTTATCAGCGTTGAACGAGTTAGTATTCATTTTTTTTTTGTGTAGTTAGATATACATTTTTTATAAATGTTGTGTTATTAATAGGCTAAACGTGATAATGGTTATCAAGTCACAGCAAAAAGTTCTAATGCTTCCAAAGTAAATGAAAATTCTGAAGCCGAACAAAATACGAAAAAACTTGAGGAGAAAAAAGATAAACGAGAAGAAAAGAGAGAAAAGAGACCAGAAATTACCATTAATGATGTTAAAAAACCAGACTTGTGTAGCTTAAAGCGATCATGTTAGTATTCAGAGTTTTAATTTCATAATTTTGTGTATTTTAATCTTGAAAATTTTTCATTCATTTTTTGTAGTATCAAAAGATCAAAACCAAGAATCAAAACGTTCAAAAATTGTAATCGAAAGAGATGATCGAAAAAAAGATAGGAGCATAAAAAGTAAAAGTAATGAGCGTGACCGAGAAAAGCTAAGAGAATTAGAACGAGAAAGAGAACGCTTAGAAAGAGAAAAGAGAAAACAGCAGGAAATTTTAAACTTGACAAAAATGAAAGTAAGCTAAATTTTAATTCATAAACAATTATTATTTTATTATTTGTATAGTTTTAAATAGAACATGCTAATCTTTTTTTATGCTTTATTTATTTTATTAGACTGAACGTGAAAGGTTAAGACAAAAAGAACAAGAGAGAGCAATGAGAGAAGAAGAACGCAAGAGACGTATTGAAAAAGAACGCCAATTAGAAATTGAAAGAAAGCAAAAAGAAGAAGCAATTCGCCTAGAAAAGTAAATGTCTCAAATACAAAAATGTAATACCTATATAATATCACTATTTATTTATTTATTTAGAGAAAGACAGAAACTTCGAATTGAGCGTGAAAGAATTGAAAAAGAAAAATCTGAACTATTGCGTTTGGAGCGTGAAAATCAACGCTTAGAACGTGAAAGATTACAAAGAGAAAAGGAAGAATTACGTAGAGCACAAGAAAAATTAGAAGAAACAAAGCGCCAAGCATTACTAAAGCGTGCTATGCCTCCATCTCCACCACTTCCTAGTAAAAGACATTCTTCATCAAATTCATCTCGATATGAAGAAAGGTACATATTTTTTTAACATGGTTTTCAATTAATTACTTTTGTCTATTTTCAATTTGAATTTTTTTGCAGAAAAGAACCAATTCGTAGTTCTCGTATCCAGCCTAGTACAGACTATATGAACCAAGCCCCTCCACCTCCTAACATAACATCATCAAGACATCGCTATGAACAGCATTCGTCAGATTCTCGTCGTATGAGGCCATCACCACCACCTCCTCCACCGCCTGCATCAAGACCTAAAGACTCTACTGTTAATATCAGGTAATATTTGTATACTGTTGTAGATAAATTAAAGAAAAAAAAAAAATTTCAAAATTCTTATTTTCATTACTGTGATACGTTATGATTACGGTTCATAAGAATTTTGTAAAGTAAGATTCAGCCATTTGACAGCTATATAGTTTAATAATAATTATCTTGGTTTGTACAGGCAATGATACAGTTTTTAACAAATCTAAATGTTTTAACATGTGACTTGATTTATCAAATCAAAGTTCTTGTATATTACTATAAATTGATGTAATATTTGTAGTACTTTTGAACTTGGTACAATAAAATCGACTATTGACAGCTAAACAATTTTATTGATATTTGTTTATGTTTGTACAGGTTAAGAAACAATTTTTATTGTTAAGTGATAAAAGTATTTTTAATTTTTTTTTTTTGTAAACCTAATTATTTATTAATATTGAATGTTTTACACTGATTGTAGATATGGTGGTGCTCCACCAGCAACAGATCATCATTACAGAAGTCGTGATGATCGGTCAGATCGAAGAGAAGAATCTCGAAAGAAAGATTCAAGCAGTGGTGGTAGTAACAGACATGCTCATGCATCATATGATTCAAACAAAAGTTGTAAGTCTTAAAATCAATTAATATTTGCTTATTATTTATTTCTATATCACAATGACTCTTTTTATTTCAGCCTATGGAATGTCCCGCAACAGTGATGGTAATACCTGGTCATCAGCCCCAGTAAAGAGTTCTTATGGCACACTCAGCTCAAGCTCTGGAACTAATAATATGGTAATAAGTTCGAGACCAGATCCTTGGTCAAATAGTAATAATAGTCGAGAAATTGAAACAACTGTGTGGCAACGTCCTCCTCAACCACCACCAGAGAAGTATGTTGTATACATTTCTTAAATACTTGTATTAGTAATTTATATAAAACATTATATTACTTGTCTTAGCAGATGGAACAGTACTTCAAGTAATCCTTCATCTATGTCAATAAGTGGACGTAGTTCGAGTAGTAACCCCTTGTATGGAAATAACCATCAAGTTATACCAAACATGGGATTAAACATGTCAACTAACTACAGTGATAGTAGATTTGACAGTTACAAAATGAGTGGCATGTCACGAAAATATTAGAGAGACTTCTATCGTACAATCATTAGCAATTAATCATTGCACAACACATTCTGTTGTTCTTGTGCCGTTTTTGCTAATTTTGTATGTATTTTAACTTTCAACAGTAACTTTTATACATACAATATTAATATTATATTACTTCAACTGAATTGTTGAACTAATAAGTATGCATTTTTGATACACGATGTAGTTGGTGAATTATTAAAATGCAGAAACAATTATTTTGAGTTTTAGTTAAATGCATTTTTTAAATGAGTTAATTTATTAAACTTATATTTATGTAAAATATATTAATTATCTTAATCTTTTAGTATTTACTCATTGAAAAAATGTTTGTAATCAATGACTTATTTGTGTACCTTAAAATAAATAAGTTTCTTCTATTTTGTACATTATATTATCTATATTTTAATTATAATAAAATAACACTAAGAATACATTGATTTTATAATGAAGTTTTAACTTTAACTATACATGTACCCTTGTACCAATTGTTTTATATGCATTTTTGTCTGGAATTTAGTGTTCTAAAAAAAAGCATTATCAAATATAAAAAATTCTTTCAACCACAATAATACTTCATTGGTTTTTAATATCTCAACATTTTTCTTTTCACTTAGACATCAAAATACCAAAAGTCAACTGTTAATAAATAATTGAAGTACTTATAGAAACTTACTTTAGACCTGTAAAGTTTGATGTAAACATGATCAAAAATCTTTTAAAAATTGGTCGTCATACTCTTTATTTCCACCTGGACTTTTCAGTTTATAGATCGCAATATCATATTAGCTTATTATTAAAAATAAATATATTATTCATTAATAATATACACTCCTTTTTTTTGTCTAGTATGTCTTTGGGATTACCTAATAAAAAATAAATTAAGATATTGCATAGTATGTATTATATTAATGTTTGCATACAATTATTGGTAATGGTAGGTACCTATCCACTATACGTCTATACAAATTACATGTTACTACAATATTACTTTTAGACCTACAGTCGAAATGTTTAATATATAACGCTTCTAAAGTCTAGATGAAATATTACACATAGAATAAGTAGATATTTATTATCTTATAACCGCCTATTAGGATAGCAATCATAGTTTTTGAACTTATGGTAATGAATCATTCTTCCACAATAGCAATGACTTCGATTTCCACAAGCGCATTCTGTAAATAATATAGTTAAATTGTCTATTAGTGTCTAAGGTGCTAAAGTTTTTAATGTATAATATTAATTTCCCACCAATGGTAATTTAGCCACTTGATATGTAGATCTGGCCGGATACGGTTCTTTTACAACTGTAAATAAATCAATCGACAGTAACAAAATTATTATCCACAATATTGATTATTATTTATTGCTAGGTACCTACAATAAATAAAAAACTAGCTATATTAACCATTACATTTGACTGTAAAGTATAATGTATACTACTATACTGGTAATTATGAGTATAATTTGGTCGATTTTCCAATAATATATTTTAAAAATAGAGATTTTGGTGAACGATTTCGAAATCGGTCACACAAATTTACAATAATTATTGTCGTAAAAAAAATTGTAAAATTGATTTTTTTCATTTGGTGTGAAAGGAGCACTTTGCTAATTTTTGAGGGGAGTGAAATCCTGTACAAATCAAACATTTTTATGATGAGGGCTGTAGAAAGTTAGAAACGTTTCTACATATTTCCTAAAAAATGTACAAAAATAGTTTTTAATTATAAATTGTAAATTGTAATGTACATTGCATATAATTTGCGTGAATAAAATTGTATAGAAGTAAAATTTACCGTGGCACTTAATTCAATATTTGGATACAGATAACCGAAAAAAAGTTTAGGGGCATCGTATTGTTATGTGCTCACGAGTATGGGGTATGGGCATGGCCTATTAGTATAAATGTATAATACGCGTGGCTAATGGCTAGTGTGCATTGTGTAACTGACAGACGTGAAAAAATGGTCTGAATACAAATACCAGAATGAATACCTAACCCAATACCTAAATTAATAGATAAGGATGATATTTTGTTGTCTCTGTTTCTCCTACATTCATGCATTCTCACACACAGTAATGCAGTATAATAATAATTTAAACGTCTACTATTTCGATATTTTTTTTTTCAATTGATGTTATTATGCAATCACCAAATTAGGTGATTAGGAATTCGGTTACAGATCATGGTAAATAATCGTGGCGTACCGATTAGCCTACAATTTGATTTACCGACACATTATATAGTTCAAAATTAATTATGCTTATTAGTTTATTATTTATTATTTATAAATTATGATTGTTACATACAAGGCTGCAACATATATAAGTAAATTACTTATAAAAATTACGAATATTGTTCAAGTTAACTCTATATTGACTATGTATGTATAAACTATAATCATACACTATTTCACTTATCTTTATTTTTTAGCCTAAATAAATTGTAATTTAAAATGTTGTTTGAAAAAAGTTTATTATTACCTCATTCAAATCTATAAATGCTATGGGTTACTTTTTACTTTTACTTTACAAATGACAATCTTTCTTCTCATTTTAGAATTTGAGTGGAGTATAAATGTATTGATTTTATTATAAGTGAAGTTTTTTTTTAAAATATAATACAAGATCATCATGATCTCATAACTCATAAATTTGTTTTAATGGAATTCAAAAAAAGTTTAGCGTTAATCCACATACATTTTTTCATGAGTTATTGTATTTCAAATTGTGAAGACATGTGTACAACATATTGACATGGACACATGGTAGTCTACTGTCTTACGTTTTCAAGATAGATGTTGGTCCTGGCTTCGTCAGTATTATAGTGATTAGGTATTGATAAATGATTCGGGATTCCACATAGTACATACTTCACATTATTTTAAGTAACAATATTTTACATTTTTACCCATTATAATATTATCAAGCACTCGACAAATTGACAATACAATATTTAATATTTACTAACTGTCAATAATATCATACTATCGTCTACCATAGTTTAGTTTATTTAACATTTTGATAGTAAATTAGTAAATAGTAGATTTCCGCATTCAAATTATTTTTATATTTTGTGAAATTACGATATGTCTGAGCCCTAAAACTTTTTTCTTATTATTATCGGAGAATGGAGACCGGTTTACTTGTTGGTAAAATAAGTAGAGCCGGTGGCGCCGAAGTTTTTAAAATGTGGTGGGGTAATTTCAAAACTTCGCGGCCTCGATATATTAATTATTTAGTATAGAAGTACCTGGTCCTGCTCTAATTTATATTTACTCATAATCATGGTGACATGGATTTAATACTCATGCTCATAATAAAGTTATGATGTAAATAAAGTGTGGCCACATTTTTAAAAAAAGAGGTCGCGCCATGGCCCGATATTAGCATGGACTTCGACGCCACTGAGTAGAGCCGTATAAGTAGTCAGCTAATTGTGTGTTGGCGAATCGAGCCAGCACCAAAATTATTTAGTCAACCAATCTACCATTAGTTACTGGAATACACAGATATCTCGGTGAGGGAGGGCGTAAATTAATTACACTAGTAAAAATTAATCCTCAGTAATCAGTATAGGTACATCTATAGAGTCTGTTGTCTACTAGTTATTACTGAAATACAGATCGAGTTTCCCAGTTGCCCACTTGTTTGATTCTTAATAAATCCACCAACACTAATCTCTAATGTGTAAATTAGTCATAAAGAAGTCATCTTTACTATAGACTTATCATGATTAGAAATGATGAAATTATTAATATTTGAAAATGCTCATAATTCACTTGAAAATTAAAATATCGTAAAAACAAACTGAGGGAACACGGATAATGTTCTTACCTAAAAGTTTGATAATACATTTACTGTAATATCATTTTTTTTATATGTGTTCAGAGTTCAAGTGTTTGAAAAAATTGTAATGTGTATAATCACGAATATAAGTAAACAATTCGTACAATTTCAATGACGTGGTACACTTACAGCCGACATAGCTGACAACGTTAGGCGTTAGACATATCTAAGGTACAGGCTTACAGCAGGGCGAGTTCCCCGGTTTTATTTTTTAATTTAATCTGTGTTCATTACAAACGGTTTGAAATCCGGTTCCATTCTTAATTCTTACTGAATAGTTTGAGTTGAGTGTACTAAAATAATTTTAACGCCTTGTCGCCATTATATAAATATAAAATAATAATAATAATAATAATAATAATATAAACTACCTATATATTATATATGCATGCGTCATAGTGTCATACGATAAAATATGTTCAGCTCGAAAATAAGACCGGCTCGATTACGATTGACGACGATTATATTATGAGCGGTTACGGCGTTTCATCAAATAGGGCAACCGTGTACCAGGACCCCATAGAAGCGAATCGGTCAAATGTTTAAAGTTTAAACATAGCGTATTTTAATTTTCAGCGCAGCGAAAGAGAATGCAGCATGCGATTATGGGCCCCTTGTACCGTGGTCGACCGCTGAGAACGAAAACGCATCCGGGTAGTAATGACTGGCAAGTATTTATTGTTTCAGTATATTATCTAAATCAGTATCTCGTCGTACCGCTCAGTGTACTAAAAATCGTTAATTTTTCTACGTCGGACACTCGGACCTCGAATCGTGATTATTTGTGACTTCCCTTACTCTTGTTTAAACTTTTCTTTTTTATGATTTTTGGTTTTTTCTCTTCGTGTCCTGCTAGT
Organism: Myzus persicae; assembly: GCF_001856785.1. Taxonomy (NCBI): domain Eukaryota; kingdom Metazoa; phylum Arthropoda; class Insecta; order Hemiptera; family Aphididae; genus Myzus; species Myzus persicae. The sequence continues at coordinate 408,490 of NW_019100468.1, forward strand.
CTCACACATTAGTGTGATTTTTTACGTTATTATGAAATACCAAGAGGAGTAGAGGACTATCGCCAACACATCAAACCAACAAAAATAATTGGGGACCTCGAACGGCTGAACTTTTGTATCCCCCTTGTAGTATATGTTTTGATTTGCGGGCCTCTCCTAGAAAAATATTAAAAAATGTTTCTATTTTGTAATTGTTTGCTTATTTTTTACCTTGTAAAGTTACTCGAAACTATTAACATATTAAACTTTATATATTATAGACCTGCCCTAGAACATTTTTTTTTACACGGAAACCTTATGATTCGAGCTTTATACGTATTAAATACACACACACGCACACACCCCACAGGGTTATTCGCCAAAAAAAATTTCCCCCCCCACCACCATTTTTTCTTTAATGATGAATTAATTAAATAATTATAATATTTATAAGTACACTTATAAGGACCTAGATATTCAGATATATACATTTCATATTTTAGGTAGGTAGATCATATTAGACCAACTACCTAACAAGTAATAACTATACATAGGTATTTAAACATTTTAAATAATATAGTATCATAGGCATTTACTTATACCTATATAATATGCTACCTATTCACATTAAAAATAATTATTCATTTATTTTTAAATTGAACAATATATTATGGATATCGGCTATTTAATATTATTTAGTTAATATTTATAACTATAAAAAACTATGATCATAATTACATTCTTGATAGACTTCGTTGACAAACTTGGCATTGTTAATGTCACTCAGCAGTATTGTGGTCTTAGCAACTGGAAAATATAATGACGAATACAAATAAATAATATATATTTTGCATTTATGTGTGTAAATGAGTAATACCTATATGTTTATTGCGTATAATGTATATTAATATATTATACTTATTACTTATATATACGTAGGTACAATATACTTGTAACTTATAAACCTAGATAGGTAAAATTAAAATCAAATAGGTTACTTTGTATAAATATATAATCCGTTTATATTTTGTAAGTTCTATATAGGTAAGTAGTAAGGTATATGCATCTAGAGTCTAGATTATGTAGATCGTAAGATCGAAAGTTATAAGTAACCTATAGATATGTTATAAGACACGAGATTCAAAATGTGTATAAATAAAAATGCAATGTATCTAGTAAAGTACCCATTATCTATTCATTATCATTATAATATGTATTAATATTTTAGATTCTGAGATCTATTTTAGACGGATGGATTGATTTTACAAAGATGTGGGTTTTTTTTTTAATTTATAAGTAGTCGAAATAATGATTCAATTTTCAACTTCAGTATATTTTTCCGGTGGGAAAGTGAATCTAGTTGGTGCATTTGGGAGGGCAAAATTCAATATTCTTAATAGTTTTCGAAAGCGCTTGTAAAAACAAACAATGAATTTAGAAAAACCGGGAATTTTAATTTTTGGTGTAACAAAAAAAAATGATCGAAGATGCATGAAACTTTCACTGAATGTATATGTTAGCAATTTCTATACACACCATCAAATTGATGACTCATGTTAAGCTATTTATAGGCATGAGAAATTTTCGATTATTTCTAGTTTTTTTTAAAAATTAATATCAATAAAAACATTTTTGCTTAGCCAAAAAACTTGAAAATGTATTTCAAGATTCCTCGTAAGCTGTTGTCAGTGGAAATTTAAAAAAAGGTGTGGGTAAATCAACAAAAAACTTTTATGCGTCTGAAGTTTTATTTTTGACAAAATACTTTAAAACCACGAACATATACTAATTATTTTAAGTTAGAAATTCATAAATGAAATTAACCTATCATAGTATTAATGTATAACACCAAAACAATTCACTTCAATCACAATAATATCAATAATCATCATATATATTAAGTAATAAGTAATATTATAGGCTTACAGGCCGTCTTTTTTCAGATCGTTTTTCGTCAGTAGGTACACTGTACACATCCTTTACGGTGATCCACATGTGACATCCGCTTACCCGCTTTTTTTTCTATTTATATATACACATTAATAATTTATTTATTATAAATTTAAAAAATGAACTTTTACAGACATTATACATTATACGTATATTATACGTGCAGCCGTGTAGCCGTGTAGGTTATCGCGAATAGATTCATCATTGCTGTTCCAACTATCGAAAGTTACGAAATGATAATCAACATATAATAATATTCATTCAATATTCAAACTTGTTTAAAATTTGTATGGGTAGCTTTAAATCTCAGAACGATTAAAATAATATAGGTATACATTATACTTAAGTTAAATTCAACTATATGATATACTTACGTATTATAACTATTATAAGAATATTTTTAGAGAAATATAATATTTTAATTATGGGCATTTTAAATATACTTAGTATGTGTTAAAAATGTACACACTTCTACCATAACATTAAATTTAATTTTCCCAACGTTTCCTGCCGATATCAATTCGATAAATTTAATTTATGTTCAATTTGAATTGGATTTGTATTACTTATTGTTATTTACTTGTGTATACAAAATATTATCAATACGAGTAGGTATACGATGAATGATGATGACATCACTATAATTGAATCATCTATTATTTGTCAAATATCGTTTTGGCTATTGAGTTCAATTGAACCAAATAATATATTGTGTGTCTTTTATAAGTTATACAATATTGTAAATTATTAGACAGAGACGGTGGAGTAAAAACAGAAAACGTTAAGAGTGGTCCACAAGTCTCCTGCAATTGCTTATTGTGTAAATAACACCAGTATTAATTTACTATACGTTTACACTCAGGCGTATTGGGTATAGCTTTGTTTAGCCGGTTTAAGACTATAGTACATTAGTAGGTACGTGACGGTTCTACAATGTACCATAGATTAAATATACTTATATTAAATATTAAATATATATTATATTTAATCTATGAATGTACCTACTATCTATATACTATTCATTAATTATTAAAATATGATACATAAAATGTTTACAGTGCTGAACAGACAAATATGTCCAAAACTAACCAATTTAACCTTTGTAGGGATAGAAAAATCATATGACATTTATGTAAGACGAGTGTTAATTTATTATTTTTAATGAATAACATACTATCAATGATTTTCTTAATATTTATGATATAATAATTAAAATATAGTACAATAATATGATATTTATTCATTAAGATTGTCTCAGATTGCGTCTAAATTGTTAATGTTCAGTGATATCTATTATTCTAATAATTATGTATATACGTGGTCTTGGCTGTCCATTATCATTCTGAGGTTTAACTATTTTAGTAATGAATCTTTTTAATTTTAATGTCTGTAATATTAGTACATATATTCTATGGTAGTGTTATCAAACCGATATCCATTTTAATGGACATTTGCTTTTATTATTTTTGAATAAAGGGTGATAAGTAATAATTAATAAGTAATATTATCATAAGATCTATATTTATATAAATTTTAAAGCACTATTTTATTAATGTAACCTATATTTCTAAATTTATATTGTATTATTCTTTTGTTTGTATAAAGTAGTAAGTACTCTAATTGTCAAAAAGTAACCACGAATAATGTTTTTAAATCACAATAAAATAACTTAAATCATTATTCTTGGTTATTTAATATGTAATTTCGTCTACATTTCAACATAAAATAACTAAAAAAAAACTGTAGCTTAATACGCTTAATAAATAATAATACTGTATTACTGCTTTCAAGTAGTAAATACAAAATTGTTTAAATGTTCAATAGATTATGTAATAATTATTGTCCTGTTTGGTGAGGAAACATCCAATGAAACGGTGGGGAGGGGGGAGTCTTAGATTCAAGTTTAAACATAATATTGAGTATGGATAACATTCAAGTGACAAGTTTGACGTTTGTTTAAATTTGTATTAGTTTCATCAGTATTAAGTTAAATACGCATTATAAACATAATATTATGCACTTAATTCGAAATAAAAGAAATTAATTTTCATATCTAACGACAACTTCCAAAAAATTGGATTCACGAAGGTAGGTCCAAGTACCTATACGATGGGCCAGAATCCCGAAAAAAAAGAACCAAAAGAGAACACAGAAAAAAAGAACAATATTTTAAATAATGTAGAATATATTAATTGATTATGAAAATTAGAAAAAAAAACATTTGTAAGTAGTGTGTAAAATGATCAGTGAGCACTATGCACAAGGAACACATAGAATTCATTAAAAACGGTCGGTATCCAATATCTTTAAGCAAAATGTATATTTAACTTAATATTTAAAAATATTGATTTCTTTTGAAAAATCTTGTTTTTATTTCATACAATTATTAGAAAAATTAAAAAAGATAACTTTTATTCTTCATCTTTATATAGGTAATATATTAAATATATTAATAATATTTTGTATTGAATGTAAGTGTGTAACGAAGTATGTAAGTGAATTTTGTTGTGATAGTAACTACTAATTTGCAATATTTTTTTTGATTAATAAACATTTTAAAACATGTGGATAATGAGTGATCTCTTTATACACTAATTACAAATGTATGTATTTTTTGTTTAATTTTCATAATAAATTAGTATTATATTTAAAATTTTTAAAAATTGTTCTTTTTTCCTTTGTCTCTTTTACCTATTACCGATGAGTCAATATGAGTTTGGGTCGAATAATGAATCAAAAGGATGGCAATTGGCAAAAATATGAAATTAATAATAACTGACGGGCAATAGCAATTATGATGATAAATGATAATCATGGGTTAAAAGATTTGATTTGAGTTAGTAGTCAACGTAGTCTGCAGGTGAGAGATCAAAATCCAAAAGGTAAAACCTATCAACTACGTGCACAATAACTACCGGGCACCGGCAAATGGCAATGGCGCGAGATAAAAGTGGCGCGATCACACATTATTCGTATTCTGTGGGCCGGGCCGTGGAGTGACGGTGCGTCACATGATCGGCGGGTGGTGGGAAGCGGTAGGCGATGGCGTTTTTGTTTATCAACAACGGCGGCAGTGGCAGTCAGTGTGTGATGGACGCACGCGGTGCCCAGTGTCGCCAACCAGTGTTGGATTCATGTCGATCCATGACCAGGCATGTGGGGAGGGTCTGGTCCGGCGGTTAATAGAAAAATAAGACGCGAGGGCGCGCACGCACTTCCATTATCGATCGTGGTTTTTAATGCGACGCGCGGTCACACTGCGTGCTAACCTCACCAAACGCTCGTCGATTGTACGCTATCCACCGTCTCTCACCCTATCTGCTTCTCTCTCTTCCGATTTCCTCTCGGCAAATCACATGTACTTTAAGCGTTTTCTACATTGTTCAATTGTAAAAATGTGTTCTCTTTAGATACATTTCTTCGTTTTGCGACTATAATCGTTTATACAGTATGTAAGTACACATTCACGTTTTTATTTTAACTCTGGCGCGATGTATTCTTGCAAACGCGCTATTTTTGTCGGCCGACTGGCGGTCGGATATGGCCGCCTGACGTCCACATCATGGACGGCCGTTGTATCATCGCGCGAGCCTTGTCATCCCCGCCATCCGACGGCTGTGGCTGCTCGGGTCGTAGACCAGTAGTATATTTGTCACTTAGACGGTGTTCGCGCCATTTGCTATTAAGGGTGTTCGTCACGTGGGACCGCCCTTGGGCAGGTGCCCTTATGGACTTCAAGTTTGGGTCGCTTTTTAGGTTAAGCTCCTGGTGTATGTGCCCTGGCTTGTCGACTTGGACTTGAAATTTGTTATGTGAAAAGGTCTGCTCTTAACGACTTAAGCGTAGAGAGATTGACCGTAGTATTGTTCAGTATTTAACTTATGGTTAGATGTATCTAGATTCCAGGCCCTCCAAGTGTTCAATGATGGCAGTGGTTAGGGCTGATTGTGCGCTAAATAATTTGGTTTCAAAGTCTCTTATTCTCCTTAATTTAGCTTTGTAAAGATTTACATTAACCATTTTAGATTTAATGAAATCTATTGTTATTTAAGTGTTGGTGTTATTTTACTGCGTTAGTTTTGTCTTATAATTATTTATATTAATGTATTTGGTCACTAAGCTGCATATTTAATGATTCGGTTAAATTGTATCATAGAAAATTTAATGAATTTATTATATTAATGTGCTACTATCGAGGCAATAGAAAACGTTAGATTTATTCAAGGCCAATTGAATCTTTGTCTTTGATTATGTACCTGCTTTTACCTTAATCGTTTGTGTTTAAGTAAAATTTGAAATTCGGTTGTAGTTACATCACTAACCTAATATTAGTGAGTATTAATGGTTAATAGAATCTTCAAATACAATATTAATTCCTATTTATATATTTTAGTTTTAATTAAAATAACTTTAAAGATACGTTAGAAACTTTTAACTAAATTCATTACATTTTCTAATACTAAATGTGAAACCATGAGTTACAAAATTATTGGGTATTAACTAATTCAAATTAAAAATTATTATTTACCTCAATAAATTATCAATATTACGTAGTAAATCAATTAAACAGTTTTAGTCTGATGATAACTTGTATTTTTTATCAAGTAAATGTTTAAAGTAATTAAATTGTACTTGTAGTGTCGATTCTTAAGTGAAGTTTTGTCGGATGATTTATTAGATATAATAGGGACAACACTAATTCATTATTAAATAAATGTATTTTACTTAAATTGGATTCTATTTTTTTTTCATGGTCAAGTTAAAACAATATTTAATTACATCGTATTATTGTGTTATTTTTGTTGTATATCCAATTAATAAAAAAATCTTTAAAGTTACATAAATATTAATCATCATTTGACATTATTGTTATTTTTAACTATAATAATAAAAATTTGTTTTTCTCGAATTCCGTAGGAAATTAAAATGTAGTGTATCACTAAATGATAAATTTTAAAAAAATTGTTAGGTATGCTATTTTTTTTTTTTATCAACAATTTTGATTTTTTTAAATATTTGTGAGAATTTAACCTTGAAAGAATTATTGTCTATACATGTTATGTGTTTTAATTTTATAACCAATTTTAAATTTGTCGATTTCAGAATATTTTAAATAATGAATGCTAATGAGACGAAAAATGGACCCCCTAGTGAAACTAATGACTACTCAGGACCACCCGGCATGGATGTCGGTGGAACTATTGAGTCTGACTGGAAAGAAGTGGTCGACAACTTCGATGAGATGAATTTAAAAGAAGAATTATTGCGTGGTATCTATGGATATGGTTTTGAAAAGCCATCAGCTATTCAACAACGTGCTATTTTGCCATGCATCAAGGGGCATGATGTTATTGCTCAGGCCCAATCTGGTACTGGCAAGACGGCTACTTTTTCAATTTCTATTCTCCAACAAATTGATACAAGTTTGAATGAGTGCCAAGCACTCATTTTGGCACCAACGCGCGAATTGGCTCAACAAATTCAAAAGGTAAGCTTATCTTGAATTTTTGTTTGATTAGATTTTTAACTGTTTACGATGTAACATTGTTTTTAGGTGGTTATTGCTTTGGGTGACTTCATGAAAGCTGACTGTCATGCTTGCATTGGAGGAACAAACGTTCGTGATGACATGCGTAAGCTGGATACTGGATCCCATGTAGTGGTTGGCACTCCTGGCCGTGTTTATGACATGATTGCTAGAAAATCTCTACGAACTCAATTTATCAAGATATTTGTGTTGGATGAAGCTGATGAAATGTTGTCTCGAGGTTTCAAAGATCAAATTAAAGAGGTGTTCAAGTTCCTCGAAGAAGATATTCAGGTCATTCTGTTGTCTGCTACTATGCCCGAGGATGTTTTGGATGTGAGCACTCACTTCATGCGTAATCCTGTACGCATTCTTGTGCAGAAAGAAGAACTAACATTGGAGGGTATGTATAATAACCCTTAATTGGTTAGTATTTTCTTAGTTGATTAATTATTATTTATTTAGGAATCAAACAGTTCTACATCAATGTTACCAAAGAAGAATGGAAGTTTGATACTTTATGTGACTTGTACGACACTCTTAGTATCACCCAGGCTGTGATATTCTGTAACACACGTCGTAAGGTAGAGTGGTTGACTGAAAATATGCGATTGAAGACATTTACTGTATCAGCTATGCATGGAGAAATGGACCAACGTCAACGTGAGCTAATTATGCGTCAATTCCGTTCCGGCTCTAGTCGTGTTCTTATCACCACTGATTTGTTGGCTCGAGGCATTGATGTACAACAAGTCTCTTTGGTTATCAACTATGATTTGCCCTCCAATCGTGAGAACTACATTCACAGGATTGGACGTTCTGGCCGTTTCGGTCGTAAGGGAGTCGCCATTAATTTCATCACTGAAGACGACAAACGAGCAATGAAGGATATTGAATCGTTTTACAACACTCACGTGCTCGAGATGCCACAGAATGTGGCCGATCTGCTGTAGACATGCTTTGTATCTGTGAGTAGTTACTTTGAAACAAGTGAAATACAGCGTTCAAAAACGATTCAAATTTTCTTTTTTTTTTTATATATAAATACTTATATAAAAACAGAAAAACCATAAAAAAATTTAATTGAAACTATCCAATATTTTATCTTAAGCAGTTTTTTTCCTTTTCATTTTACTGTGTTTGAGTGACATGACTATTTCAACTATCCAATTTACGAAAATGATAAGTGCACATTTTAATACTTGGTATGTTTTGATTTTAAATAAAACTTATTATAAAATTTTCATTGCTTCATTTTACTTCCGTTTGATGATTCCTTCTCAGTTGTAAATATAATGTTGTCTTAAAATTGACAGCTTATTGAACATAATATTAATGTTCCTAAATGTTCAAAGTTTTATTTAAGACTGACGGTTGGTTATTATCAACACAAAAATAACTTACAAAATTATTGGAAAGTATTTGAATAAAATATAATGATTTTTATTTAAAATTACCAGTTAAGTTCTTCTTAAACAGGAGTGTGACATTCTTTAGGGGCGTCACCTTAAAAGATAAACACCAAATGAACAAGTTGGCTTGTAAAATGTTGTTGACAATTTAGTATGAATAATGGACTCATTATATTTGATGGCCTCTTCAAAACAAATACATTTGTGAGAGTTGTGAATCAGAAAAAGTTGCGCATCATGTTAGAACAACTGATGTTTTTTAAATTTCTTATTAGTTAGGTTAGGTTTAAAATTTTAGTTGAGATGATAATTCCACTAAAATTTATATTAAGAATTATAATTTGTATCATGGTACTTTTATATAAAAAATACAATCATTTTCAACATTTTGCTAAGGCCTATATTTAATGTATGACGTGGAGAATGTCCAAATCTATTATTTTTTAATGTGTTTTACTCAAAACACCAATACCTAATAATAAACAAACAAACAAACTAAAAGTGACATTTGCATTTTTTGTTTTTAGTTTCGAATATATGTTATTAATTGAACAGTTAAATACATTTTGATTAAGACGTTATTAAAGAAGCTATTAAATAAAATTGTTGGTGATGTTATTGAAGCATTTATTAAATGTTCATAACACATTTATTATTGTATTTTCACTCTTACTTTTATCGAATGAAGTGCCAGCATGTTTAAGTATCGAATGGATATTTTTTAGTGACTGCCTAGCCTCAGCCGCTGCTCCACCCTCAACCGGTTTCAACGTCTTCTCATCTAGGCCTAAAGAACCAGAAACATACAACACATTGCCCGCCTGCACCGCCTGACTAAGATTAAAAGTAAAATACAATTTTAATTCTTTTTTTGTAAATGGTAAAAATGTTTTCTTATAAAAATTTGATTAAAAAAACTAAACATTGTAAAGGTTCAATAGTACTTACTTGTAAGCTCCAGGAAGTTTTGGAACCAACGGGGAGTTTATTATTTTCCTTATTACACTCATAATATTATTATTCTTATTATGTTCAAAAATATTTCAATGAGCTATAATATTTTTCTATCGATCACATCAATATTCTACTAAAACGTTAACTCAACCTCCTGTTAAAAGATAATCACTACTACCACATTCATAATAACCAGATTTATATTTAGTAATTAACCAATAAATAGGTACACATTAACTTTATTCTACTAATTAGGTTATAGGTAATGAGGTCATTAATATTATTTCAGTAACCTAGTTGCTATTAGTTTTAATTTGTATTCTCATATCTCAGTTAACAGAAATGTAATTATTTCTGTTTCCTTTGTTTGGTATAGCTTTAATGTTTAGTAATAATATTTATTTTTAAATACTGAGAGATAACTTTTTTAGTTTTTGCATTATGATAATATATTATAGTAACATTTTATATTTTCATAATCATTTCATAATAATATTCTAATGATTAATTTATTTCATGTGATTTATATGGGGTGTTCAGTATTTTATTATATTTATATTTATTTATTTTTAATTTTCTGTGGTACATTTAATACCGATGTCTAATGATTTATTATTAGACGTAACTGTGGGAATTTATATTTCAAGTTTTTGCACTTTTTTTATAACTGCCTAGAGAACATGATTTTTGTATATAATAATTTTAAAATTGAGTTACATTATTGAGTGTTTTTCTAAAACTAAAAGTTTGAAGTAGTTTAATGCGTGTTTTTTTTTTAAAGGAAATTGTTCATAATACAATTTACTCCTCGTTAAGTTCATAGTAAATACTTTCATTTTTTACTTGTTTTCCTTAAATTTGTATGTACCTATATTATATAAATTTTTTTTTCGTTTTGAAACCAGTTAGGGTAAGAGATAAGCATGTGTAATATATGCATAATAATAAAAAACAAAAATCAAAAATGTGTTTTATTTTGTTTACATGTCTATGAGTTATTGTGCTCGTCATGGTTTTATACTGATTCCGTGAATAATATTATGTTATAATGGTATAGATTTTTTTCTTTAGTCAAATATTTAATGTTTCATATTTATTGATCCCCCTTTATCAATACATGTTATTTATCTGGAGTTAGGTTAGTTAAAAATAACGTTTTGGATATGGATTTTTAATGACAGTGATATTTTGTTAGGTGTTGATCTGCTATTGTGAATGTTGATGGTTTTATACTTGTAGAGTATTATTTCTATTTGGTTAATCTTAATGCAGTTATTCTTAAATAATATGAGGTACAACTTAAGAGCAATATACACAAGTCCACTCCGTGGCCGACCATTGGTGTTCCAAAAGTATCATGCAACTAGAAATATGTAGGGCTAAAATACAAGTGTATCATAGACACAGATAAGGAATACTTGTAATGCCACCCAATCAAAGTGTCTCTCTCCCGGTGCACTTAGAAAATGTCTAGTATAAAAGTTCTAAACATTATGAGAATTAAAATTTCTGTTTTTAAGTTTTTGTTACTAAATGTTAAAGGTTATAAATTATTAGCCTTATATAAATATCTTGACAAAGATTGCATGTTTTTAAAGTTCCATAAGAAGCGAGTAGAAAAATAGTATATACTACTAATTGTTTCAGAATATGTTTTATTTGTTTATTATAATTTAGATAAAATCAGTTAGTAGTAAAAATCTTAATTGAACTGAATTTGAATATTATAACAAACTTTTATTTTGAATATTTTGGTACAATATCCGAGTATAATTTAAAACATAAAGAAATTTAAATGGTAAGTTTAGAAAACAATGTAAAAAATGAATATATAGTTTAATAATAGTTTAAATCCTGGTAAAAGAAAAGATAATGAATTAAATTGAAAATCTAACACAATATTATCACGGATGTCGTGTAATAAATAGTGGAGACTGCTCGAGTACAGCATTTCTGTAATTGTTATAAGAGATTTTGTGTTTGGTTTGTTTGAACCTTATGATACAATAATGTTTGATTATATATTATTGGAAGAAATTATGTGTTAGGATAACAGTTAATGACTGATTTTAAATCTGTATAAAAAAGTGATAACAACGAAGGGTTCAATGCAAGAAGCTAGGAGTTATTATTCTTGTATAGTATTGTACTCAATAAATAGTGCTTATGGTAATTCAGAATATATTATCATTTTATTTTACCTTTAAGACTTAACCAATAGTGATTTTAAAAAAGGCTACTGAACATGTTTGACAAACCTTCATATCATTATCTACTAACAAATGGAAATTTTATTTGGATGTTACATACTGAGTAATGAAAGATATAACAGGTAATTATACTTATACTAAACCTATATTTTATTTTTTATCTTTCAACATCTAATGATTTATCCTAATAATATAATTGAAAATAAGCGTTTCAGTTATATTATTATAATAATATTATACACAATATACAATTATATAGTATTAACCTTGAGTTGTACCATTTTTCTAATAAACGGTAAGTATACAATATTGAAAATTTAAAATATTTGAAATTTCTTTAGGTCTCTCGATTGAATACAATCTGGTCCTAAAAAAACATTTTATAGTAAATATTCATACGTTTCATAATTTCGGTCATTATAATACAAAACCATTAAATTCCATGTGCTGTACATGTAAAAAGGACATCACTTCTATCCGACGTGCATTGTGGCGCACGCGATAATCCCAGACTATATTTTTTGCCTTGGCCAGCTGTGTTTGGCGTCCTTTTTATAATGTTCATGGCGCACAAATTATTTATTAATGTGCTAGTATTTAAGATGATTTATGATATATAATATATAAATTAAGATCGTAAATATTGTTTTAATTCATGGGGTCTAGTCAAATCAGTGATCAGTGTGGTTAATGGAAAAACTCATATTATTAAATTAATAATACAATATTAATATTTTTAATAATTCATATAAGCTTCGTTGCCTTTGTATTGACAGAATCGACGAGGTTACTTAAACCTCTTAATGTATTATGAGATGCGGCCTTGGAAGAGTAGGCACCTACTACCTAGGGGCTTAAACTTAAAAGTAATAAACATTTTAAATGCATCCATTCCTTGTTTTCTTCAAATTGAATTTGTTATGTTACGTGTAAAGTTAACTTATTTATATTGTATTATTCAAATCTTCATAAATAGACTACACAATTCATGAATTCAATGTATATGTTAAAATGTATTTCACAGTAACAGTCTTCATTAGTCTTAATACAATTTTAATTAAAGTTAACTCGGCTGCTCAGTATTAGTGATGGCCAGTGTTACTGGTGGAAGTTACTTTTATTAAATTACATTACTAATTCCTTATCAAAATTGCAACTTTTGTTACTTTTTTATATTTGGTCAAGTTGCATTACTTTGAGTTTAAAAAGTAACTCAATTACAATAGAAGTTACTTTTTTTTGAAAATATCATTGGAACTTTATAATCCTGTTGTCAGCACTACAATATGAAATTATTAGCAGATACTCATTTTGCCACATATTAATCTTTATTTTTAACAATGCAGAGAAGAATTCCATTACAAAAATAACACTTTATCATTCAATAGCTATAAGAAAAATATCATAGTGTTTAGGACATTTTACTAATGATTTATGATACCTGTATAATATCTTTTAATATTTATATACATTATTAATAAGTTCTAAAAATGTATCAAACCATAATAAAGTAATGAGTAATTTAGTAAATTACCTACCATCAAATTACTTGGAAAGTAATTTTGTTACAGTAACTTAAGTCAAGTTACTCCCCCACACTGGTGATGACTTAGCATTGCACTCAAAGTTAAATAATAATAACATAGCATTAGCTTGCACCAAGGCTAGTCTGAAAGTTAACTTATATTGACTAGTGCCCAACACACAGTTTCTGTATTTTAAACTGCTTTTTTAAAAATCATATCAATAAATTCAACATACAATATATTTTTATTTCATTTCTAGTTATTATATTTTTAAATTGTCGATGAAACCGTTTTAATGTTTATTACTTCATAGTAAATTATCAGTCATTAGGTACTTTTTCAGAATTTAAAAACAATACATTAACTAAGTACAAAAATATTTATTTATAACTTATGGCTTGGTTACAAAAATAATGAGGAATTATGTTTCTGATTTATAGGAAAATTAAATACCTTAGTTAAAGAGCAATACAATTAATAATAAAAAGTTTTATAAAAGTGAACTTCTTACAAATTAGCAGTCAATGAATTCTTAGCTTAGTACCGGTGCTGAACTCTCCAATAATTTTTGGCATGGTAATAGTTTACAGGCGTATTGATATTGGTTCCAACATTTCTAACATGTTTAACCGCATTGCTAGGCATCCTATTCATAAGATTCAGTTCGGTATTCATAGTATTTATATCATTTAGTAATTGTTTGTATTTTTCATAATATGAGCGTTGATGTTCTTTACAAACTGATATATTAACCATTTGTTTTGCATAACGTGATTTGGTGGCCATGACTTCAGCAGATTTGTCTATGATCATGTTTCGAAACTCTTGTTGAGAAATTTTGATAGATTGTTTGGATTCAATCTAAAAGCAAATATCAATTAATAAACCAATTACATGTTCCCCACAAATATATTTTGGTAATATAAATTCTTACCAATAAACATAGTGGCCATTCCACCTTCTCTTTGGGTAATTCATTGTGTAATACTTTCCTAACAAAAGCTGCTATTTTCCTAGCGTTTGCTTTGTCATCTCTTTCAGTTTTTGCTGTTCGTGCATTGGTGTCTTTGATGTTTGAGCTCTCACCACTTTTATTGAGTGAATGCTTCCTTCCATCAAAAGAGGATGGAAAACTTCTGCCATTGCCTTTGATTCGTTTGGAATCCTTAGGGCTATTTCTTAACTTCTCAATAATGCTGAACTGAGTGTCTAGATCACTCATCATAATTTCATCATTGTTTTTCTTGGTTGGAGTAAACGCATTCAATTTTTTCTCCACCTGTTGGTTTTTTGCTCCTCCGGCCGGACTATTAAACTTGTCATCGTGTTTCATGACTAAAATTGTAATTTTAAAATATTTAATAACAAATATAATCTTCTAATAATTAACAAATTATAATATAATATATTTCCAAACTGCTATGTAGTGTGTTACTTCTAAAACACAATTTGTGTTCTAATTATTACCTTTAGGTACTAATAAAAAGTACAACTAATAAACTGCCAAATATTTTAAAATAAACCTAATTTTAATTTGCTACAATCATACTATATAACTTTACCATATAAGTAATAATTAATATAAACACTAAGGTGTATAAGGAACAATACTCTGATCACAGATAAATAAATTAATAAAACAACTTGTTAATTTAAAACCAGATGTTGCACTTCCGCTCAACCCATGGAATTCTCCGAAAATCAAAATGCATGGACTAAAATCATAGACCTAATAACCAGGTTAGGTTAATAGGTCTATGACTAAAATATTATATCTTATATGGACATATGGTCCATGCACAGACATCATTCTATATAGTGTAATACGTCTAGTTAGCCAACTTTACTCTTGCTATCAGTTGAAGCCACGATTAAAGATTATATATACTTTAATATATCTTTAATCGTGGTTGAAGCCTGTCAGTAAGTTGGCATCTCATGTTATTGTACATGGTAAATATTAATTATGTTTTATTATTTATTCTAAACCTGTTGTTTAAAAATAAAATTTTTTTATTTTATTTTATCATAAAAAACGATGTTATTTAAATTTTTTTTGTACATATTTTTGTATAACCATGATATAAGCAGCGTGGTATGATCGTGAAATTCCAGACTTGGTTCAGGTTCGCGCATACGTCACTTGCTTATCCTTATTATCATATCGTCGTTCGATTATTACTATTACACATTACGCTACGTCATATGCTGACCATAGGATCTGACAGTCAAAAAGTTACGACCATACCTTGTTGTTTTTATCTTGTGTATAATTGTGGTATAATGAATGTAAAATTTTTGGCCTTTGTCATTTTGCCAATATTGAAGGCGGGCAGGCCCACAGCACGGACTTAGATATCTTAGTCCGTGGCCCACATATAATAAAGAGATGGAGGCTATTATCATGCGGTCCTGTGTTATTATCAGTTTTGAGGTTATATGGGGTAAATATTTTTCGCGCTCAAACTAATGGCGTTTGAATTGCACTATTGAATATTGATACAAACCACAGACTAATTTTTATAACCATATATTTTATGTAAGGTGAGACCAGTCGTCCCGTTTAAAAAAAGGGACTGTCCCTTTTTTGGTCATCATGTCCCGTTGTCCCGACAAACTTCGAACGGGACGCTTTTTATCTCATTTTTAGAAGATGGTTTCGTTTGAATCATCGACGTAACTAGGGGGGGGGGGTAGCCCCTCAATTTGTGTATTTAGGTTAGGTTAGGTATACTATATATTGTACTTATTTTATTATTTACATTCTGTTTTTTTAATGACGAGTTAATACTTTCATTTTATTGTTTATTTTTAATATTGATTTTAGAGGACAGTTACGCTTACTGTGGGGAGGGGGGGGAAAGTTATATTGAACATTAGTTTTCTAGGACTCTAGCCTCTGTAACTATTATATCCTAGTTACGCCTATGGTTTTAATCATGTTATTTTCGTATTAT
This sequence comes from Myzus persicae, assembly GCF_001856785.1. NCBI lineage: Eukaryota > Metazoa > Arthropoda > Insecta > Hemiptera > Aphididae > Myzus > Myzus persicae. The sequence goes on from NW_019100468.1 coordinate 425,005, forward strand.
TATATTATATTTGTGAAAAAATTTGGCTGTATGAAATTAATACAAAACAGATTTACTCATAGGTATACTGGTATACATATTTAAAATTACAAATCAAATTTTATAATAACGGATACACTTTTCGTGGAACGAACGTCGAGTCTCAATGTCGACGAACAGTAAAATTAGCGATAAGCAAGAGACATATTATATGACGTAAATGCATAATATGTCGTTCTACGAGCTTAAATATATGTAATATAATATTATTTATAATTTTGCAGTCAATGATATTAGATATTAAAATTATATTGATTCGATTGTTATTATTATTATATTATTCTATTTTTTCCATTATCGTTTTTATAGTGTCCGTGTTCTTTCGTCTTTAAAAGGAGTTTCGTATTTATCGGTATTCGGTAATAGTTTTTGGTTTGCACTGTTCACTGTTGACAGTCGATCAGTGAATTCCTTTACGTTAAATCGTTTTGTATTTTGAAATTGACTCGAACCTATCGATATTTTTCCTAACTTTTAAAAATAATATTTAAGATGCCCAAGAGAAAAAAATAATCCTAAACATTTAAACACTTTTATTATTTAGGTTATTTACTCAAAAATGATAAAGTTATAAGAAAATAATTGCTTGGGATAACACTTAGATTTGTATTTTTACTCTATACAGTTGTGTGCATAAGTGTGAACGTATATTGAACTTATATGGAAGGGTTTTTCTTGGGAGGGGGGGGGCAGAGTAACAAATGTCCCGTTTTTTATTTTCATTTTTTATTTTTTTTATTTTATGGTCATCCTATCTTAGTCTATGATGAAAACAAAATATTGTAGTCAGACTTGGATAAAATAATTTTAAAAAGTATTTGGAATAAGTACTTGAATGCTTATGAAAAATAGTATTAGGAATAACTATGTATTCCAATACTTTTAAAATAAGTTTTTGTCTTAAGTATTAAACCAATGATACTCTTCTTTGAGAAAATTTGAAACTAACTTCAACATATTTAATTTAATAACTCTGAATATAATGTATTTTATGTTGTTGATACTTTAAACCAACATTAAAAGGATAACAAAGACAAAAATTACCTTAATGGAACAGCTTTGGGATTTACAATTTTTTGACTATTGCTAAAGATGTAACTATTTTTTGAAAAATGTTTGCATACTCTATGATATTTAGAAATCGGTATTTTAAGATTAAGTGTATGAATCCACAATTGCTTTTTAGTTATGTTTTTAGGAAATCGTAGAAAAATAAAATTATATGCGAGTAAAAAACCTTATGCATTTAATCCCGAGATGTTTATCTAGGCTAAGAAAATATAGGGTAATTTATTGGGTTATTTAATTATTACATTTCTTACAGATGGAAAGAAATATCTTCATTGTTGTTTTTAGAATATAAGACAAACAACTCATGAATGGACTATAATAAATTATCAAGATATTTTTATTGAAGTTATTATAGTAGACAATACTACAATAGTAATAATAATATATATATATTATAATAGAATTATAGAATTAATCAGAATTTAAAACACAAAAGTCAAAGGTGAGAGGTTAATTATGTATAAAATTGATCTTTCAGATGACGGTGATATATGATTCTGGACCATTGGTAGGTCTTGGCTAGTGTAATAACGCAAAAATAGAATAAAAGAATATAATAAGATGAGAAAATCACCGTAAATGTTAGTACGACGCCTGCCGACACTGATATTTAAGATGATCTAAATTTACGTTAATACCTTCCTCCTGATCGTCGGAGGGTTCTCGAGGTCGCGCGTGTTCTCGAGAATTTGATGAAATACACTTCTATGATGTAAATGTAAATGCATGCACATATAATTTAATATAGTGTAGTCAACAATACTGTATTTTATATTTTAATATGTTTTACCTGACTCGCAGTTGTCACTGGGTTGGCAGTAGGAGTTTTAGGTGACACAAAATTAGTTATTCAAGATACTCGAAAAAATAAAGTAACACACTGATTATGCTCGTAAAAAAAAAGAGTCCAGTTGTCGCTCGTAGAATTCGGTATGCAGAGGTGTTGTCAATCTGTTTTCGCGGTGCGCCTGCACTCGTGAGAGATTGTGTGATTGAGGAGAGGTGCTCATGCACTGACGAAGGGACGATCCGGTTGTGCCGGCCAGAGAGTGATAGGCGGCTTCATCAAAAGGTTGTTTTGTACATCCGATTTCTCTTCTGTGACAAGGGCCTTTTTTACCATACCTTTTCTCCGGCGGCATGTAAGAAAGCCACACGTCCTACGCTCTACAGTTGCAAACATAGGTACGTGTCGATTTCTTAATCCCTGATCGTATAATATAATTAGACAATTTTGTCTTTTATCTTTCCGATTTCTACGTGTGACAGTCTGGCCGTTATGGCGTTATTTATTTATTTGTTATATCTTAAATAATTGTTACAATGATGTGTGAGCATATCATTACACTAGTTTTAGGGTGGCTCAACCTAGAAGTGTGGTGGATATCTTCTGTCATTTTCAATACAATTTGCTAAAATATATAATAAGAAAACGCTGATATCTATAATTGTCCGGAGCAATAGATATTAGACACGATAATACTAAACTCGGGCGATTGCGCGATTGTAATCTCTCAACTGAACTTGATCACTGTTGTTTTTGAAATATAAAAATACTATGTATTTAAGAAATTATTATAATGAGCATCAAATTTTAAACTGAAACTTATGGGGCAACGGGTACAGTATCGTTACAGGCAATACAATTTATTTTCGCGCTTTTAAAGTACACAGCCTTAGACTAGGTATGTTACACGTAACACGTCACTGGATATAATAATTGTGGCCGTTGAATTTTGATTCTGTATTAACTGTGTATACATTTTTGGGTAGATATGCTAGTCAAAATAATTAATTATTATCTACCCTAGATAACTAGACCTTTTTACAGATCAAAAATCGCTTAAGCTTGTTAGTTAGTTTAGAAATGTAATTTATCTCAAAAATCTGGAAAAAACTAGTGAAATTGGACTTTTATTATTTTATTTCATACATTTTTATTCCGAATAAGTAATTTTTATATTAATAAATTAAAAAAAGTTAACAATTTATTGGGTGTAAAAATCAGAATAGACTACTGCAGCAGCTGGCATATACTGAAATATAATTTTATGTTTATTTACATTTTTTAACTTTTTTTAAATTAACTGACCTCGACCCTGATCTTCTTTCCAATTTTTTTTGTTCTATACTACCATATTAATACAGAATATATTAAATATAGGGTTTAATATTGGTACTAATGATTGATTTTTTTCCTGCTTTTCTCTCCATTTGTTTATGATTTACACAAATTCTTTTATTTTGTAGGGTTAAACTCGGGGACGGAAACCGGTTTTAGCAAAATGGGTTAAAAATCGGTTTTGATGATTTATTTTAACCGTAATCAAAGCGAGAGCAATAAGACAAGAGAGTGGTTTTTAAGCCCTAGGGCCTAGATTAAAACTCATGATGATTTGAACGGTGACCAAAACCGAAACCGTTTTTTTTGATTAGTGATTAACCTGTTTTTTTAAATTAAACGATTAATGATACTTTTTTTTATTAGCTTTTAGTTTTACTATTACAGCTCAACAATTAGTGATACTTATATTATAATTTCAAAAATATCCGAGCATAAAACGAGAGTCGATATTCCGTGAATATAACGGTTAGACTATACAATTCTCAGTAGATATAATAAATATAAATTGAATTCCACTTATATTTTGTTATGTACATACTATTAGGTAAATATTATATTTTATATATAAACCTAGTATTTAATATATTATCATATATATTTTTTCGTGTTTTGTGAACATAGTCTGTTATGCACTTATGCAGTTATTAGCCATTTAATTAAGATTTTGAATTTTCCAGGATATTTAATACCTGCTTAATTAATATAGAGATTAGTTTGATTAAATTTGTAAATACTGGTTACTTATGAATTCTTAGTTATTAGGTAGTTATTCTGATCTTAAATAATATAATATATAGTGTCCGACATCGTACAGTCGTAATAACTTGTTATTGGAAAAAATATACTTACAAATTATTAATAGACCGTATATAGTCTTTTATTATTTCGTTTAAATGTATTATGATTTGTGATTCCGTATTTTCGTGATGTGAATTTGAACTCCATGTGAGTGTACTGTCTATTCGCGTTAAGCTGTTATTCGAATGTTCTAATCGTTATAGATTAGTAAATAATAAGTTTAAGGCTATTTATGTTTGTAGCTAATAGGTTTTTTCTTGATATTTTAAATTCTTTTTATCTAGGAAAAAAGTTATAGGTGTAATAGTTATATTTTATAGTTAAATGTTAATGTTATAGTTATAAGTGTATAGTCGTTAGTCAAGTATGAACTCAATTGAAAAGGTATTGTATTAAAAATACTTAATTTTTTTTTAAACCTGTATATGAGTGGTTAACCAAAGACCAAAACCATAGTAATAGAAAACCGGGTTTAAAAACCGACATCAAAACCTATGACTTTTATTTTGGTTATTAACACCTCCCCGGTTTTAAAAAAACCTTAAGTATACAAACTGGTTTTAAAAACCAAAACCGCCAAATTTTTTTTGGGTTCCCGTCCCTGATTAAAGTGGTAGGTACAAAATGTCAAGGTCAAGGGTGTAGTGTGAAATATATTTTAATTTTAGCGTTCCATGCAATGTTTTCTCAAAATATGAATTGCCTTTGTTAACAGGTATCAAAAATATCCATAGCATGTATAATAAATAATAATAATACCTATAATATATTAACTTTAATTGAATAAGTACAAAAAATAGTTTGATAAGATCACCGCCACTAAAACAAACAACTGTCCGGTGACCAACATGAACAAGCTAGGGCCGTTTCGCATCAGTTGGTAACGTAGTTTGTTAGCACGCTTGTAGTATAAATTGAAAATTCCATGAAACAAGATAATACTAATATTATCTCAGTTCATGATAAATATTTATGATCTAGAATGCGGGATGTTGAACGCAAGTTGGGACTTTGCGAGGCTCATCGCCAATTTTTTTTAGTAAAAAAAAAATATACTTCTACAAAAAATACTTACTGAAAAATATAAAATTATAAATTTTCGAAAAAAAAAATTACTCTTAACGGGGAGAAATTATTTCAATCAAGCTTCTATGCCTCTGCAGCGCACCACTGTACCGTTTGAAGAATTAGTTAAAGGGGACGCCTTGTAAGCGCAATCAGAGGTAGGGGTACTGAGTTCCCTACGTCGCCCCACATTAACACCTGATCCTTTTACCAGCGATCGGTGTGCATTGCAATTGTATTGCATAGGTTTTTGGTACATAATATAATAAAACAATAATAATTGTGTAGTGTGGGCGTTAAATCGTTTGGCTGCGCTGTGCGTATGAGACCTGCCGAAGAACAACGTCGCCGCCGTCGCCACCTGCCACCACATAGAGCCGAGGGAAAACCACCCCCCCCGGGGGCGCGCGCGTCCGGCACGTCGGCCGAGTGCCGACGACAAACGCGGCGTACACTTTCGCACACGACCGCAGTCTGCCGCCAAACGCCATCCCGTTGGGCCCGCCGCCGCCGCACGTCCGCAAAATCGTTCGCTTTCGTCGTCGTCGTCGTCGCGCCCGTATCCGCCGTCGTCGCTCTCTCCGTGAGACCATGTGTCGTCCACCCGCGTCCGACCGGTCGCCGTCGCAGCCGTCGTTGTTTTCGCCGTTGCCGCCGGAATGATGACATTAAATGAATAAATAATTAAATTAGTGTGATGGTCGCAGTCTCTTTCTTAACCGTTTCGCGCCATTTCTCCACCGCGCGCCACGAGATTGATTTTGAAAATTGGAAATCATATTAATAAATCCATCTGTGTTTCAACGTATTTCTCCTCCTGTGTCTTAGACGGTTTTTGATTTTCGTTTTTCGCACTCCACGAGTGTAACAATCGCCGCTTGCTGCCCTCGCCGTCATGGAGGCGGACCTCCGGGTTCTCCTAGTCGTTTGGATACTGTCCACCATGGGAGCATCACCTGAACTGGCATCTGAAGGTAAGAAAATATCGTACGAAAATGCACTAGGTAGTGTATATAAGTTAGCTTCTGCAGCAAATAAATCCTACATTTTATGTTTTGGGATCCAAGAGTTAGGACATGAAAAAAACGCAATGAAGTGTCCATATAAAAAATAATAAATAAATAATGCCGTGTGTAATAATATATTATAATAACAGTCCTGTAAAACTTTATAATTTCATACATAGGCATGTACCTCATAGACGACAATATTTTTATTATGTCACTGGATATTTCGATAAATATTCAAAGTTTAAAAAAAACCCAAAATAATTTAAAATATTGAATTGTATTTACATCGAGAATTTATGTACTAATAAATAGATTTTCACTTTCACTCCAATAGTCCAATGTAGTTTTCTCAGAGAAGGACGGTAACAACTTACATCTCATTATTGGCTAGACGAATATTATTTTTATTTCATCGTTATAGTCAGGTACCCGTTATATTTAAATTGTTTTTGAAATATATATTTTATACATTTGACAGTTTTGTAGGTATACGTGTTATTCTTTAACAGTCTAGAATGTCTAAAATATCTAATAATTATTTTCTTAAACTTACAACTAATTCAAAGTTTCTAAAAATCAAAATTACTACAATAATAAATTGTAAAATAATTATAATAAAATTTGAATATCAAGTTATTGTTTTTTAGTATGCTAAGTATATAATGTTGGTAAAACATTTTTTTTACGATAAATTATATTAAGTTTAAAGTAAAATTAAAATCGTTGACATTAAAATGATATAAGTACACTTGCATAATATTATATTTTTGTTAGTAGATGTGCTTAAAAAATACAAATATAATATTAAAATGATTTGTTTCAAAACTTGTTAATAACTTAAAGTATAAAAATGTGTAGGATTTTAGTGTTCCTGTATCGGGCGTCTTAACATTTTAAATGTATGATAAATTATGTTTGAAAAAGAATTGTGTATGTATAGAATTCGATTACTGCAAATATGGACAATCTTCGATTGCTTGCTAGTTTGCTCATCTTTATAAAAGTAATTGAAATCAAATTTAAAAGTATTATTTAAAATTTTTATTTTATAAGCTTACTCCTGAAAAAATAATTGTCTAAAGAACTAAATTTCACCAAGTATGCGCTATTTTTGATTGCCTACATTTCTTTTTAACAATTCAAGACATTATAAATTTTATTTAAAAACATTTTCTTATAAAAATCAGCTTATGTAATATGTACAATTTAAACTATTATTATACTCATATAAATACAATACTATTTTACATTTTTTTAATGTTACTTAATTTGTTTTATTAATTTTTACTAATATATTCTTGATTTTTAACTTATAATTATAGAGCCTGAATTCAAATGCCCTCAAATAGCTTTCCAACGCAATTATGCTTTAAATATTTGAATAATATGAATCAAATAAGCTACTGATAGAAAATAGATGGTTTAACTTTCGGTATTTTTAACAATTTATCTTAACTAAACTAACAACAATACAAAAATCAAATACCAAACATAGGAATTCTCAGTAAATAAACAGTAAAGGTAAACTGGAAATAAATGCGATCGCGATGTATCTCCAACTGAATAATTAGCTGTTAATCGTTCGAGTCTCGAAAGATACCACATACAATAATATCTGGAGATTGATAAAGACGCTATCGCATTCATATACAGAGCCACTGCCATTTTATGAAAAATACCTAAACATTTTTAAAGCAAATATTATTAAAACATTATTTCTTGATGTAATATTTTGAATTTCCTAATTTACATTAAAAGCTCATACATTCTACTAAAATATGCACTATAAATTAATAAAATGTCCTAAAAATACAAAAAATTCAAAATATTAATGTTTCAATTTTGAAGTTTCTGTTAGATGAAACGAATTACGTACTTGAAATGTATTGCTCTAGAGCACCCAAAAAATAATGTACTTTGTATTGAAATTCTGGCCTTACTATAAACGATACACTTTATGTATTAAAAAAATTCAGCTTGATAGATAATTAATAATTTATTTAATGTTAACCATTATTTATTACTTATTAGTAAGTTATTAGCTATTATAGTATATGCTAGTAAATAATATATTTATTTGAATTTATATATCTTTACCGCACGAATATAAACATCTTAAATTTATTATTGAATAAATAATAATTTTTTTTACTACCAAACTAATTAAAAATTAAAATGAAGATCTTAATGCACTATTGTTATTAATTGTTGATTGAAACTAACAGTTTGATTTTAATATTATTTAAGTATAATACAAATATGTTAACTAAATTATTACATCTTTAAACATTACTTCAATGTAGATACTATAAACAAAAATAAATATATTCCTTGTCTCTTAGTGTAAAATAAATTCAAGCTTATATTGTTTTTAGTGTTATGGTTACTGACTTAGTGACTTCTGAGGGTTTGTTGTTTCTGCATCATGATGACAATATTGCATATTTGAGCTACGTAGTAGAATTAAGGCTGCCTAATTCGTATATTATAATAATTTTAGTTAATTGGTTACGTTGTAAACTCAATGGTCAATACTCATATAAAATAGAAATATTATAACATCGTAATATCGTATACTCTAAATTAAGAATCATAATTAATGAAATAAAAAAGTTAGCTAATTTAATGGATATATTTCTATGATTTTATTCAATACAGGTAAAGACTAAAGTTAAGTGGTACAAAAGTTATACTTAGATATTTAAGAATTATGATGTAAAACTTCAAATATTTATAAGTAATCATTCAATAATTGCATTTCCAAAATATGAATACTCAGATTTCTTATTTATATTTATTTTATAAGAATAACACTCAGAATCGTAGTCATTGGGAATTGCTACAATTGTTATAATGTTTTTTAAATTTTAATGTCGATGACATTTATTTTTAATTTTTTAAAGTAAAACACATGAGTTGGGTAAGGTATATGGTATATTAGGTATACGTAAATTAAATAATAATGATACATTTATAATACCTAACATTAATTTAATCTGTCCAGTATTCTGATTCTTTGAGAAATGCGAATATATTGATTATTAGAAGTTGTGGCCAGATGAGGGTTTATTTCCTTAGATATTTTGTTTTTATCCATTGCCGGTGCATATTGTATGGCACCTTTGTGTCACATTTCCGGGCAATGTGTTTAACAGAATAAATATGTCTTTTAACTGTCGTTTATGCTTCAGATTTGTACGAGTTTTAAAGTTTTGCTTTTATATTTTTTGTGATACTGATCATTTTACTTTTGATATTCTTGTTTTAAATATATGGTTTAATTTTTTAAAATTATATCTAAAAGTTCTTTGTTGGATATATTACAATCCGAGTAAATTGAGAACAATTCAAAATATATTTTATTATTTTCGAATATATGTTATAGTGTTCAAAGGTGATAGCATTTACTGTTAAATTTTTTACCATTGAATATTTGCATTGTCAGTTCTGAATAGGCATGTATGTTTTCTAAGAATCTATTTAACAATGTTGATGCAATTTACTTTTGTATTTTGACAGTTTCTAGATTTAGAGTTTCAAGTGTTTTGGTAGAATTAAAAGCTGATGTAGGTGCAATGAAGGAGTATAAAGGGGTGATTGGATAAACATATCTTATATAGTTGGTTTCATCATAGCTATACCTAGTTCATTAGGACGGACGCAGGAAGTCACCTTAGAATCTTAGATCTTCGTGTTTGATAAAAACTTGGCTATTGAAACTTAAAATAGATATGCGAGAATATTCTTCAATACATTTGTAGTGTTGAATCACATAGTAGTTTATTTAGTTTGTTGAATTTGTTTTCTTTGACTTCGGGAGATATATTTGAATATAGGTACATACGATAATACATGATTCTTTTGTTAGGATTATATAATTTGCGTAATTTAAATACGTGCCCTTGTATTGAAATAATTAGATTGTTATTTAATGAACTATTTACTAATAACTCGTTCGATAAAAAAATGAATATTAGATTTTTAGATAATATTTATCCAAATATTTAGATAGTAATTAGTAGTAACTAGTGGTTTTACAATTTTGCTCATAGCAATAATATAATCTTTATGAGGTAAATTGTAATTTATATTATAGGTCAATATAGATTGATTTTTTTTTTGTAATTAACTATTTGTAATAGTTGATGCAAAAGATTTTTCGTTTTGGTCGAGGAATGAGGAGTTTCCCGAGGTTTATCGATGAAGACATTTTTGGTATACACTTACTCGATATGATAAAATATTATTCGTGAATATTTGATTTTAAGTAGTAGATTCATTTTAGGAGATTTTAAATTTTGTTTTAGATTTTTTACTGTGTAATGATTGAATTGGTTTTATGAATTAATGAACTTTGAGAAAGAGATGCGTTGTGTTCATTTTCGCGAATACAGTTTGCACCTACTTTAGTGGTATGTTCATTTACGTATTATGTTGGTGTTTTTGTGGTTTAACAAATATAAGCATATTAATATATTACCCATGTGTAATGATATAGACACAATAATATAGCTTACTTCTATCGGAAGCTAATTATTAAAGACGGCGCTCACAATAATATATGTAGATTTCTTGTCTGTGTGGTGTTCGATCGCGAAATGGTGAGATACTGGGACTTATTATTCAAAAAATATGTAAACATGTATATAGTTCTTATAATATATTTATGATTTTAACCTAATAAAATTACTTATCTTTTAGAACCTAGTAAGTACTGTGATTTGTAATCAGCGGAATGTGTGGTGTTAATATAATAAATCAATAGTCAGTAGACAATATAACTAATATACCTAATATAATATAATATAATACGATTTTAAGATAATAATATTAATTTGGTAAAAAGATGACACTTGACTACATAATAACAGCTGACAATTAATTTAGGTTTTATTTCCGACTATTAGTTTATACATTTTGTATTTAAAAAAAATCTTAATTGATTTTGTAAAAAACTAGTTTTGCTAATTTTTTTTTTTGGTTTTTTTCAACACTTGAAAATAACCAGAAATTTTTTACTTTTGATTTTCCAAAGTACCAACTAGATTCCTGTCTTTCTTTTCCTTCAAGAAAAGACATTGAAGTCGAAGCATTTTTACTGCCCCAATATGATGACAATCACAAAAAAAATACACATCATTGTAAAATCAATACATTTATCGCTGATCTCAGAATATAGAACTATATCCTTGTAAATTATTATCTAGTGCAATATCTTTTTTCATTACTTGACTATACATTTTTAATCTTCTGTCATAAAAATTTAAGTAGTTATTTAATTGTATCATCCATATGCAAACATTGATTATTATTTCTAGTACCTATAGTTAAGTTGTATTACATTTGAAGAATCCTATTTCTTGTATTTAGATAAAGAATACAACATTTTGTACCAATAGTATTTTTAATCTGACTAATAATATTAATAACAGGGATTTAATGATAAATTGAATTATTTGCTTCTTTATACAACTGACTAATAATAATAAAAAAATTAAATTACTGCATTGTTCTTTCCAAGTTAAAAAATACAATATAAAATGGAAAAAGTAGTTAGTGATAACATGAGGTAATGTATATACACATAAATATAGTAAAATTGTTGGCCCTATATACGCTCAAACGAAGAACAGATAAGGCTTATTTAACCCTTTAGTCTTTTTGTTCTGAAATTCATTCTTGTGGAAATAATGTTTAAAAAATAAAAACTTCACTAATTTCGTTACCAAATTAAATTTTAGATATTATTTGCGAGACAAAACAAAATCCAATGCAACCTAACTTAAGGTCATCATATTACAATGAACCCCTATACCGTGTTTCGAGTCATAAAATGTTGGACGATAACAAATTGTGCTTTTGTAAAACTATCTTTGTATTGCAGTACTATTATCACCCCAAATATTACCTATATTAAAAAAAACTTTTATCTATATATCATAATAAAACTTAATTATTGTATTTCAGAATCTGAGCGAATCAAGTAATACCTACCAACATTTGTTTCAGAATGATTATATTTGTATGCAGCTATGCGTAATGCGCATGTTACCATTTTTTGGATAAAGTGACATCAGTTACAAAATAATTCATAAGCGAACTGAACACATTCTTTTTCAAAACAACCAATTTTGGTTTGTTTGTTAATTTTAATTCAGAAATTTAATCTAATCTAAAAATTTGAGTCATTAAATATTCAACGATTATATTTTGATCAAGCGTTATATAGATGCAAATTACTTAATTAAAAAAATCTTATTCTTATCATGATTCAACAATTTCAAATATTGTGTATACCTATCTGTTTAAGATTTAAATATGATGCTCCAGATTCGTTATAATATTTATAATGAATAAATTATTTAACACTGGACAGTGGTGGGATATAGTCATAGAGGCGTATTTGATTAAGACTGATATAACATTTTATACATTAGCTACTGGTCGTTCAGAATGTTTTTTTTTTAAATTGAATGATTTGTCTCTATTTTGAATTGTAGAATAATAAAAATAACTTTTTTTAAATTTAGCTAGTATACTTAACCCACTTCATTTAAAATATTTATTCAGTTAAGGATATTTAATTTTCCTTCTATATTATTATTATACACGTTAGTCACGTTGTATATATAGATATTTGTATTCAATCCAATTGTCCGACAATATGTATATGTTTGCTGACATGAACATTTTATGCTAGGATTTAGTTAAAATTTCACGATCAAACACTTGAAATATTCATTGAAAATAGCATGTTAGTTATACTATGATTAAGTGTTTTCAGGATTTATTGTTTTGTTTAATTAACCTGTAACGATAATCCCAGATTTTGTAGCCTAAGTATAGAAGGACCCCTTATATTTGAGCTACATATACCAAACTATGTTGAACGCTTTTTTTCTTTACTATTTCGAAGGGATTTACGTGTCCCCCCCCTTCCGGAATTCAAGTGTAATTACGTCAGGTGGGCAAAGGCTGACACCAATGCTATTATGAAGGGCACGGTAGAACCTTGTTTTATATACATTAATCACGCAAGACTTCTGTTTTATAAAAGCAGATTTTTTTAACAAAAAAATAATAGATCTATATTATTATTAAGTTTTTATTATTTTTTTATTTTCTGTATGAGTTTTTTTTACTAACTTGACTGTGTAAACGCTATATGTTGGTTTTAAAAAAACCATGCATGAAAATTATTGTTCTATGCACGATTTTTATTTCGTTTTTTATTATTTTCATATCAATGTTTTTGTTACATACAAACGACTTAAAAAACTTTGTGTAGGTTTATAATGTGGAGTTCTAGCGAAGAAGAAGAAAGCAGCGTTGACAGCCCAGCTGTCGCGCGTCTTACTGAACGTTTTTGGCCATGGTCTGTGTAATGTTATGTCATTAGCGTAAAATTGCGTTATCTAGTTTCAGATAAGTTTCAACTTATGAAAGGAGTTTAGTTTTTTTAATTAGCTCCGGACAAAAATATGAATTTCTTGAGAATTTTGTTCCAAAGTTTTAGTTAGACTTAATCGTTTAACACAGGTACCTATTTAATTGTTTACATGTATTTTATATATAATTTACTTTAAATGCTAAGTGTAATTGAAGATATATAGTTTTAATAAAATAATACAAATATACTATTGTATACTAATAATTTTAATCGATTTGTTAAAAAGGATCAAAAGAATGTTTTTATGTCATTTGTTACAATACATAAAATAAAAAATAAATTTAATGTGAATTTTGTAACAAAAAAATGAATAATAATCGTTAAAAAAGTTAGTTTACGTTACGAAAATTAAAAGTTAAAACGTTTGGTATTGCCTCTGGCTGTCTGTATTTGAAGTTTTTGTATTCTTTCTTTTGGTTAAAAAAATACATATATATATATACATATTACCTATATACATAAATATCTCAAGTTTTGTCGGAATAAAACGCCATTTTTTTTCTCAGCAGTATAAAACTTTTTCACTGGATCTGGATGCTAATAAGTTCGGGTTCATTTGTCCGGTTTTTAGTTCAGAATTCGATATGGTGTTAGTATTCGGCGTATACATTAAACCCCCTCTTTTTCTAGACGGTTTACCTTCGTCTTCGCAAAGTTTCCTTACACGGACTCCGAATACCTTATGAGGACAACTTTTGATAGAAAGAAATACTTGTATTGGTTTCGCAAAATTATTAACCTACAGCACTATAGCGAATGAAATATTAAGGGATATTCGTTTCAAAGAAAAACATTACCCGAAGAAAGTTTTACCAAAAGCTATTGGGGCTAAACAAATCCGGGAAAAGTTTGTATAATAGAATGTAATCTAAATTATGGCTTCATACCGCGAGACGCGTACAAGGTGAACCCCGTAGGTGACTGTGAAGGAAATCGGTTGAGAAAAAAAATTATTTTTTATATACCAAACTACCCTAAATGGTTGATGGTATTGAAATTTGATACCGGTATCGTGATATCGGAATCGGTACGGTATATTGTGACGGAATACCGTTATATCAATATTGTAATACGTCATGATCATGCCGATGTACCGACACTGTTGGTGGGTATCGATAATATTGTAACAAATACTGAAATAGAATCATTTGCAAACATCTACCAATAATGTTGTTACAAAATAATGACATAATGCAATGAGAAAATGTTATGAAATTTGTCTAAATTAAACCTTTAAAAAAAGTGTGTATTGTACACACATAGGTACTAAACATTTTTTAGCTAATTTTTTTTGTCATCACATTAAAAAAAGTATATTTCATTTGGTGTTATACAGTACTTTGATATTTAGTATTATACGATTTACCGTTCAAGTGGTATTTCAGTATTTTTAATACTAAATAATATCAAAATGTAAAGGGTATATCGAAAAAACCTTTTGGACATGGTGTTATCATGAAATTTGGATCTTTAAATCGTAGTACTTGTTGTTTAGAAATTTGTTGAATTCACAATAGAATTTTGAAGTAAGTTAGGGTTGATATAAACAATAATGAAATATAAAATAAAAAAAAACATTCTTTAGAGAATAATGCCTTGGAGTAGAATTTAAATCACCGTTAGGTTAACATCTAGAATCGTTAGTTTGGTAGGGTACGCAATAACTCACGATTTGGTTGTACAAAAATATTGACAACGACAAACAAAATAAGTATATGTACTATTTACACATCTATTTACAATAAATTAAGTATGTTTCGTTATAAATTTGTTCTCTAGTAGATAGTTTTATCAACAGTTGTTTTTTTTTGAAATTTGAAAATAGACCCAATAATGCTAAAAATACTAAACTTAATTTTGTAATTGGCTACAATAAAGGATACTAGATGATGAGATACAAATTGTAGTAATTTAGTTTTCAGTATTACACAAACCATTATGAGGCACAATAACCGTTTAAAATAACACTGGTTCGTTTGGAATTGGCTTATAAAACAGCAAAAATCGCACTCTAAAGCTTTTAGCGGAATTTTATATACGCCATAATGTATCTGTTTGACCATAAAACCGCTACAGAAACACTTTCATTATTATTAGTTCAAAATTATAACACTATGCTGACTAAGTTGGGTTATACAAATTGTAGTATTAACGGCAGATGTTACGGTATTTAAAAGGATTTATTTTTATTGTAAAGCTTGATATGAAATTGAATACATTTTTACTTGAACAGTTATTTAATATTAGGTTTTTTGGGGCTGTTATTTTTTATCGAAAATTGTATACTTACAATATAATTAACAATGTATCGTAATATTTATATTCATCATATAGAAAGATTATATGAGTGTTGTATACTTGTATCTATACATACTATACTTCAATGGAATATTTTAGATTCTGAGCCGAGCAATGAATGATATTGACTTTACAATGATGTGTGTTTTTTTATTTTATTTTTGTGACAGTAAAAATGTTTCGATTTTCTTCAACAACAACTTTTTTGGTAGAAAAGTAAATCTAGTTGGTACTGGGGGGGGGAGAGGGGGTCAAAAGTAAAAGTTTCCCAATAGTTTTCAAAAGCGGCAAGAAAAACAAACAAAAAATTAAGGAAAAACTGGAATTTTGACGTAAAACCAGGCTTCGAAAAAATCGATTTTGGTTTTTGGTGTAACAATAAAAAAAAAATGACCATAGATAAATTACATTTTTATTGGATGTTTATATTAGCATTTTCTATACAACATACAATTTTCAAGATATTTTAACTCATGTTGAACTATTTATAGGCCATGTACAATTTTCCATTATTATTAGTTTTTTTTTAAAGAAAATCGATAAAAAATTTTCGCTCAGTCAAAATATTTGAAAATGTAATGCAAAGTTCCTTGGGATTTATCGTTAGGGGATATTGAAAAAAATCTACAGTAATTTTTTATGACCATTAAAATTTAGAATTTTAACAAAACTCGTATAAATAACGAAAGTTTGCAAAAATTATTTTGCATTAGAAATTCATACAAATTTTTATTTTTATATCTAAGATTTAAAAATTGTATACGAAATCCCTTATAAGTTTGACACCTTTATAAAAAAAATTTCTACCAAAAGTCAAATATAATTTTTGTGAGTGTTTGAAGTTGAAATTTTTACAACATTGGATATTCACTCGATTTCTCATGTAGCGATTTTCTTATTTTGTTTTTATTCAAAAACGAATAACTGAAAACACTTGAAATTTACACCATATGTTTATTTCATCAATTCATTTACTGGATAAAATTTTCAAAATACTTTGACTCGTTTTGAGCTGTTTACGGACATTAAATATTTTTTTTGGTTTTATCCTATAAGTGTTAAACAATTTTATTTGTTGAATCAAAAAGCATGCAAATTTAAAACAAGGCTCCTGATGTATGGTTACAAATCAGAAAATATTAATAATACATAGGCAAGTTTTTGTTTTAGAATCATTTAAAGTTCAAATTTTGACAAAATTTTTCAAATTGAAATTTAAAAAAATGATTTTGAAGTTAAAAATGTATTAAATTTTCATCTTTTATAGCTAAGGATTGAACATTTAAAAAAAAATTCTACGCAAGTAGTTAATTCTGTAACCAAAAATTAAAAAATTAACATAAAAACAGCTTTTTTTATAGGTTTTCTAAGTTCAAATTTAGACGAAATTACATATTAACACTATGAATAACGATTTTACTCATTTTGTTGTAATTTGGTTCTAAAACAGCCCAATTTTACATAAGTATATATAATATTTTCCAGCCTCACTGATAATCTAAGAATAATATTAATTCAACTTACCGGTTATCTTATAAATAATAAGAAACAACAATATAAAATATCCCAGAGTGACATATCGTTTCTGCTCAGAATCGTTTTTCGTATACAATGTAGCATTGAGTTCAAATTTAATAACATCCATTACAGCGACCTTCTAGACATCTAATGTACAGCAGATAGATATCCACTTCCCCAGCTTTTTATGTTTGTACCTACTAGTATTATTAATTTTTATTAGTAGTTAAAGTTAATTATTAAAAATGTGTACATACGATAACTCATACAAAATAATATACCTGTTTATAAATAATTTCACACATTTTTTGAATTTGATATAAACTTTTATTTACTTTTTTCTAAGTAAATGTAAATATTATAACTGTGAAAATCATTTAGTATTTACTATATTTTCTATTTTTAGATTTGGGTATGTATGAATCGTTCCAAAATAATTATGATATGACCATTTTATTTTAAATAAAAGTAAAATAACTGTATTTTTATAAGCTGCATTTACTATTGTGATTTACGATGAAGAAAATTGCGAGTACATAAAAACCATTTTTTGTGTGAAATATTTGATATTGGAATCGGTATGAATCTATCAATCTCAAATGAACTGGATAAAAAATAAATTTATACATAAAATATCGCACAGTGAGATTTTTTTCCTATTTTAAAATGTATACATTGAAAAAACAGTGGGTAGAGTCTGGAGAAGATCGTTTGGCCAAAGGGAAATCCGTTTTTTATGATGTTATCGATGTAATGACACAGGACTGCGAAGAGTTGGAATTCCTTGTCCTTCTCTCCTATCCTATATTTTCATATTCAGAATAACAGATCACTGAACTGGGAATAATTATTAAGCATATGAATATTATATGGATTGCATACCTATATCTTGTCGGATCCCAATTTTTCTAGTTAATTTTTTTTTAAAGTATTCTTGAATATTGAATTTTAAATTTAAACCCTACTGTTAATTCATTTTATATCTATATTCATTATACTAATAAGCATAAAAATCAAATTGATAGTTGATGGTACTTATTATATTAATGTGTTCGAATTATATTGAAAGTAAATTGTTGTACCTAATATTATATTGTGATATTTTAATTGAATACTCTTAAAAATAAATTTGATTTTTTTTTAAGTTTAATATTTTAAATATATAAATGAGTATAGATTGAAGATAAAGAGTTGAATATATTTGAAATTATTTTGGCAATACATATTTAAATATATGGAATTTATATAATGTTTAAACATATTGAATAAGCTAAAGACGATACTTAACAATATTTGGATTGAAATGTTTTTCAATCGGCTATTGTCGGTTCGGGTGGAATGAAATACATCTAATACTTATCTACTTCAGTTTAATTAAAACCAATAAATGTTTGACTTAAAGCCGTAAATGTGTACTGAATGATTACGATGAAACAGGTCAAAAATACTGAGTGATGAGTAGATTGAATTCTTGACATTTTAGATTAAATTATTGTATGATAAATAACTAAAATATAAGTTTTATGCATCTAGCCGTGACATATAAACATAAATTGAAATTGATTTTAAAACGTAAAGTAACTCGTAAGAGAATTTGATATAATATAAGCAACTGTGCAAGGAAGCACTAAGAATAAGACAAACGTCAATCGGCTCTAGTCATCAATCTCCTCGCTTTGCATGACAGTCTAGAGTAGGAATCAATATGCTTCATACTAACCTGCACTTACTATTCTTATTATGTCAAAATACTTATATGCTAATATAGAAGGTTCAAGGTACATGTTTTATTTTTATGCATTTCATTATTTTGACAACATTTATGAGAAATCATTTCTTGAAAAAAAAATTATAATTTGAAATTAATGTAGGTACCGTCAAAATATTTTTGAGAATCATCATTTCAAATTTACATCTGTTGTATATTTATATTTAAAGAAGTCAAAAGGCACATACAGTTACTGTTTTAAACATTTTTTTTTGTAAATAAATCTTTTAAGATAGTACAAATATTTTCAAAATGAAACTCTTTAAATAGCTATTTTATTTTAAAGACATGAATAACAAAATATAAATTATCGTCAGTTAAAATTGTATACACTTTTATAAGAAAATAGTATAAATACAAATTCGTAGATGTTAAAAGTGTTAACAATATTTAAAAAAACATGATTTTTCAATAATTTTAAATAATTACATCATCACTACTTATCAATTATCACTATTTATATTTTTAATATACCATATCCAATATTATTTCATATTTATAGTTACTACTTATTTTTATAATTAACGGCATTTTTTTATGTTTGTTAAATATCAATCGTTGAGATGTTAATAATAATTATTAAAAGTATAATATGTTTATTTAAAAATGATTTATTATATATTATTTTATATATTATTTGAAGATTGCTCAAGACCGAAATGTTAGTTTTGATTAAACTTATAATGCTTTTGCCATTTGTTAATTTAAATTTAAATTATTTATGCACATATTATTTTTTATTTTAAAATAATTAAGTTGTTTTAAAATCATTTATATTATATTAATTAAAAAATATACATATACCTAGTGACATTGTCGATTACGAGAAGGTATTAGATAATGTACAATTGTGATCAAATGAAATGTTAATGAATTTAGGAATTAAATACCTAGGAAATGATTTATGAAAATGTAGATATGTATAGAGCTGTTTGACTGTATGACTGTGAGACCGTGTCAGTGGGTACAGTAGGGATGAAGAAGTTGGATTCGTTTAAAATGTGGTGTTACCTCAAACTGGTAAGAATCCCTTGGACTGAAATAGTGCCTAATGAACAAGTTTTAATAGAATACAGTAGGATAGGCAGACAAGAAAAATAGTCTAGAAGGATTAATATATGATAGACCATGATATTCTACTTAAAAACATTATTGAATGTGTAAAATTCTAGGTAGGAAGAAGTAGATTAAGAACATACATACTACAGATCTTAAAAAGTATGGGGAAAAATAAATATCAATAATTAAAGGACTTAAGTCGGGATATTATGCAGGAGGATTGAAGTTAACTAATCGAAAGATTAATAAACAGAAAAATAGAAACAAGTGTTTTTTATATTTGCCTACTAAAAATTAAAAACTTTTAATAAGAAACAAATTTTTATAATTATATACTTATACTATTACGCATATTTATAATAAAAAATGTCATAATAATTATTTTTAACCTTATTTTAAAGAAATTATTGAGAAATATTATGTTTTAATTAGTAATTTTTAGGTATAATTATAATTTGTAATATACATATATAAGTATTCACCTATAAATACTATGGTTTAATAAAAATAATATTAGGCACTGAAAATACCATTAAGATTTATAACCTAATAATTTTAGACTTAAACGTATATTATTAAATTTTATACATACAATGACATTTTCAAAACCATAACTAATAGTAAAATAAATTTCTATAATATTTTATAATAATTAATACAAATATATTTTTAGTATGATAATAAGCTGACAGATTGTCTTCACTAAGTTTTTTTCGTATGCAATTGTTTATCGTTTAATTTTAACTTCACACATTTATTATTGTGACCTTCTCAAAGACAAGGTTCATTCGACTCCTACTGTATAATCAGTGTGGTTATCTCTCCCCCCTTTTTCAATCGATTGTGATTACTGGTCCTGTTTTGTTATCAAAAACACATGTTTAATAAAACGTGTCTCAAATATTTTTTTGACAAATCAGTTTTATATTATATACATAACTGCAATTTGTATTACTCATTCATAAATCCAGTATATTTACACCGTTAAGAGTATTAGTTTATATAATTGTTGAATTCTTTCTATTGAGTATAGTTTAATATATATTTCTTTTAAAATAATTTGCTTCTTATTTTCTTCCATTATATGTCTATGGCTAAAATTATGGGCAGATTGAAGATAGATAGGGATGCGTTGATTTGAAATTCTTAGGATCCAAGGTTATTTTATGTAAATATTCTTGAGCCGAGAGTTGGGCCTGTGAGACTCAGCCGTGTATGAGCTTATCGTCAAACCAGTGGGGTCCCATTAAAACCGGCGATATTGAAATGTAGCACATATACACATACTGTAAGCTGTTTGGTGTGGTCGGCGGGTGGGAAGAAGAGGAGTTGAACGTAAGGGTGTTGCAAGGGGAAGCTCAGGTTTATTTCGACTGTCAGACGCACAGCTTGGGGATTCCCAAGACCACTTCGCCAAACAAATTAGTTCCATCGTTCTTCGAATATATATGTATGTTTATATATATATTGAGAGAGAGAGAGAGAGAGAGAGAGAGAGAGAGAGAGAGAGAGAGAGCGAATCCATCCATTGCTCTTGTGGCCTCTCCTTCTGCCTCTCTTTATTTGGTCCAAAACCTATGTTCCGACAGGCCCTGGCAACTTCATATATACAAATCGTTGGACTCTACGTCTACGTTATTAATCAAACAGACATCGCCCAGGTACATTCGCTAGACGACCGCTTACAAGGTACTACAATTATTATTACTGTTCTAACCTGTCGGTTTGCTGTGAATAGATTCATGACGTGCCTAACATAGCCAAGTGATATATATTAAGCGCTAATGAAGTTGTTGTACCTCTAGAGAATGGAGGGACATGAATCTTGAATTATGACAAATCGTTGACTTCGATTTCGCAACGTAAACTGTTGCAACAGTTCACTAAATGAAATACGAAATTGAATTGTTTGCAATAAAAGTGCGTTAAAGTGCCTCATAAATTAACTTAAACATAATATAATAATAGTTTAAACAATCAACTACTCAAAAATGATGAATGGTATAAATCAAATAATTATTTAATCGATGTATTGTATTTATCTAATTTGTACAAGTATAAATATAAATTTTATGAATTTTAATTCAGTATAGGCAGTCTTAAAATATATATTTTGTATTGATCTAAAGCCTAGAAACTATGACTATTAGCCATTTGTAGGGGGAAACCGTTGATTTGAAACACATATTTGTATGTGTGACAAGGATTTGTTGTTAAAAATCCGAGTGGTCACCCAGCGTAGGGCGGTACGTACGCTCAGAGCGTTGCGGCAGACTGAGCGTACGACCGTGTCTCACCAAGTTATTTAGGGTATTTTAAACTAAAAATATACGTATAAATACAGTGGTTTACTCATAATAATCATTGAAAATTAATCAAAATAGCTTAAAATGTTAGAAAAAATGTTCTCGATAGAAACAGCTAAACTACCTATTAAAAACGTTTAAAAAAATGTATTTGTTACGCGGTAGTAACTACAAAACGTTGTCTATCTCTGGTACGGCATTTCAGGGACAGATAAATACCAAATAGAAGAATAAAAGAGAATTTTGATGTAAATGATATTAGACGAGACATTTAGTAATGTCGAGTACAATTTAATGTATATAATTCAATGTTAAATTGAAATAAAATGTTAATTTAATGTATTTTACTTTACCGACTGGCGACGACTTGGTAGTAGCACTCGGAGCAAGTGACCAAATGAGACTTTTTCGGCACACGTATAATATGTAGTAGACAGAACAGATGTATAAGATATATGCGTCTGGGATATACAGGATGTAATAAGAATTACAGTTAGTAATTATACCTCAATTTTTTTTTTATCTATATAATTTATTGACGTTTGCGTAATATTAAGGAGTATGGATATACTTTTGCTTCTATATTTTTTCATTTAATTGTTTGGCCTTTGGTCTGTATTATATTTTTATATAATTGCACTGGAATTTTAATTTTTTTTATTAAGGACAAAGATGATTTTCATATAAAATTATGTTTGAACTATCCTGATAAATTATTTCTGTGGCGCAAAGAGTATGCTCAAATCACACTACATTTTTAAAGATAAATCATAAATAATATATCATACAATCATTAAGCTTAATTATTCTGATAATTAGTCACGCTACTGGTACGCGTTTCTATCTGAGTCCTGCTCCCACACCGTACGGCGCACAGCCCGGGTCGAGCGGCCGTGCGGCTTTCATCGTTACTTTTAAAATATTGGCATATAAACATTTTTTCCCTCCATATCGCAAAACTGAAATTACGCCTTTGAATACTATTACATATTTATGGGATCTAGGGGGTATTATTACCAATATTATTGTTAATTTAAATTAAATCGATTGCTTAATCATTAAATAATTGTTTAATTGTGTTCACAACAATTTTGTGAGTTTAATCTTAGAGTTTATTGTTAAGGTGGATACCGACTGTAAACAAACAATTGCATTTATTTACGCTAGTAAAACTAACATTTCAAGTTGATAAAAATAGTTGCTAGAATCTTTGGACACTATTTTACTATACTCGAAAAAAAACCATAGAAAATTAAATTAATTTTTTCTTAGAATTTAAAAATATTTACGAATACCATTGAAGCAATTTTTAAAGCCTACAAATGTGCTATTTTTATTTATTTATAGTTTTTTGTTTTAGTTGAAATATTAGAAATCGATTACAACTATTTTCAGCCGATCAACGAAAATTGATGTAAAAAAATAATTTGAACTTCTAGCACATCTAAAAAATTAGATAATTTCATTAATTCGATTTCTGCAGAGTATTCATTAAGTATACAAATTATTATTTTCATTTCTTTATCTGTTGAATGATAGATCTAAAAATGCCATTTTTATTTATAGGTAATAAATTGTTGTAGGTGTCTAAAATATGTGTATTTGTTATTGGTTTAGTTTAATATATAGTAATTTTTCGAGGTATTTCACAAGAGACGGTTTTGTCATTTAAATTTTATTCAGGTTTGTTAACATTCAGCCAGTCTATATTATTTGAACTTTCATTTGTCAATGACTCGGCGATATTTGTAATGTTAAGGCGGTGGAAGTGGCGAGGAATAGAAAACGCTCCTTGTTCCGGGCCATGTCTCGTGCGATTTCGTGCTCAATCGTTCGTTGACATCTATACCTACATAGCTTCGTCAACATGTTTTCTGAAACGACTATTTTGTAAACGAGAAATTAATTTTCAACCCCTTGTCCACCCTTTGAAAATAGTCTGAACGACTTTCTCAAGAGCATACTTTTTGATACGCATCTGCGTGTGGAAGTTGGCTTCCCCTAGAGACCATTGTCCTCTTACACAAATGTTGTCATAGGATCTCGAGTAGTAGCTGATGCGGCAAAGAATCACATGATTTACAGTTTATCATCACTTGACTTGACTATGGTAAAATTGAAAAAAAAATGTGTACATTCGTTATCTGTAACTACTCGTACCGACTATGGTTAATGTGTTTATGATAAGAATTTATTTTGTTATAGTTGAGTAAAGTGTATAGATATAAAACCATAGATATTTAAACATTTTGTGAAGTATGATGAGTTTCGTTTTTTTTTTTTGAGTAGTAATTAAGTATAGAAGAAGCACTTTTATCTATAGTAAGTTTACTTATACACGAGATACAATTAGTAATTTAAACTGTTACGTACGTTTAAGAAATGCGAATGAAATGCAAATGTTTTTTTTGTATACGATAAACAAATAATTGAAAGTAATATTTTATTATTTATTAATTGGAATGAATAAAAAAATTAGCTCGTTCGTAAAACTAGTTTTCATGTAATGTTTGTCTGTTCTTATAATAACGGTTTCAAAATTATTGTTACCTACTTACCTATTAAATTATATTTGTATTAAACTTTAATACAATTCGATGTTACCCAGTAAGTTTACATAAGAATTTAAAATAAAATTGTATATTGTTTACAGATTAAACGTATTTTATATTATCTACTTCATACTTATTAGGTATTTAGGTGTAATGATTATTTATTTAATTGTTACTCATAAGTCATAGTGTGGTTGTTTTTATTTTTTAAATAAACAGTTAAAAATTTAGTTAAAAAAAAAACTTATAAAAAAATAAAAATTGGTAGTTTTGGGGACAATGGTCGACATTTTAGTAGGTGTTTTTGTTTCTAAAAGGCTACACAGTTTATGGAGGGATGTCCGGTCAAATGCCGAGCTTTAGGAAAGGTCGCCTTGAGACCTGACCCACTTATCCCAGCGTGGCTCATAACAGCTATTTTTTCAATTTCGGTCTCCCCCTTATCCGAAGGAAACCATATTTAAAAAAAAAATAAATAAATACGTAAAGCTTTCGCGCCATTTTTACGACTATTCCTATTTTTGTCCTTTTCTCATATATTTTTACATTGGGATAAATCTGACCCAAGTTTTACGACACCAAAGGAAAATCCTATTTACAATTTACAACGCTGTGACCAATATGCATGATTGGTCAAAATGAAAATCATACGAAAATAAATCGAAAACCTAGAGTTGAAAATACATTTGTGCGTTATCGCATTTTCCCATGGTTGAGAACTACAATTTAAGAATATTTTTGAAATATTAAAGACATTTAGAGGTATGAAGATTTTTCACGTTGGGCTTATACTACAAGTACCCACATATAATACACTCAATTTTTGTTCAAGGTACTATTTATAGTTTTCTTTGCATATTTTATACGCAATAATCTTTTTCATTAAATATAGGCAGAGGGTATTTAAAGAAAACATAAAAAATTATTTAAGTAAACTAGGTTTTATCTCACAACTCTGAGCTTACCTTTTTTATTTAAAAAACTTTTAACAACAATAAGTTTTTATTTTTACCTACATAATTTTAATATTTCTACCTTTGTTTGTTTATGAAACTTTTAACCTTCGATTTTCAATTGGTTAACTATAATGCATTTTAGTTTTAAATTCTCAAAGAGAATAATATATAATTCCAAGAAAAATTAACGAGATTTACGATTAAATTTACTATCGGACTAAGATTAATTTATTCAAATTATTTAATGTTTTGATTGGAGGAATAGAAACTGGGTATTTAAAAAATATATTCACGTTTTCTATACATTCCCAGGTTAAATTTTAATGTAGGTACCTATAATTCTTAACAAACCATTAACCCATAGTACCTACATTTTTGTATTTATATATAATTATGCTTGATAAACAATATTATTATAAAATTGATTATTAAAAAAAAATTGTGTTTAAATTGTTTAAAATTTAAAAACATAATGTTGTAAATGTATTTATTTGTTATGGAATTGGCTATAGGATGTCTTAAGAAATTGAAAAAATCCTTATTAATATTTATTTTACTTATGTTATAACTAACTTTTATACTATATAACCAAACTTTAATCTTATTACAAAGGACATTATTGCCATAATAACAGCAGTAGTGTATTTATATAATAAATTACGATACCTAGGTTTGGTTACAACACATTTCACTAATAATTTACACATGTCAATAAAATATACCATACATATGTTTACGTATAATTCTTGTTTGAAATGGTTTAAAAATTCAACATATACTCAACTGTAAAATAATGTTATAGCCACTTAAAGGAATTTAAAGATCTAATTTATTGTGAATGCTCCAATACTCGGGAATTGTGGTTTTTTGCATTTTTTAATTTTAGTATTATAACCATGGCTTTTGAATTATTCAACTGGCATCTCATGGTCCATTAATCCCCCCTAACCTTGGTACATGAGTTTCCGAAATGTAATTCCAAGCCCTCGCCCTACTTGTTCTGATACAACATACTTGATTTCAAAGCGTTTCGTTAAATATTTAGGGTGTAATGCATATCAGCAACCTAACCGAACTACGGCATGCGGAATAGGTTAAAATATGTTAAAATTTCCGAGTATAGCTGTTGAGTGAGAAGGAGTTACACGTACAAGGAAAATGTTTACCGTAATCGATGACAATTTACTGTTAGAAAAAATGCTAACAGCAAAAAGCTTTTTAATGTAAAATATATAAAAAATACCATATTCTGAAAAGCTATAAAAAAAATTAATGAGGCCCAATGGAGTTGTTTCAAATGACATACGTGCATGCATTACCTATAGAAAACTTCAACTGAACTTTGCATTTATTTTATTAGAGTTTATCACCAATCATTTAGATATGTTAAAAACATAAAACTTAATAATTATATTATTATATTTCACAATAATTGGATAAGTTGATATAGGTAGGTGGAAAAATTTTGTGTATTCAATATTCAATATTCATATTGAAGAAGAGTAGTGAAAAAACTTTTTTAGATAAAATGTTAGGTACTTTTTAAATTGTTTTGTGAGGTACTTAAATAAAGTTCATAATATATTTCTTTTAATTTATTTAATGTATTTATTTTTTTTGTCAGTTGGTAATTGATTTTCTTTTGTTATTATTATTTTTGTCTTCGACTGTTAAGTTGGGTTAAGCAACAGTCAAATTGTAGATCGGCATGTATCCAGTTTCGAAGTGATGACAAAATATTACAATATTCCATCCTACCACACTCGACCACACTGTATATTTTATCGTGATTATTGAAAAAGTTATAGAAGTACTAAGTTTTCGCAAAAGTTATTCAATCGATATTAAAAATAGTAATAATGTATCAATCTATAATAATTTCTTGAATTACAAAATAATATAATATCTTCAATATTAAATCATAGGTTTATTAGAATATTTATACATTTTTATTTATAGAAATAATTCAATTCAGTGTGTAAAAGTTTCAATAATTTAGTATATACGTTGAATGAAAATTTTAAAAAGACAATTCTTTAGGTAAACTTGTTCATGTTTTGTTTTTTTGTTTGTGAGTATGCAATTGGTTATCAAAAGATAGAGGATATAATAAAAAATTTAACACTCTATTTTTGATTACGAATTTAGCTTTGGTTAATTATACCTTGAGTGTTTAAATCGTGTGTTTTTGCAATTTATTTTCTTACTATAGGATTAACTTTATAGTGGGTAATGGGGATACATTTTAGAATATATTGTTGAACAGTTTTGAGTTTATTGCATAATGTGTTGAAAGTTAGCCAAGAAAAAGTGCATTCGTTGATTATTTTATGTTCAAAAACATTTTTTATAATAGAATACTAGTGTTTTTCATTATCAGTATTGACAATAAATTTTAGTTTATACATTTTGAAAAAAATGACTTAGATCATAATGTTACATAAAGGTTTTTTATTTTTATTGATAACGTGTGTAATGTAGTAAAAAAACATTTATGCAAATCGATCATAAAATATTTGAAAGCCAACCTCCTTTAGATGCAAATTTAATTAAAAAAAATATTTTGTTAATTTAAATAGTTAAAAATAGATTTTCTAATAACACTCAAATGCTAAAACTAAAAATAAATACATTGATATTAATAATATTGGATTCGTATATATTATATACAAGGATCATTTTGTAGATATTATATTGTGTATGATGAACTGCGAAATCGTTTTAAAATTTAAAGTCAACTTTTTATGATCGATCTACACGAACGTGTTTTTGGTGTGCTTAACATGTGAGAGACAAGATAACAAAAGAAAAGTTGGTTCGTACAATATCCTCTTAATCCCATGTTCATGGTTACAAATGTATGCATAAGTCCATCAATATTATTATAATATTATACATCCGTGTACGCAAGTATTGTGGGGTTAGGTGAACCTATTAATGGACATGAGAATTTATTTTTGTTCACGGATTAAAAATATCCAAACATCTGGGTCTAAAATAAATGATAATCATAAAAAAATATACTATATAAACATTAACAAAACAACTTTTTTTACTCATACAAACTCGTAGTAGATTGAAAATACCTTTTAAAGTACTCTTGTTCAGCTGTTGATCACGAATCACGATAGGTATTTTAAATATTAAATAAATAGTGATTTTTTCACAATGATTATTTTGACATTATAAAAAGGATGAAGGAGTTCGTTCAAATTTAAAGATTTTGACTAACGTTCTAATGGGTAACATAATAAGACGTATATAAAACGTTTTCATACAGTTTATAAATAAATAATAAATAGATAACACAATAAATAACATTTATTGAATACGTAATAATTAACTATATATTATTTTATACATACAATTCAGAATTAGGTAAGCAAAAGTCTTTCAAAATTATTTAAAAGCAACCATATCATAGTGCATACTGCATACTTACAATAGTTGCGAATATTTCATGTTTGGATGTAATCTCAAAGAATCATAAGGTTTACTTTTTAGAGGGCTGCAGATGATTAAAAATATATAGCCAATAGGTTATAGCCTAAAGTTATAACTTTAAAATTAAATGAAAATCAACCCATTTTAAAGCGTCCGCCAACAACACTTAATTATTCTAGATTATTTAGAAATGTTATAAAAAAAAATCGGCAGACAAAAATTTGGATTCAAAAATAAAACAAATTGTAATAAATATTTTTTTCCCGAACTAGATATGTTATTAAGGTTAGGTATATTATAATATTATTCTGTTAGAACCGTAGTCTATCGACATTTCGATTAATTAAAAATAAATGTGTCGATATATTTACAAAGATGTGGATTTTTAAAACTGTAACTGAAAATATATTATGGTTTTTCCTGTCAAATTTCACCAATGGATGTTCTATTTACTGTCTCTTCGTTACTTACAGACATAACTATCTAATGATCGTCCCTTTCCTTTAAAGTCTTGTAGTGTAGCTTCGTATATAATATATTATGTTTTTTTTTTTTTGAAATAGCAACCCTCCCTGTCTTCTTATACTCATTGTGCATCTTTCTCGCAAAAGTAAATATTGTCCAGACCTCTGAAGCAAACACGATCTCCCTTGTCGCGGGACAGAAAAGCAAATACCCTCCTCTTCATAGTTGTTGACACGTACAAAATGTACACACGCGCTTGGGTTTGTCACCCTGAGGCTTTCAATTCGAAATTCAACAAGAGTTCAAAATGTTAATATTTCAAGTTTGATATGTCTTATTATTAGCAGGAAATTAAGTTACAATTATTTTTAGATTTTATGATTTTATGATATTATAATATGTATAAATACAATTAAAATATAGTATTCGTATACGATTTTATGTGTTTGATGTTTTTCAATTAAACAAGCTTCTAAAAACAATTTCCTGATGTTTAAAAAGAACTATAGATACCTATATGTTATAAATATATTCGTTATTTAACTAAAAATCTTAAAGCAAACATAATTTTCTAATATATTGAACTTATTAACTATCAAGTTAATTATTAGTTATTATCAAAGCTTATACAGCTTATAGAACATTATCATAAGCTTGAATGGCGATGTTAATTCCAATTTTAAAATGTTTTTTTTCGAAACGTAATGCAGTACAGATTAGGTATATTATTATAGGTAATGATTATAGATTTAATAAAATGTATTTAATCAAACAATTTTTTCCTATGGGCGATGACAGGGCATGGCTTACATTATTTTGGTTGAATGATTCTTTCACCAATTTATAAACTTCAATTTTTCTTCTGTTTTGCACCACAACATTTATGTACAGCTTCACTTATCGTTTCTGGCGCTTATGGTCGCGTTATTACCATTCTCGTATTTTCCTTTCTCAGTTTCCCTCTCTCTTTCTCTCAAACATATTTCTCTTACAGGGACTAACGCGCTGCAATATGTACCCAAACTATATCCGCATGGATGATTTGGTTTTCTTCACTGCTGCTGGCAATTGGTTAAGCTCTTTCGCCATCGTTTCGGCTCATTAGGAAAACATGAGTAGCTTTATTCCGGCATCCGGACTAATTTCGTATTCACTCGATCTTTCTTTTGCTCGCCGACCCACCTCCACCTTATTCTATTTATAGTTTCCCTTCGGTAAATGTACACTATCACCTCTGTTCGCTACCTCCTCGTGAGTGCAGTTCAGTGAACACAGGTCTAGATAGTGGTCGTGTACCGTGAATATATTTTATGACTTTGTATGATTGTAGAAATATGATATTGAAATGTTATTCTGTCACCGCCGTATTATTATATAATATATAAGAATATCTTAAATAGTATACAGTAGATCTGTGCTTTAAATTGTGAATTTATTGTAATAGTAATTATTTATTTTTATTCACTGGAGAAGTTTGGTTGACATTTATTTAAAATTCTAAATTTACAAAAAGACATTGTTGGTTATCGTGTATTCTTGTTATCTTCAAAAATAATATATTTTAAAAAATAAGTTGTATTCTAATTTTTTTTTTTCATTGTTTGAAACTTTAAATTTTTGATAATGTATTAGTCGATAGAATTTATTTTTTATATTTTGGACGTATATTTTATTTTTTTTACAATTTTTACTAAAGAAATCATATTTGTAATTTAAATGATTTGCATTCGAGAAATTTATTTTACACGGTATTATGAAATAATAAAATATTAAACAAAATTGTTTGTAAAAGTTTACAAAAGAGCAAAAACAAAATTCGATTCAACATGTTTTCATTTTTACGTATTGAATGGATTTATGGCATAATTTATTATCAATCAGTGAAAGATTGAGAGCCTTTACACATTTTACTTTTTCATGTAAAATATTTAAAAAAAAAATTTTCATTTAATGTTTTATTTTTTGTTTAGATGTACCTATGTGATACAATACATATGTATTATTTCGTCTTTAGTTTTTGAATGTGCGTATAAAAATAAATAAAGAGTAGTGAATTTGTGTGTTTATTCATACCTAGATTAGTTATCTTACTTTTGTTTATAAATATGGTAGATATATATACTATAAGTATAGTTTCCTTGTTATGAAAGAATTATATTTTCGTGTTACTAACAAATATAATATTTAGAGTCACATAGAACATGCGTTGGTTTTACAATGACAAGATTTTTGTTAGTACGTGATCGCTTTTTTTGGATAAAACGAATGCTCCAAAAGTTTAATACGACCTATCTATAAATTGGAAATTGGAAACAAAAACAACGGCCTTATAAGAAATCTGTGCAGCCAGAATTCGATTCCCGGGGGGGCTCAAAACTATTTGCATTATTTTGCAACTTTTTAATAATCAGAAGGGGTATGTAGTGTTAAAATCAAATTTCATATTATTTAGTATATAATAATAATATACACACATATATATATATATATAGCTATATATAGCAATATTATATTTTTAAACAATAATTTAATTTTGACTACCGTTGGATTATATTATACAGGATTTAAAATGTGTGATTTTTTATATAATATAACATGAAGTTATTGAGTGTTTATTCATATATTACATTATTTAAACTGTATAAAATGTAATGGCTATTGTTTGAAATATCAATTTTATGATAAAATATTTAATTTTTTTATATTTCTGTTGATATAGTATTAATATTTTAATCATAATATAAAATTATCATAAATAGGTAATAAATATGTAAGTCCAATATATTTAAGAATTTTTACTAATAATATTCCAAAATAAAATTTAAGATCTCAATTCATGCAATTTTTTTAATTATTAGTTAGAATTTATGTTATGTAAACTGTAAAGTATGTACTTAATATTTAGTTAATATTTTTGTTGTACCGACATTTTGTTTATTAACTTGTGTCTAATTATTGTAAATCCATCTTCTTAACATCCACTTATACATAGTATATTGAATATAGTAGTAAAATATGGGACTAGGTAGTTGAACTTAACGAAAAATGGAATTTAAGTTCGGAAATTAATCAGATGACCTTAGAACTCAAAATTATATAAATAGGTGTGTACTATGTATGAAATAAATTAAATATATTGTATAAATCTACGTGTTCGAAAATCATGATATCATGTTTAATTTAATACTATTAAGGCCGAATTAAATAATAAAAACAATTTATGTATTTATGTTTTTTTATTTTATTTTATTTGTTGATTGTATTTCCTGCGGCAGCTTGGTAATTAGCAATATATTAATTTGCATTTTTATAATTTATATTGTTTACACTATGTATGTAAGAACGAAAAAATCAAAACAAAATATTAATATTGTAAACTTGTAAGCAAAGTTAAATTAAATTGTATATGATTATGTATACATGAATCGATAAAAAGGAAACTATTAGCCATAGAAAAGTTGATTCAACCTCTGTAATAATAGAAATGAAAATATTAATAGACAATAGCAACAATAATACAATTATTAAAGCAATTATTGTACACTGTAAATAAAACTTATATAGAAATACATTTATGAATTTCAGTGAAGTTCTATGTAGTAACAGTTCGAAATGTGTGATGAATAATATTGCAATTGATAATTCACTGCAAACTATTATCGCGCAACAGTTATACAGTCTATAATATATCCAGCATTAGTTTTGGATTATACCACTTTAAGGTTAGGCAATAAAAGTAAAACAAAGAAGAAAATGGAAGAAGAAAATGAAAAAAAAATAAAATTGTACAAGGTACTTGTTTGAACAATTGAAACAGACAAATATATCTTTTATTCCTACTGTGTGTTCTTTTTTCTTTATTCTTCAGTTGAAACACGAAAAACCGTATAGTTGATTCGTTACTAAAGTTGAATACGTTTCATCCTTTTTGTTGTTTTCCAAAACGTTTATCTGATAAAAGTAAACATAGCATTATTTTTTTTCAAACATTTATGTAGGCAAGTATTTGTAATAAATTGTGTACTGTGGTCTTTTTATTTGATCAATTTTCAATAAATATATACATTGATGTTTTGGTGTGCAAAAACATCGTAAAAAGGTCATTTTTAATTCGAGTATAAAATTCATGTTTTTTTCTTGATCACGGTGGATAATTGAGCATTGGAAAGGATTTAGATATCTACATATTTTTAACAAAATATAATGTGGCTTAAAATTATTTTATTTCAGCTTCAATGTTATACTACGTTGAATATAAAAAATATAATTTTAATTACGCAAAATAATTAACGTATTTTTTCTGAAATAAAAACGTCGAATTCTATTAATTTGTTTATACATAATATCATAATATCACTGTCTTGAATGAATATTTTATTATTTTTGGACTTTTTTTTTAGTAATTTTTCTAAAAACTGAAATTATACGTCATGAATTACTATTTTTGAAAGTGTAATGCTCCAGCAGCGGGTGGCATGTTTATTCGCTAAACGTGCGCGGTGTTACAATTCTGGCATGATCACAAATGACAATGATACCGTCCAATGCTAAGTCGGCCAACCGTAATATCTTCATGAAAGACTCCGTTTGCCTATTTCTCATTTTCTCCTTAAATATATATATTATATATATATATATAAATAAATAATGGGATACAGTACAATAAGAAAGCAAGCAGCCATGTATTTATTGATTATACTATTATAGAAGCTAAACTGTATCTAATAGGGACGTTTTAGATTTGGTAGAGAATAAAATGGAGTTAAGGATTTCTTGGCCGTATATAGGACACAACGTAAGGTGGGTATTGGTTGAATTTGAACGGGGCTATCGAATCACTGAAATGGAAAATAAATTAAATATATAACGGCGATATTTTAAAAATAACGTTTGTTCAAAAATCATTTTATATTTTTTAATATATCGTCACATGTGTGAAACCAGGAAACGTACAAACACACAATATAAAATGTTTATTATTTACACATCTTGACACTACTTATTTGTATAAATATTTTTAATACATTTGTATTTATTAATATTTTATAGCTAGTCATGTTCAGCTATAAACGATACTA
Organism: Myzus persicae; assembly: GCF_001856785.1. NCBI lineage: Eukaryota > Metazoa > Arthropoda > Insecta > Hemiptera > Aphididae > Myzus > Myzus persicae. The sequence continues at coordinate 460,007 of NW_019100468.1, forward strand.
CCAAATTAAATATCTAATAATTTTCAAAATTTTAAGCATACGAGTACTTAAAATAAAAATATTTTCTTTAAAGCCAAAATTAATTATTTTACTTAATTAATTTAAATGATTAATTAATATTAGTTTATTTAATTCAAGAAAATAGTATGTAAATATTTTTTTATGTGATCATTAATTAAACTAAGATAAATATAAATGATTTGTATTTAATCTACTAGTTACTAGATAAAATAATTCTTATATACTTTTATAAAATTGACTTGAACATATTTTTTAATTTTATTTTACTACCAATGTATTCAAAATATGATTACCATTTTTCGCCTGCCCATGAACAAATTTTTATGTGCAATGCTGAATCATACATATGCTACTCACGTTCCGATTTATTTTAGGATTCTTACTCTTAGACAAAGATCTCGTTGCATGTCATGGGTATCGTTTTAAGCTCTCACAATAAAGCTTCCACCCTTAGAAACTTTATACTTTTTCTTCCACAGAAGCGATAATAAAACTGTCCTAAAACGTAGTAGTGTTTTCTTTCTGCTCTAGTTTTAGGTTTTTTTTTAACCAAGTCTATCCGTATTAACGTTATTATGTTTTCTGGGAAAACACCTTATTACTAGTGATAAACGACACCCCCAAAGGCATAACGCTTTCAAAAAAGGTTTGCAATTTTTTCCACGCCTAACTTCTTTTATGTGATTGTTCATGAAACCGATGATAGATGTAAGAAAGGGAGGAAGTTATAGGGTGATCGGTCATCGGACGAAGAACAGCGTTCAATGCTTTGATATGACGTGTCACTGTTCGAAATAAATACCAATGATCAAAGCGAATAAGTTTACTTTAAAATAGTTGACTGGGTACTGACTACTGGACACTACTCGTCTTGTTTCGCTTATTTTAGTTCACGGTAGTAATTACATACTCCACAATTATTTTAGTTTTGAAATCATTAAAACCAACAGTTTTTAGTGGAGTATCTAGAACAGTCTTAAGCTTCTTTAAAAACTCAATAAAATTAATTTAAGTAATAAAAAAAAATTTGTTTATTTTGTTGAAATTGTAATAAAGTATATTTATATTTGGTATCTAGTTACGTAGCCAAACAATTTCTTAAAATACATGGTCAAATTATAAATAATATGTGTCAAAGTAACACTTTTCAGATTTTAATTGTTAAATTATGTGAAAAATGTTTCTGTTTTTATTTGTTTTTATTTACTAACTATTAGGTCGAAATAATTTACATTTAAAATAAAGATCAAAAAGGAAATTTTAAGTACAATACTCATAGAGAAAAAGTAGTATATCAGTTAAAAATGAGATAAACATTCCCTTCGTCTTAACTTTTTCAAGGTGAATATATCAGACGAGGTTTGTAAGAATTTTTGAACAAAATCATTTCATAATGTACCTTGAGTGATTAAATGCTTTTTTTTTAGTGTTTATTTTCATTAACCATGACAGCTAAAGCGGTGCGTATCTCAAAAGATTGATATTGTATAATATGCTCTTTAAATTTCAACATTTTTTATGCATGATTTTTTTTATGAAGCTTAATATTTATCGAAGATAACCCTGAAATAATGTAATACGTTTTAAAAATTGTTCAGTACTTCATCACCATATTTATAAAATAATGATTAGAATCGATTTTATTTCTTAAAATGAATATAGGTTATATATTTATACTCATAGTATATGTATAACATATTTTATTTAATATTTCTTATAGTTAAAAATTATTTTATAAAATTAGCAATCACAAAGTTCTTTATTATATTTAATGAAGTGTTTCAGTAAAAGAAAAAAATGATTATTTTTTTAATCTACAAACTTAGTATGGACGTATTTTTTATTTAACCACAACAAAATAATACAGTCGATTTCAAGTTGGCGAAATTATTCAATTTATAATAAATTATTTAATGTTTTTAAAATGCATTGAATATGCAAGTGTTTAGTTCTAACAGTTAATTTTACTCATACAAGACATTTGTACTTGTCAAGTTAAACTGTCTTAATAATTTGATTTATTGGTTTTTAAACTGTTAAAGAACGTAATGTTTACCTAATATACTTAAACCCTAATTCTATTTGAACTTTGATTAACTTTAAACTGCAGTCTTAAGAATCTGACATATATCGCTTTACTTAGAGTATTTCATGATTGAATATAGCATTATGATAAATAGTAATAAAATTTAATAACCATAAGAATAAGTAATTTTTTTAATAATTTTTCGGGCCAAACATCTTTTGAGTTTATATAGTACAATAAGTAATTAAAAAATATATTTAACGCAAACCGGTATTAGATATTGTCTATTAAGTTGTATAAACAGTTAATGATAATCTTCAATAAGGTTTGCATTATTGAATAACTTAAGAACGTAACTATGATGTTATTTAAAAGTGACACGATCAGTGTTTTGATCACTAAGCAATATATGTATTTGACAGATTCGCAGTTCATGAATACACATCTGACACAAGTTATACACGATCGTTATTATTCAAAATTACTATACAAAAATTAACATTGACCGTTGAGTGGATAACCTCTTATCCTTATGAATAATAAACCCGTAGTTTCTAAGACTACTTTCTATTCATAGGGGTAGGATGAGGTATTATAATCATTGTATATAAGAATAATATCTTCATTCGTGGTAATCGGCTCTGTAACCCGCCCAGACGTCAATTTCATAAAATTCCAGTTCTTGTAACATTCCGTGAAAACCTTTATGTACATTTGTAGTTTTTTTACCGTAAAATCACGAGATATAAAAAGTATGATTTTATATCTCGAGTGAAGCAAGGAATGTCGGATTGGTTTTATAATGATGGTTTTTATTTATATATTTTTTCTGCTGAAATAATGCTGTTCAGAATATTTTTTTTTCTGATTCGATTATCATTGAATTTATGTTTGTTATCACAACGCACTTACTCTCCTGTGTTACATAAGTAACGAAGCGAGACGAGTGAACCAAAGAGAAACTCTGGTTTCTGTATCCTGTCCATCTTTTATTTTAGTAGGTATATACATTATTATGAAATCAATAAATTGTGTTGAGTCGTGAAATAAAAGCTTCACAAAAGTTTCATATAGATTACATCCATACATTGGTAAATTACACATGTATTATACAAAATATATACATAATAATCATTTAATATATTATGTTTCGTAAATATAATGTACTGTTTTATCAGCATAATAGAAACGTTATTTAGAATGTAAACGTTTGGTTTTAAATTTAAAAAAAAATTAACAGTTTAATATAAATATGGATTTTTTTATTTTATCTCACATGATTATTTTGTATGTTTTAGGTAAGACGTCATTTACAAGGTTTCAATTCAACAATACTTTTCAGTTTTATATTCAATTGTTCTAAACTAATAGAGTAAGTTTTAAATAAATATTATTTAGTAAAAATTATTGATTTACTAATTTCATATAACATATGGGATTAGAAAATATCAAATTTTTATTATTTTTTAGTCCAGTAGTCGACCTACAACAATAAATTACTTTATCTATTTTGAAATTGTCAGAAAATAAATATTGGTCTATACAAACTGTGACGTGTTTATACTGACATTTTTTATATTTATTTATAATACGTCTTACAAAGAGTGGTTACCATTCAGGACTGGTGTGAATTTAAATATTAAGTTGAATAACGCAATATATGCATAATAATCGATTTCAGATTCTAAAAAAAAACATATCTACTTATAAAAGATAACTTTGTTATCACAATCCAATAATTTACATCTATTAGCGTTTATTGGGGTGTATCAATAACAACATTATTTGGGGTTGTTCAACGTAATATTTTATGTATTTTTGAGATTAGTAAGTTATTTTTATATCAATAAAAAAACAACAAAAATATCGTTTTCCTTTTTCAATGGCTTATTGAATTCAAATTTAACACATACATTCAGTGGCCCACTTAGACCAACTATACAGCAGAGTGGGTACCCACATTCTCACATTTTTTAAGTTGTAAGAAATAATTATTTTTTTTTGGTTTTAGAATATCCTCAAGCTAAAATAACTTTAGTTTTAAAATATTATATTATGTATATAGGTACATTAATAATATTTAAAAATAAAATTATGTTATTCGATTAATTTTCTAAATACAACATAACTACATAAGTAATCATCATATAAACAAGGATTGATTTGTTTTAGACTGGTGTGTACTACAAGTATAGAATTTTTGTTACTCACTCTTATTGCATATTTGAATAGATTATAATTTTGGGGTATCCTATAATATATTACATAAACATGGGGTATTATATTTGGATAAAATATTTTTATCAACAATTGAAAAGAAACTGATTTTAATAATGTACTAAACATAGGTCCAAAATAAAATAAACAAAAGTTTGAAATATGTTTTTTATTTTTACGTAACACAAAATGATTTTATTGTTAACAAAAACTTTTAACTCCACGATGAAATGATTTCTTTTGTGTATTTTTCGTTTTAGTTTAATAAAATTATAACAATCTGTTTATGCTATATCTGCATACTATTAGAAATTTAAAAGTATTTAGTTGTACACATAAAATGGTTATGATAAATGTTTTTTCGTATACAATTTATTTTTTTATTTAAGATTTTATTACTTCCAGCTAATTCAACTTTTGGTTTGAAGATAGAAAAATGTATTTTGAATAGGAAGTAGTATTAATTAAAAATGTGCCTATTCAGAACGTACATTATTTAGAAGGTTTGTTCAAATTGTTTAGGCAATGATGGGCAATAAAATATAAAGATCGTTAAGTATTCTTATGTGTTTGTAATATAATATAATAATGTTATCATATTGTCACATACTCAAAATACATGAAACGAATATGTGAAGAACTGGAAGTAATGCATATGATATATTTAAAACATTATCAAATTATGATACTAATATTAAAATAAGAAATTCATCTTAATTCTAAAATAAAATAAACATTAAAAATACTAGAAATAGAACAATTCGAATATTAAAGATTTCAACTAAAAAGTGAATTTATATTAAAAATAGTAAATTCAATTTATTATGATACGGATGAATCCACCATAGAACAAAATTATAAACAAAGGACACAGCGTACATAATAATATATAACTAATTTACAAATAAATAAAAATAAAAACCTACTCCCAAATGAAAACAACAAATAAGCACTTATAAAACGATGGTACTTCAGTAATATAATATGAGAGAATAATAATAATAATACCACTATAAGCTATTATGCCACCAGGTATTAAAAATTGAATTTCCTGTAAAAACGACTACCATTGTACAAGCACTGTCAAATGTATGGACATAATAGGAAAAACATCGAAATGCGGTAAGTGTGGCGAATGATACAAAACAGAAGACTGCACAGAAAATAATTTTACGTTATAAAAATACTAATATTGTTTGTTTGAATTAAATTATGAATACAAAGTTAAAATGCTACACAAAACATGTTAATATTATCATAAAGCGTCTGGGTATTAATAATGAAGAAAACTCTCATGAATATAAAAAAATATAAATTTAAATCATTCTTTTCTCTATAAGAATTATTAGCAGGAGAAAAGCGGACTTATGTTTCATAATTTATTTAGGTTTGTTTAAATTACAAGACGGCGCATTGTGTAGGCAAATCTGCTACATCCGTGCCGGCAATAAAAACTATGAAAAAATATTATAGTAACATTATTTTAATTAGGAAAAGATTGATTAATTAAAACTAACAATGATAACACATTAGTTGTTTAAAAATAGTATTCCTATATTTATAATTTATTAGATACTTCATAAAATCTGTACGAATTATATTATAACTTCTTAATAGTTTATACATTTTTTAGAAAATATTAGTAGGTAGTTAGTTGTATTTCGAGGTTAATAAAATTGAAGTTGTTTGAGTACAATTTTAAATCTATTTTTGTAACCAATTATTGATGATTTATACAGAGTGCTAGTTAAGAAATATTGTAAACAGATTCTAATATGTGAATCCACTAAATATAAATGTACGAAGAAAGATCTAATTATGAGTGACTTGTGTTATGTGGTTTTTTTTAAAATTCATAATATATATTCATACATATAAAACTAAAAATTGTTTGATTTGTATGTAATATAGATAAAAAGTTAGTTAGAAATAAAAATATTGAAGAGTCATATTTATTTTAATGTTTTTAGTTTAAAGTATTTTATTCAAATTATACATATAAAAAAAGGAATTTATTGTTTATATTTTTAGTAAGTATAAATAAACAATGTGTGAAACATTATTATAATTTATTACAAATTAGTATTTTTCGCAGTTTAATTTAAATATAACATATTTTATTATTATTTTAATGTTTAGGAAATAAATATAGACACACAATTTATAAAAGTTGTAAGTATTTACATCTTATTTACTTTTGTTTTATTAAAAAAAAATTCATCTTTTGATTATTACACAATTATTACTTCAATAATAATATCCTTTAGCTTACTTCTTGTTTTTAAGTTATTGTTAACGGTTTTTTATGTTTATAATTGTAACTTAGTGCTTTGACTGTTAAGGTTATTCTTGTGATGGACTTCAAGCGCTCATAAATGATTTTTTATTAACTTTCAAGGCAATAGGAGAAAACTAACGTTGATGTGAGACAGCTATCATCACTTAAAATTCTCAACAATTTAATATGTGCCTTTAAAGTTAAAATCAACCATAATCTACGAATTTACTAGAGGACAATTTTAAGAGAGGAAGATATTTTAAGCATTTCTTGTAGTCTGATTTTAAATTTGTCAAAAGATTTGTATTCATTTACCTTTTTTGAAAATTATGTTACATTTTGTCAGAAAAAAAAAAAAATGTTTTAAAACTTACTTAACGTATGTACAATTGAAAAATAATTTCTAGTTTTTTGAATATATTTTTGGAAATTTTTTAAAAATCAAAAATAATTTATAAGTTTATCTATACATTCAAAACAGAAATCGGTCATCGAAAAGTACGTATACTAATCTTCCATTTATTAGTATAGAACCATAAAATAAGGGGTGCATAAAAATATTTTTCATCGTTGGATCTGTAAAAATCACATTACCTACATTAACTATCAGTAAATAACATTCAAAAGAATTTTCGAATTTAAGTAACTACAAATATTATTGTTATATTACATATGAATGTAATTATTGTACTCTTGCATCCGTTGGCATGATGATGGGTTCATTTGGCCCTCTCTAGGTATCCAAAGGAAGCCTCTGAGAATCAATATAGGTGGTTGTGCGGTGGTGAAAATTAACATTATTCAACGGGGAGAGAGAGAAATGATGATGGCGTTATAGTATCCTGCATTGCTACCTTTCACCAATACACCAGTTACATTTCGCGTGTACCATATTAATGTCCATTTTCGGATGTATCATTTGCATATTCAGCGGGACCAAAATAAATACTGTACCCGCATGTCTGATAGGTACAATAACAAACTGGATTAAAAGCGGTACAAGAGTGAGGGGATATTTAATGAATACTCTCATTTGGGTTGTAGGTATGTAGATTTCGACGATATTGTTATAATGTAGATAAAATCGTTATTGAAGGGATAATGTTGGCATTGGCTCTCCTGCATACAGAACAATGCACAGTCGTAGCTTGTAGGTAGATTTCAATCAAACATCAATGTTAAATTGTGTTTATAATTTTCTCTGTAACCTCCAGCGGGGATTGCACGTGCAAATGTTACCGTTTACGTAATTCATTTATGTGTTGTTCAATCTATAGTAATACAATTACTGGAAACAATTTTATCATCCAACTATGTATCTATAAATTAGAATTGTATACTTAGAGCCAATAGGTAAGCCATGCGACTAATCATTATAGATATTGTTTCTCATTTTAGATGTCTTTGCTGTGCAAATTTGTCTTTTGTAGAATGAAAATTGTCATCAACCGGATTAGTTAATTTACTCATACTCAAATTAAAATGTGATATCATTTTGATTTTGCTTGCAATTAGCTTTTATATGTTCAATTTCCGATTTAGACAAACTTATTGAAATGACATTCGGTAAATTTCACTTTAAATTAACATTCATCATTTTAAATTAGGGATGGTGATCAAATTAATTAATAATATTCTAAATATCAAGTCATATAAGTAGGTACATTTATAGTTACATTTTTCATGTTATTCTTATGATGGATACAAATTGATTATTTATATATAGAATGGGTTAAGATGAAAAACAAAATAATTATCTCTTTAAGTTAAAATGTAACACAACTTACTATTGCTTTTATAGCATATGACACTGATTTCTTCTAATTTAATTTATTATATTTTGGGTTTTAATATTAGAAAATTTGTATTGCTTACTAATGATATAATCTTTCATTATAAGTTTATATTGATATATATATATGTGTATATAAAATTGAAATTGTTTAGTTTTTATTGTAAAAAGTGGTAAAAAGTGTTTATACTAATAAATCAAATATTATAGAACAGAAAATATAATGTATGTAATATTTCGTATAATACAATAGTTTCATGTACGTCTATTATATTTTCTAAAACTTAATAATACTTTGATTGTATTTGATATTCAGAACACTGATTGATTCAAATATTAACAGTCAGTAACACATTAATAACGAATTTGTGTGCTACTAAATTAAAACAGTTAATTTGTATCGATCGTTACGATTAAGAAATATATGGTAAGGGAGATATTTATTTGTGTTTTCGAAGCGTTCGCGTGACTTTCATCCCATTGCTATAAATAACCGGCAGAGCGGGTCGTTGTGGCCACCGACTACCCACATTGTCGGTCGACGGCAAATATGAAATAACCTCTGACAAGAAGACCCTGCCCATAAATAACCAAGACGCCCGCCCGAACCGTTTCACTTTATATAAAATAATGTATTATAAATATTACTAAACGTCCACAGATTTTACTCCCTACAACTTAAATGTTTATACAAAGAACAACAACTATAAAGTACAAGTAAATATAACGATGACCGTTTTTTTTCTTCATTGTAATTGGATCTCATAATTAATACTAAAATCAAAAACTCTGATATTGTGAATCAATATTTTGTTTTAATTCATTAGATTAATTTAAAATGTTCAGGTATGTAATGTAAATTAAGAGCTCGTTATAGGTGTAACTTATAATCGAGTTATAGAATATTGGGAAAGTTTGATGCAATTGTATGAAAATATTTATAATTTTGTAGTTTTGGAATTACCATACTATGTATAGTGTACAGGCAGAAAGATTTTGTTTAATATTGTCGTACGATGCATCATTAATTTCGATATTATAACTTTTGACTGGGCTGCATTATTCGCGTGACATATTTATTTTATCTTTATGCATAACTTTAACGTAAAATTAATATTTATATTAGCATGTTTAACATTTTAACAATAGTAAATACTTTTATACAACAATTCTAGATGATCAATTTCAACATAAGATTCTTGTGTTTTATATTTTTGTTGCCTTCAGGATTTTATATTTGGCATTTAAACTTCTCTAAGCAGTTGTTAGGTGTTTGGTCATTTTAAGAAAGTATAATAAAATGTATATTTTGTTTTTATTGGAAAAGTTTAGCCAACAAACTTTGGATTTTTTTAAGCTCAAAAAATATTTAAAATAACATCAAAGTGTTTTTGAAAGCAGTTATAAATACAACATAATCTGTCAAAGTCTGTATTTTTATAAGAACATAAATATTTTATTAATTTAATAATATTAATTTGTTCAGGTCACAGGTTGACAATCAGAAACATGTTATTAGTTTGTAAATCATGTTTACAAATAGGCATCCTATTTTTCGTACAATATTTTTATAACCTATTGTAACCGATATCAAAGAATAGAATCGACTGTATATTATGTGTTTATAATAAAAACATATAAATAAAGTCTGCTGTCATATTTTATTGCACAGTATTTGAGTACGTAATCTTAAAATCTGGAAGAATTTTCATATTTTTTGTAATTGAATCATAATATCGTAAGGTTAAGTGATGTCGAGACGTTTTATTTTGTTCTAATATAACTCCGAGCTTATGGCAGTTATACAAGGCTGCAATCTATACAGTTCCACCTGAAAGCATTGAAAATACAATAATGGGGTTCCTTCATCCACTTATTGTTCATTGTTTGGCAGTTAACGGCAAACAGTTTGAACATTTATTCTATTAGATAAAACAATATTGTTTACAGACCATAAAATGTATATATGATACTGAGTTTCATATTTATTATTTTTTGATTTAATCAGTATTATATTTTTAAGTTATTTGTTACAGTTTAAATGTCGATATTATAAAATATTAATATAATACTTTATCAATAATCTATATGGTATCTACATTGATGCACTTACATGATAATTTATATTACTCGGATATTAATACAATTCTTATTCAAATTAATATGAACACAATCTTATAAATATTATACGTATCATATACATTTTGTTATAGGAAGATTACTTTAATTAAAAAGATATTTTATTGTTTGTACAATTTGTAGTTTTTTGTACCAAATTAAAAATAGTATATATTTTTCATAAAGTTTTTGATAAACAATAACAATGATAAGGTGAATTTTGTTTTTATTTTTAATATAATTGAGATAAAAAGTTGGAGTTTCCATTTCAATTTTAGATTCTGAGCGGAGTGAAGAATGCGTTGATTGTACTATGATATGTGTTTTTATTTTTATGTCTGAAGACACATTTTTAGTAGAATAAAACTCTGATCATGAACTTTGAGGGAGGTTTCTGGTAACAATTCAGATCTAGTGTCTACCTTTATGAGGTAAAATTAAAAATGTTCAGTACTTTTTAATAAAACCGTTGAAAAAATAAAATACGAACATTTTTTAACATTTTAATATTATTAATCAAATAAATGTTTATTAATGTTTAAATATTTTTTAATTTGTTCAAAATGTTGTGGAGGTTTATCATTGTTATTTAATGCTCATACGTCTTTACTAATTCATATTTTAAACTAAATCTTGCTTATCTTTCATAATTGATTTTTTGACTTAATAATTTTCAATAAATATTTTCTTGAATTACTGAAAAAAATGTTAAAAGATTATTATGTATGATAAACGATGATGAATGTAATAAAGATAGATGCTCTTTTATTTTAGCTTATGAGCTACCTCTGAAATAGCAACAAAACACGTTATATCAAGTGATTCATTTAATTTTATTTTTTGGCCACGTTTCATTAAATTACCATAATAACCGGACTTGGCTTCCTTACTTGTTTTTTTCAACAAAAATTATTTAATAAAGAAAATTTCACATTTTTACAGATACGCAGAAGGTACATTTTATTAAAGTTTTATGATGGATTTTTATTCCTTTTACTCAATGAACTTTTTTTTTGCATTTCGTTATTTAAAAGAAAAAAAAACTACTGTATATATATTATCTATTACAGGCTGTTAGAGAGTTTGTTTTTTGTCTTTTATTAACTTTGTGGTGTAGATTAAAAAGTGAGACAGCACATAAGGTATTTCGTTTTTATCCAAAATAATTATCTTAGATATTTTGTAAGCACTTTAAGTAGGTTTAAAAACAATATTTGGTATTAGCTATTTGATATTTTTAGAAATATATAATGTAGATTAAAATAAATTAAAATAACTGAATTTATTTTAATTAATTAATGATTAAAAATGTACATTTTTAAATTTCATTTGTGATTTAATATAATATGAAGTAATAAAGCATATTATAAAACAAAAATGTATGCTATATTCTGCCCGATAGATTGTTGTTTATCTATTGTTGTCGTTTAGGTTATAAGGAAAAAGGTCAAACGTCAGAAGTTTGTTTTGAACTTTGTTAGAGTTATACCAATCCAGAGGATAATTTCAATATTTGTTTACTTTTTTTTACTCGGCAAGAGAAAGTTTATGCAACAATGAAACTTTTCTGACCATTTGATTGTATTTAAAGAAAATTGAATGACAACTGTCCTAGATTGTATGTAAAGAATAAAGCTGGGAAAGCAGTATTTGAATAATACATGGAATTTTTGAACAAGTTATATAAATCAGATAAGAAACGAAATCCAAAATTCCGGTTTCATATTACACCAGTGGATCGATGGAATTAAAGGAGGGTATCATAGAACGATGGGGTGGTTGGTTGCCGGAAGGGAAATTCCGATTACAGTTCTTCGTTGATAGAATATTACCTACTCATGTTATTTCCACATCACTACATCAGGTAGCTCAGACCCTTTTATAAAATATAAATTGTCTGCATTAAAGTCTTCGAAGTTTTGTCTAAAGTATAGATGAGTATTCGTGTCTTATTAAATAAAACAAAAGGTATTGCACAAATCTGCTGAAGCGAATTAAGTGAAGAAAAATTCAAAGACGAAATAAACAAAATGAATAATATCCTCATAAATTCATAAATATGTTTCTTGGTACTTTCAATTTATTCATTAAATTTATTTAATCTATACAAAATAATAGATAGGAATGAAAATTCCATACTTTTAAACGCATTTTTTTTTAAAGATATCAAAGCTTTTAAATTAAAATATAAATGTTCAAGTTGATGGTACTGATACATTTTCTGTAGAAAATTTTATTTTTATTGAGTTTTATAATGGTGTGAAAATAACTTAAAACAGAGCTGTGATAATAGGTAAAATTGTATTTTATGTAACATAGATTTAATAGTACGAAGTATAATTAATATAGGTAACTTGTATCATCACGATGATATTAATATTATTTTTATAATGCAGCATTACTTTAGTAAAAATAATAAAAAAATAAATTTTATAATTTGGTAGATGTTCAATAATACGTAGTATGATGATATTATAAAAATAAAGTCAATAAGTAGCTTAAAAAAAAACAAAGTACTGACGTATTGAAAAATAAATTGTAAATCATCAAATTAACATAAAATTAAATTGTTTTAGCATTTCACACGATCCATAATATACGCTACTTGATTATTCTACTATTATGGTAAATGGTCTCAATTTTGACGGAAAGTTTAAGAATCGTAAAACAATCATGTCTTATGAAGTTTAGTTCTAAACTTTTTAAATTTAAGAAAGTTTTTCTTGTTTAAATACTTATGTTCCAAAGTGTTTGTTACTAATTAAAAACCAGAGTGTTTTTCAAGTTTTGTTTATACAAATATTATTCATTGTTTTAGTGGGATTTGGTAATGTACACATTCTTAAATACTTATACTAAAGTAAATAATACTTCAATATCAGCTTTATGGTTATATATTCAATACAAATAATCTTATTTCGGTTATTAACACGTCCCCATTGTACATACTATGAAATTAAATGTTTGATGTATGTACCTATTATTTAGCATTATTTAATTTTAATAAAAATATATAAACGAACATTTCATTTTGAGGTCGGCAGGTACTTGCTAATATTCTAGAATTAATTCATAATGTTTTATCATATACTCATATTTATGTTCTTTGAATTGTATTTTGTAAAATAATAATAGGTATTATGAATTATGATTGAAGCTAAAACAACGAATATAGTATTTTATTTTAAGTACACGAAAATAAATAATTAAGCATACAACTCATATTAATATATTGTGATTTCTGTCTCAGCCAAACAAAAAAAAAAAATCATTGATTTATAATAACCAAATTCACTTTCTTATCGTCAAGTTTAAAGCCAATTTATCAGGTTCAATCCGATTATGAGCGTCTTAAGAGCCTTTATACTAAGTACGTCTATAAATTGTATTTGGCGTAACGAAAGTTATTGTCAACATGTTGACAAACGGGAAATCACTTAGCTCGTTAAATAACTTAGTGTTCGCAAAAATACGTTAGACATATCTGGTAAACTAATAAATTGATATTGTGTTTTTATCGTTACTAGTTGAGAGCTTTACAGAGAAAATATATTGAGTCTATTGAAGACAATATTGGTAAAGAAATAGCGATATGGTATACTCAATTTTCAATTTTCAACTGTTTTTATTTATTAGCAAATGATGATAGTAAAAAAAAACAACAAAAGTTGTGTTAAATATAATTGGTACTATGGATTACATATATATGTTTATTGTAAAAGATTCAATATTAAAAAGTCTGTAAATATTGCCAACGAGAATAATATAAAGCATTACTACTAAGTGCTCACTAGTACATAGTTTGTTATAATATTAGGTATACATTTTGATTAAAAAAAAAAAAAAAAAAACAGTTTACGAAAACAACCTAGAGATGGATAATTTTATTTTATTGATAGTCTGCCAGGTGCCCGACATAGAACGACAAAAAACAAATCAGGAGATCATCGTAAAATTAGGTACCTATATACGTATTGTTGGGGCCTCTATGGGAAGTCTCATACGCTCATATCGTAAAGCGTACTCGAGTATTACGAACAGTATAAATTAGGTACTGCTATAGGCAGTTACAAAAATCAGTAAGTTTTCGAACGACCTCCAAACAATATTAATACAATTTTATACATTTTCTCAGTATAATATCTCCGTTGTTAGACAAGCAGTAGGTACTTATAATGTGATAATGTGGAAACACACTCGCGGTAAACGTGTCGGCCAAGTGTATGCGAACACTACACAGCTAACCGCGGCGACGACAGCGACAACGACAATAACGCGTCGGCGACGTCCCATTACCGTGTCGGTCGTAAATACGTAAGTAAATCGAATGTTTTGCCTTTGGCAGTTGACAAATTCGATCCCGGGGACCCACGACCGCCCCTTACATCATGCCCTCCCCGTGTCACCCCCCCCGCCGGTATTGTATACATACATAATAATGCTTTCAGTACTCCATTATCGTTAACAATCGCGAGAAAACGTCGCCGGGACACGCATTAAACGTATTAAAATGTGCATGCCGGCAGACGACAACCTTTATTGTTATTAAAAAGTAAACGTGGAGATATGGTCGGATGGCGGTAGGTGGTGAGGTGTTGGGAAGGGGGGGGGGATAAAAATTGTATGGTTTTAAGTGCGGAGGTATAAAACAAACGCGGTACGGACGTGAATTATGATGAAACACAGCTACCGTCACGTTTTCTATGACAACGACGACGACGACGACGAGCACTGCGCGACCTGCACCACCACTATATGTTATTATTATAATACTCCTGTTATTATACAGTCGAGGAGATTGGCTCTCGGTTGGGTGTGCGTATGGTCGGAGGGTAGGGTCTGTGTGCTTGTAGTTTTAAAAACAAGAGATTAAATGGATAGGCGTATATTTGATACGACGGTATAGCGTCGTTGTTTTCCGATTGTCATCGTCGGATGAAGTGGTGGTGGGTGTGGTGGGTGGGGGTTGGGTAGACGTACAGCGGAAAATAAAATGATAAGTTGGTTGAATGCGGAGAGGGGCAAAAATAAACAAAGCATCTATATAGAGTTGCAGTATTGGCGATCCGAAAGATAATAATAACTGACACCAGTTATTTGGTTGCACTATTTTTATTTCATTCAGTAAGATGAAGGGGGGGGGGGAGTGGGACTAGCGTTATAAATATGTCGTTTAGAAAACAATAGAAATCCACCTCACATTGCATTGTTTTATTTTCTTATTAAGTCAGACAAAAAAAAATGTTGATGAAGTTCTATTGCAATACAATAATATTACATTAAATACTTTTTTTTATGCAGAAATTTAAATATTTTGCAAATTCCGTTGATGTTTTTTGAAAATAATTAAGTACTTACAGCTCTCGCTAAATTTCATAAGTATAGATACCTGTTGACAACTATGCACAAAAGACAAAACTTTGTATGGCTTTTTAGTATTTTAATACTACTAACATCTAGTACATAAATATCTTTTAAATATTATTTTTGATTTTATTTACAAAACACCAGTAGATTTAGAGACTGGATGCGTGACATCTAGATCATTGAAACTCTGTATGGCCCAAAATTATTAAAATTTATAATTTTATTCCTAACGTCGTGTGTCATTGAATTTCACGATTACCTTTGCCCATTATCGGTTCGAAATTCGTGAACCGTGAGTAGTACCGCATCTGGGTTACCTCACATTAAAGCCCAACTCTGTTTAATTAGCTTTACATATTCGATCGGTTTATGAAGACCTAGTTTCCTTTCTCTGTTTATGTTACCCAATTGAAATATTTTCCTTTGCATTAATTGAACATGCGTCCATAAATCTATCTAAAATAGCCGTAATACCTTAAGTCATTGCCAAGCAAGCCAGCCATTTTATATACCATTGAAATGCACTGAAAAATTAAGAAAGTATTATTATTTTGCGTAAGTATTTATACCTAACCTAAATTTCTTCTCTAGAATATTAATAAAGATAGAAGTGAATTACCCATTATTTATTAATATTTTTTATTTAGTTTGGTGGTAGATGAGACCTATTAATTATAAAACTAATTTAAGTGCAATGACGCCTGTGTCGGTAGTACAATTAAGTATTAACCACCAGTTAAGTAAATTTGCTTAAATATTTTATTCGAATACAATGATGTATTGTTTCTTCTGATATAAAATATAATATAGTGAATAAAAACAATTACCTGATGTTTGTAATATCCATGATATTACTTGGTAAAAGAAGCATTTATTTATTTATTTATTTATTGAACTTTAGTTTCGGAAACAAGGGCCATAAGCCTTATACATTACATTTTATTTATTTTTGATTACAATAATATACTATATAGGACTTAAAATTATTTGTTAGTGTTTCTTAAATGTATTTCTTTATTTCGATGCTCCCGAGGAATGACATGACCGTTTTTGGCTGACCGCCAGGTCCGATTATTTCATACAATTTCATACATTTTGTTTTTGTTTTTAGTCTTCATTAGATCTATATTCAGTCATAAGATGTTTTACAATAAGGGAAACTTCACATGAGGTGCATATTGTAGGTGGTTGGTTTTTCAGCAGGTGTCCGTTGTGAGGTGGGTGTGATCGATTCTCAGTCGGCTTATTATTTATTATTTCTGTATTTCTCGAGGTTCTAAATTGCAGCCAGAGACTTATGCTTTATTTCATTTCTAGAAATTTGGTGTTTTGGTTTGACCAGTTATTTTTCCAAATAATCTGTGTGATTAATTGTTTATTTTTTTTTGTGTTAATATGAAACTGTATTTTTGTTCGGGGGCTTCGGATACTGCTATATTTTTTGCGTGTTGGTCGACTTATTCGTGTCCGTTAGGAATCTGGTTTCCAGAATCTGGTTTCCAAATTAATTGGACATTCTTATTTTGGTTTTTTGAATTTTCTTCTTGATTTAAGATGTTAGAGATGTTATTGGGTTGGAATATATTTTGGATGCTGTTGATGGTGCTTATAGGGTCGGTGATAATATACTGTACTTTATGAATAAAGTCCATGTAAATAACTAAACTCTCATGTATCTAATTAAAATACTATTATGTGGACTGTAAATTTTATGTTGTATGACATAAAATAATTGTATTATTAATTATTAATCAAAATACTTAGAACACGATAAAGGTCGATGTTACCAATAAATGAGTAATTTAAAACTATTATAAGAAGTACATCAGGGTACTTTTTGATATATTTGAGTGTGATTCAATCAACATTGGAGTAATATTAAAGTTTGAATATAAATTAATTTTATAACTAAATTTCAACAGCAGCATCTGTATGGTTATTTTATTTATTTAATGGATATGAAATCAACTTAATTATTGTGCTACTACGTATGGTGTATTGATTATATGATAATTGAAATAGTATTATTAGAACTTGGTATGTTGCATAATATTTCAAAGGAATTATTGTTACATAAATTAGTGACATACAAACATTAAAATGTTACAAATAGCTGTTTAATAATCTATAATAATTATGTGCCTTACAATCTGAAAAATGAAAGTCGATGCAATTTAAGGTCTAAGAGAAAACATGTTTGAGCCTTATACAAAATTAAAAGTTTTAAATTTTGTATGAACTGGTTTTCAATATATAAAAAATATAATTATTCAAATTTTTAATGACTTGTTACTGGATTCACATTAAAATAGTCTACAACGCTCAATGTTTTGATAAACATAATTAAAATTCAATCACAGTAATATTATGTACCTATCTTTAAAAACTAATTGTAAAACTAGTATAGTAAACGATGGTGAGACTGAGTACACTGGGATCTGGATTTGATAAAAGTAATGAATCCAGAAGAGATGATGAAATAACTCTGATTTGAGAGAACGATGGGAAGAAGTTGTAGTTAAGGCAAGGGGCCAAAATGGCTTATATTAAGCATTAATTAAAATCTCATGGTACTTACTCGCTCATTGAATTGTTAGGTTTTTGGGTTATGTGTTCATGTCTGTTAGTGCTGTTTTAGATAAATTATAAAACATACATGACTAAATGAAAAATAAGTTTTAAAAATAAAAATGTATTAATATTTAGGTTGAAAGAACGACTTATGTCTTATTCAGATTAATTGGAAGAGGAGTGTATGTTGATATATTTAATGGGAATAAGAAGGACAAACTATGAAGTATAATAACAATCGTTTAATACTGTTTTTATTTTAAATTATAGAAAGACAATTCTCCATCCTTAAATCTCGACTCAGATCAACTGAAAGTGTCTAATGTTTCAAACACATCAAATTAAACTGATTTAAGATTCGATGGGGTACAATTACTATATTGCACCAGCATCATAAAATGGGAATTTGATTTTTAGAACATCGTTAATAAAAAGTGACTTAGGGATGTCGAAGCAGATGTCGGCATACTGGCTTCAGATGAATTTATCAGACACTATTCTATATTTATCTTAGTTTTGCGTTTAAAGTAGTCTTAATAGTAAATGATATATAATAATGTTAAATGACGAACTATACTTCTTTTGTGGCGAGATCAATTTCCTCAGATTCTTATGTTATTTAATATTGCAAAATGCCAAAATATTCCCATTAGAGATTTACTTAGATGAATATTTATGTATATTAAAATATTATTTTAAACAATTTTCATATGTACATCAACGGTTAACTGTATATGTTTCATCGTCATATTCTGATGTGTACAAAATTATTGAAATTATATTACAAATTAAAGTCGATAAAGCTCTAGTAATAAGTAAATTAAAAGTAAAAAAAATGTATGGAAAAAAAACATTTTATAAATTCTAAATTTTTAATTGCAAATTTATAGACTTAAAAATACAAAAAAATAGTACTTAATATAAAATATATTATAATATTGTCAGGTCTAAAATATTGGGTACATTATTATTAATACTGAATCATCATTAATAATAGTTGCTAATGTAGCAGGGTAAAAACCACTTTAAATTCAAGAACAGGATTATGCACCCAGTTGTATCCACTATTATTTATATTTTTTATTAGTGTACTAGGAAATATGTGCAAATTACATAAAAAAGGGGAACAATATTATTCATAAATCATAAATTCGTGCACGAACGAGTAGTTTTCTAGATAAAAGTGTGTAATGTGGTTGTAACCGTATATTTTCAGTGGAAGTCCAGATTGTTTTTGCATTTAGTGAGTTAACATTTTCTCGAAATTCTGTACAGCTTATAATTAAACAAAGTATCTGATGTGTGTAATAATATTTTATGATAAATAAAAATAGGAGTAGGTTAATATTAAGTATTAATATTAGTATTAATATTAAGTATTAATATTAGTATTAATATTATGTGACCATTGTTGGCTTTCAGTGAAATTTTTATATTTGAATCGTTCCAAACCCAATATTGTTCTTTGTGTTTTGTATGTGTGCCCTCCTATAGTCCAGTACAATTAGACAAAAAATATTCAAAGTTTAGAACAAATTCCCAAGCAGCTGAGTTTAGAGTTTACAGCTGGTACACAACTAATTTATACCTCACTAATAAACATACTAAAAGTACCGATACTTTAGGCATAACCTCCACCCATCATTGTGTACTCCCTTCACTTATAACTCGTTAACGGCTCAAGAAACAATATCAAGATGCCTTTAACGAAGATTAAAGACGATGAACTTTACTATAGAATAAATATTATTTTAATACTTATATACTGCGGTAAGTATTCTATTAAAACATTTATTTCTGTTCATGCAAAAATTGCAATTAAATGCTAAAATAACTTATGGTTACGACAAAAGTTAAAGAACAGATAATTTAACATATAACCATGTTAAATTATTTTAGCAAATCTTAAGGCAAGTATAGTTACAACAAAAATGAATATTTGAATTTATTCGTCTTTGTCAGACACGTCAAAATTATGACATGGTCCCATTTAATGTGTTATTGCGTTATACCATGAATATTTTCACAATAAAGTCCTTCGTATATTTTGATATATTTTGAATTACTGTTACTGATATTATACAATGCTATGTAGATGTTATTATGTTTTATATAACGCTGCACAAAGATATATTATTTTTAAAATTAACACCTAACCTATACTCACACACATCAACGTAAATCAATACGTGTTTAAAGCATACTTCACTACCAACCACCGTATCCACAGTGGATCGTAAAACGTTGTCGATATGATTATATTATTGTTGTTTTTTTTTTTTTTTTATTGCATTTTATCCATTCAATTGCCAATCATTCTTTTTTAGTCGAATCGATGGTGACCCCGTCATCTCGTTTTATTTTGTCTCTCTCTACATTTTCCTTTTACATTTTTCATTTCTCTCTCACACGCATTGGTGGATCGTATAATTTTTTTTGATACCCTTTCTGCCGCCCCCGTGATGGCTGTTCACTACCGAATTTCCTCCGCCACGGGGTTAAATGGGCCGTATCACCGGAACCCGAAGGTTGATATTTGTTCGCCGATCACGTAAGCTGCGTAAAATAAATAATGCGATTGGCCCGCGTCCAACCGGCAGCAACGGCCGGATGGACCATAATCACATATATAGTCCACCGTGCGAAGCTCTGATAGCGGCGTCTGTCTTGTGTGATATTGTCGGACGACCTAGAGGAGGTGACAGGATGGGGGAAAAAATAACAATACAAAAACATTTTGTTCGTTTCATACCTATATGTATATACGTATATTATATTAAAGTACAGTATAATTTTGTGTTCAGTGTTTACAATTTCTTATAAACAGTAGAAAACATGATAGAAAAAAATATTCAATCACACACGTGGCTTTCCCTTATAGTACACGACGTCTTGTCTCATTAAAAATTGTAATAAGAACAACAACAACAACAACAACAACAACAACAACAACAACAACAACAACAACAATAATATTAATCATACAATTGATAATAATCATATTAAAACAGTAGACACACGTAACTCTTGATTATAATTGGAGATTTTTTCTCATGGTCCATTAAACCGGCCACCACCACTGCTGTTGTTGTTGTTGTTGTTGTCGTCGTTCTCTCCCCACTGCACTGACTTCGCACAGTGTGCTGTACAAGAATGGGTTTCGAACACCTTGCATAAATAAAAACATGAGGTAATGCCACCGATATTCATAGGGTTGGTTCGCCCTACAATCGTTGGCAAACATTTTCAAACGCATTCAAAGTTGCTTACTGGAACGTTTTTTTTTTTTAAAACAAAAAAAAAAAACCTTAATGAGTGACCCCAAATGAAATGCGTATTGTTTTTTTTTCCTACACACCTAGCCCAAATCAGTTCAAACAATGTTCTTTTCGGTCGCCTATGTTGTACTATAGTACCTAATGGCTGTCTGACACATGGCCACATTTGCAGTTGTAGTAGTAAGGTTAGTTGTGTAATGTTTAATGTACACGAGTTGTATATTCGTATTGTAAAATTTCTTGGAAAAGTGTGGCTAATGATGATATTTTATTGCTGCCACGGATAAACGTACAATAATATACTAATATTTTCTTATGCAAATCAACTATTACACTGAGCTGCAGATTGTAGTTTTAATAATGTACATCGGCACTAAGAAATTCCCTGTGCAAATAAATAATTTAAATGGATTTAATTCGATAGAACAGATGTGCAGTGTATTTAAAATATACAGTGACTTGTTACTTCATACTATCATTATAATTTTGTGATATAAAATAAGGAAAGGGAATAATTATGATTCAAATTATAGTCCAAAACATCTGGCTATTTCTAAGTTATTGTTTTTATAATTTATTTTGTTTTTATAAATCTATGAAATATTGATTATTATTTACTATTATTTAGTGGTTAAAATGACATTCACTATTTTTACTATTGTTCTGCTGATGTTTTCAGTCTTTCTCCGTACGTGTTCGCATCAATGTAAATTGAGGATAAAATGTAAAGCAATTGAGATTAACATGAATTCACCTTTGAACAATCACTAGCTAAATTAATAATAACAATTATCAAACATTGTATTTAATACAAGAAAATTATTTTATCTTTAAAAAAAATATTTCCATGTCTATTATATACATAATTATTCATTCAAATGCGTATTATTTCGATTGTTTTTATGTTAATACATTTTTTGATAGTCAATTGGTTTTTGACTACGACACTAAAGTTACGTAACTTAACTAACCCAACAGCAACGTTATTAATTGCCCGCCAGTTTTTAACATTTTTTCTTTTAATTACTGACATTTAAAACTAATATGTCATACAATAATTAATACTTAATATAGTTATGATAAATACAATTAAAAAGTTATATTGCAACACATTAAAAGTACCATAAAGTAATTGATATTTGAAAAAAATCTTTTGCTTCTTATTAACAGTACACTACAGAGACAATTACGTACCTATATTGTCTATACGTTTCGCCGTTCTACACATTATTGGTGTTAAAAAAAGTTAGCCAGCCAATGTTTTCAAAAATGAATTTGACTGGCAGCTTACAGTAACTACCACAATAGTATACCACAACTTTCACTTATGTAAGCCCCCTTTCGTATTTATGTCACCACTGGGTTAATATTTCTCCATGTTCTCAGCTGGCTTATGTATTATTATCCAAGGTTGTACTTACATCAATGATGCATTATATAAATGTGTATTTATGAATCTATAGTGAAGAAAACGAGAGCAGAAAGTACATTTTTTCCGGATGGAAACTGAGCAAAAAAATCACGAATAATTCAACAGATTCCCACAATATCATATTCTAGTCCCCCTTGCCGCCCTAGAAAACTCTTATATTTTATACCCTTTACGTATTTGACGTTTTTTTTATCATTATAGTATTATTGTATATATTTTTTTATAAATTGTAATAGATTCAAATAAAAAATATATTAAAGCTATATGGGTAAGTACTAGTGGCTAGCTACTAGGTACTTGTTATA
The DNA here is from genome assembly GCF_001856785.1 of Myzus persicae. Lineage (NCBI taxonomy): Eukaryota > Metazoa > Arthropoda > Insecta > Hemiptera > Aphididae > Myzus > Myzus persicae. Next base: position 483,412 of record NW_019100468.1, read on the forward strand.
AAATGTAAATATTATAAATATGAATATATTCATATATTTTAGTAGTAATGTGATATCTTATCTCTGTTTACTTCATGTTACCGGGTTAATTTAGAAACTGACACCCGAATAATATGTAAGTTCGGTTTCTCCTCGTTAACCGATACTAGAAGAATATTGTACAATCGGCTGATACTTATACTCAATAATGAAATTATATTTTTACATTTTTGAAATTATTTGAGAATGACTATGACTATATGAGAACAAGACTGGCCTAGAAAATCCACAAAAGAATTAATTGAATATTAAAAATATGGAACGTTATACATTTTTGTCCAAACGATTGAAAACATTTAAAATTCATAAAAATCTCAGTGTTCATCCAAAAAAGATAATACAACTAAGAACAAATTAAGTTACAACGTTTCCATATAATTTAATTGGCTATTAATCGATTTGGTACATTGAACTTTTTAAACTGAAAATTCAATTGTAACTAACAATAATGATAATTAAAGTTGTTAAAATAAAATAAAACATACTTTATACATATAAATCAATTGTGTGATAAAAATGTTCTATGTCATAGACTCATAGCTATAAATTAAAAAGAGCATCATCTTATAAAAAATATGGGTACCTACATGAAACACAAGTTAATAAATAATAATAGTGGTTATAAGTTGCCTTTATGCCAATTCATAGGTACAGTTTGCCAAAAATTCCGTTTTCAATAACTCTATTATCAATCGTCTTTTACCAAAAATTAAAATCTGGATCTCAAAAAATAAAACCAGGCTTAACCCCATGGGAGTTACTTGTTTCCACCAAAAGTGTACCTCTCTTGTCCACCAATACAAATAGCTATTACGAACAGTAAATTAGTTAAAGCTTTGAAGAGCGGAGCAGTGGACACACATTTTTCAAGGTACTCAACCTGAGTCACTTAACTCCGCTCATCTAAAATTTAAACACTCTTACAAATTAACTTCCTATTTGTTAGAAATTTGTTTTGCATACATCGATGTTCTTAGGATAATATTCTACTTCAGAATATTATATGATATAAGTATGCTGTCATTCTAAAAAGTAAAAACATTACAAAAAGTTTTATTTTAATTTTTTTTGAAAAATTTGTTGGTGCTTATTAACGAGTTTTAATATTGAAAAAATGTACTTCGCAGAATATTTATTTATTATATGAATTTCAATTTTTTTTTTTTTTTATTAGTGGTTTATCAGAATCCATTGTTGTTTCTTAACCACGATTATTATATGAGCAAAAAGTACTAAACTAAATAGTAAATACTACCAAACAAGTAAAATATTGATTGTTACGCATATTACTAAAAATTAATAAAGTTAATAGACTAAGCTGCATAACATGATAAGCCTACGCAGAATCATTGTTCATATTCGAAATGGGACGAACATTTCCAATTAATTTTAAGTAATTAATTTTGTAGATATTAAAATCTTTATTTATAAAAGTATATAGTTTTATTATTATTTTTCTGAATTGTGCTTTTAGTCAAATCGACAAATATATGTATTATAATACATTAAATATGCTTTTTGTTATCAATGTTTATTATAAAACAAATAACAAATTTAAGTTTCTTTGCTGTACATAAGCTGTAGAACAAAAGTTTTAGTTCACGTTTTGAATATTTGTGTCTAAATTTTAAATAAATAAACTCTTACTCTAGAATATAAAAACAGGTAATAAAACTAAAACGAAACCTTTTTTTATTGGTAGTATTCAAACTGTTTGATTATATTGGTTGAGGGTAAATAACATAATGCATATTAAAATAGTTGTGCTAAATTTATTCTGGTTCCATACCAATTTATGTGAACTTATTGGATAACTAAAGATATTTTATAATTAAATAAACTAAAGAAAATTTAAAAAATACCTATTTATTATTGAATATCAACCATAAATGCAACTCGTATTACATATATATTGTTTACACATTTGAAAAATATTAATATTTCTAAGTTGTTTTCAACTCTTATTTTGTTTGCTACTCCCAATTAATGTCTGCTTCCACGAAGTTAAATATTTAGTCTAATTAATTAAATAGTTATATAATTGTCTAGGAAGAATGTAAACAATACTTAGTTGTTCATACTGTTTTAGATAATACAATTCTTAGGATACTGTAGTATACATTTATTATTTTTCACAAATAAAATAATGTTTAATAAAAAATCTACCTATTAACTATTATTTTTTAAGTAAATTTCAAAACGATTTTTGTCGTAATTATAGTGCATGTGAATTGTGCACTGTCATTTTTAACCCTTTTGTGCTTTTGTGTTACATGAACGGGATAAGTTGTCATCTCCAAATTTAATTATAATTACCTTTTTATAGCAATCGCCAAATTCTGTGTGGGGGGGGGGGGGGTAGTGATCGGTAACAATTATTTTTTGTATTTTGTTCTCCATGACTATTAAGAGTTTCCACACTAATACCTATACACTCGAAATAAAATTAATTTTCACAAATGCATAATTTATAATTCACACCTTATCAGTCATTGTTTATTCTAATGAAACAATATGTGTAGGTACTTGGACGGTTTCCAATAAATTCAAATCCAGTTAAACTAATTGCATTCTATCAATTTAAACATATGTAATAATATGTACATACGTCCTACCAATTATTTGCTAAATATACGTCATCTTGAAAAATGGCTCCTACTTTTTTTCTAAAACGATTTTCAACGACCATCGCGTTATTTTGACGATAATAATAATATGTGCGTTTAAGGTGAATTTTCTGCTGGCAATGATTAACGGGTTGTTTCCATGCAGCAAATTGGAATCCCCCAGAGACATGACAAATGGCCAAAGCAATATTTGCCCAGTGTTCACTTCTCCCCCTCTCTAACATCCTCTTTAACCCTGTCCTTGCGAAAAACAACCTTCCCTGTCAGTGGACCAATGTTCCATATCTTATGTCTAGTCGCTCGTCTGAACACAGATTAGCGGCCCCGGAGCGCAATATACGTTTATAAATATTCCTCGGTTATCGTTAGTTCTCCAGCCTACTACGGAGTTCGGACATGGAACATTATGACAATCCTGAATACTGTTTTTCTTATAATATTGTATCTTTGATCTAATCAGAACCTATGCGTTATAGAAGAATATTTGGTGGAAATATATTTTGCCTAAAAATACTTGAAGGGAAAAATATTTTTAATTTAACAATAATTCAGTATTATTTTTTGTATTTTATATGTATTTTTTTTATTATGAACGTTTATTAATTGGAGGATTTCGTAGAAAAAAACATTAAATAATCTAACTTTCCTTGAGATTCAATTAATATCAACTAAGTTTTTAATGTATAAATAATAATATGTAAATATTAAATTTTTAATTAAAAAATATTTATAATCTTCAAATTGATGCTATAAATGCGATCGGCTATAAATTAATACTGTATTATTTTTGTGTAAAATATTTCCTATGGAAATCGGTATGGATCAGTAAAAAAGAAATATTAAAAATTAATGCATCAGGTTTTTTATTTTACATAATTATTTGTATGTGCCTTAATTCAAGTTATGGTTTTATTTATTTGGAGTGCATATTATGAGGTATAATACATAGATAGTACATGGTTATACTAGCTTAATTGAATTAATTTTAATTTTGTTTTTAGTCATTTTTAATTTTTGTGATAATAATATTGAAGAATTTAATGGACTTTACAACATTCCTTTAGAGTTTAGACTCTGGGTTTTTGGCGAGAAGATCAAAAGTCGCCACCAGGAAAATGATTTGTGAAAAGAAGTATTCGGAAATACGCCATTTTCACTGTTCCTAGACAGAGGTTGATTTATGAGTAGGTCCCTAGTGGGAATTCCACATATTATAAAGGTTTGGCCCCCAAAGTCCAATTTTTAACGCCAAAAGACCGAAAAACATGGTAAACTTGACAACAATACCTTCGGCTGTGATTTTTATTATTATTTAACTTCAATTCATATTTTTTCTTAAATTTTAATAAAAATAGTAATATATTTCACAAGAGTATTTTTTATCTTATACACATACATATTTTTTTAATAATCTATGATATTTTAGTTTACTATACATATGTACTTCTTTTTACGAATGCAAGTATATTTAAATTTCAAATATAATGTACACTTTAAAAGTATGTTATTATTAATGACACCTAAAAATTGTGGGTGAAATTGATCTCAGTTGTTATCTATTTTTTTTTTAAAGAAAATTACAAAATTTAAGAAGAAAAATTGTCAATATAGAAAATAGTTTTTCCTTTAAAGTCTTAATAATTTCATCGTGCTTAAGAAGAATATTAAACAAAATAACACTAAAAGTAAAAAAAAATTTAAAATTGTTGTTGAAAATGTGAATTATTTATTTAATTCGCATCAAGTCATTTTATAACTGAAACCAATAAAATATCATTGTTAACTTGACATTTTAATTTTCCTTTTGATCCGGTACGTTGTTAAATGTTCTCAAAGCACCAATGAACAATGACGCGATACTAAAATTTGACCTCTATAGTTATGTCTAAGAAATATTTAAGTATCAAGTATATTTTGCACTATGATGCGGCGGTGCTGGATGATCGGGTTTCAATGTCATTACAAACAACTGGTGACGATAATCTATTCCGGACACAGTTGGACCCTGGTCTTTTTGGTGCATTTACTTTGACTACGTCTTGTCTTGATCGGCGTTGACGCGCTGCAATAATGATTATATATGTTTATGGGTATGTGTACGTGACCAGAGAAGTTTCGGTTGGGACTGTAGACGATTTTCAAGTTGGAATGTCTCAATAAATAAAAAAAACGAGATTTTTGAATCTACAAAACGGTTTGTTTTAATTCTTTAAGTGCAATTATCTGGGCCACCGAGATTATTCTCGATGCATTTCTATGTGGAGAAAAGTATCGACGAGAAAAAGTGAAGTGTAAAATCATTGATTGAAATTCATTTTTAGTCGATATGTATTGACACTTTGTGGAGAGTTACGTACTAATAACTTTTACTTAATTAATCTAGAACATATTATTTGTCTCTTTAAAAATTAAAAAACAGAATAATTCATATGCAATATTTATTTTATGAAATTACCATTTAAAAATAAAATATGTCATACTCTAATATATTTGGGTTTGGTATAAGAAAGACTGGTTTCGTAGCAAATCAAATGCGTCATTATAAAACTATGTTATCAGATGCCACTACTTTGATTAGAATCTTTAAAATAAAGTATTTAGAGACTTATTTGCATCCCTTTATTGTATACTGTAAAACGTTATTCTTTTTTAATTGATGCATAGATCCATCCCAGACATTTCTTAATATGCAGGAGTATAATATTATCACCATCTCTATTTTAATACATTTAACAACGTCAATTTAAAAATATGATATATTTAAGTAGACAATATTATACACGAGTAGAACAATAAATCTAGCTAATTTTTTTTTTTTTAATTTGAAATATTTTTAATTTTTTGAATATAATAAATTTTATATTTTTTGAGATTAAGTTAGAATGTACCCTAGTTTCCGATTTTATACTGATAAAATATAATATAAAAAACATCGAGGTAGTTGTAACCTCATCCACAGTATCTCAATTTCAATATTATTTAATACACATGCTAATTAAACTTCAACTGCTTTTAAATATCAGAACAAAGATTATTTGTGACACTAAGTGAGTGTAACAGCCAATACTGATAAGTTAAACAGATTTGAAACTTGTTTGTATTGAAAATATAATTTATAACTCAGTAAAGTTAATTAAAAGAAAATGATTAGAAAATAGAGAATCGATGCAGAAGAAGTTTGTGTAAATTGGAGTTCATTTTTTGTTAAATTCAGTTAGTGGAAGGAGAGAGCTGAACAATTAATGAACAATGTATGGAAGTCATAAGGCGCATGTATATTTAGTACCTATTTACATAAAGCTGTTTGTTGAAACATTTAAACATAATACCTACTTTATATAAAATAATATTTAAAGTTGTAAACAAGTATTTATTTGTCGAATTCATGTTCGTCTAAGAATAAACATATTAAAATGTAACTTTTTTTTTGTAAAATCTACGATGCCTAAAATATTGACATGAGTGATTTAAAACTAAGTAATATTTATTCATGAATATTATTATACATCTACTTAATGTAATAGTTCCAAGATACCTATGGGTAACAGTTAATGTGATTCTGTTCCCTTTAATGGAAAAGTTACTGAGCCGATATACATACATCTAAATATCTAAATAAATGGTTTGGAAGTAGTTTGAAAATAGTGTAGCTCTTTGAAACTCAAATTCTAACATCTATCATTTTTTTTTTTATCGTTAAACGAAAAAAAAAAATTCTTAATAATATTGCATTTAGACAAATTCTTGTTTATTTATTCGTGATAATTTATATTAATACATTGAACTATTTAATAACGTTGTAAAATTATCATGTTTAATAGTAATAAATAATAATTATTATTAATGCTGTTATTTTAACTTAAAACTAAAGAGCATTTTTTTTTTCTAAACAACTAAATTATTTATATATTATATTTTGAGGTGAAAACTGAAAAGTAAAAACGAGTAAGAAGTGTATAAATGATATATATATATATATATATATATACCTACTGGATTGAGTGTCTTTCATAAATATGAAAGAAAAGATGAATCTTAAATTTGTATAATTGTTTCCGAGCAGTTATTGATTTACATAAAGATGTTAAATATCTGCATTCTGTAGATGTTTACATTTCTTTATTATTTCCTGTTTTGTTGTAGAGTTGAAAAATCGATATATTTAAAATAAAACCAGTGTTCAACTGTCAGTTTCTATAAGGGCTAAAGTTAACCATTTGATTACAGTTATTGAGCTTTATGGGAATTTTACAGAAAAATAATACAAGCTTTGTTTAAAAACATTTTGAATATTTAGTGTTGTAGATAGAGTTAAAACGAGATTGATGATCTTTTCTAGCATTATAAATAATTAATGAAAATACAAGACTTTTATTAAAAGAAAATGATGAAATTATTCATAAATTATTTTACACCTTTTAAACCTTTTTATCGGCTTTCAAAAAATATTTATTTTGGTGCGTTAGTTGAAATATAATAAATTAGACGGTCATTTATCTGAAAATCCTAAAGTCAGAGCAAAAGACACGTACGCATAGCTGTTGGTCCGACAGCGTGACGTGACATACCCAATTGCGTGCCAACAAGTCTTTTATCCATGTTCGTCTTTCTGATTGTCTGCTGTTTTCGTGTTCATGCTATGGTGTTCAATGACAAATATTTTTCGTTTTGCGTAAAAGGATTAGGTTAGGAGTACAAGAAATAAAATCTTGATCAGGAAAATGTATTGAATAAACGTAACGCAATCGACATTTACCGAATTAAACCAAGCAATTATTTGTACGATGTATTACTGTTTTGTTTTTAAAATCGACGGTACAAAAAGAAACTAAGACTACTTTAAATGACTTTTAACGACAACTTTCAATTATTGTTGGAGTAAGAACATATTATAGTGGGTATTGTATGTCATGTAGGCCTATAGGCAACGAATCGAGAGCAGTAATTCGCATTCGTCGTGCGCTCAACACGTTAATTTCGATGACCTCAGAGAACTTTCGAGACGGTTTTCACAGTCCTCCGGTCGGCTGAGGCGTGTTGGCCTTCGCCCCTTTTCCCTCGTCTTATCGCCGCCGCTCGTGGCGTACCTACACGCGATACAGCCGGCGATCTCGCGGTGCCGGCGAAACGTACTTTTTTGTTCGATGTCAGCGCTGCCGCCGCCGCGTAGGAACCGTGCGGGTTTTCTCTCGGAGCGATATTTCTCTCGGCGAACCGCGTATGGCCCGGGCGGGCGGAAATAACGGAAATAAAACAAATTGCCCCCCATGTGTCGTTTGTCTTTTAAAACGCTCCGGTGGCTCTCGACCACACACATATCTGTCTTATCATTGCGCGATTCCTTTCCGCCGCGTCCGCGTGCCGCAGAAAAAAACCCGTCCCCGCTGCACCTTCGTCCGCCGCGTTTCCTTCGTTAACGGCGTTTCGCGTTTTAGTGGATTACTGCCGCCGCCGCCGAACCACACGCGCCGCCGCTGCAGCGCACCGCCTGCGAAACGCTCCTTCCGTATAATAATATATGTTCGCCGTCGTTGGAACTCTACCAAAAGCCGACGACTCGTAGGGCGTTTGCGGGGTACGTGTATGCGTGTGTTAGGTGTGTGTGGGTGTGTGTGTGTGTGTGTGTGTGTGTGTGTGTGGGTACAGGCGGTACTCTGTGCGCCCGGATGACGTGTGTTGTTCGCGGTGACAAACCGACGGCGAATTATCGACTACGCCGAAACGTCCTGGTTTTTTGAACAATGGTGTATAATGCACCTTTAGACTCCGACCGACACCGCTGGTTGTATCGTAGAAACCAGCCGTACATTTTACTACTAATTGGAACAAATGATTTAAAGCCAAAGCCATATCGTAGAATTTAATTCAATCATTTTTTTATTATTATTGGGAGCCACGACGACATGGTAGCTTATTTGCTTGCGAGTTCGATTTATTATATAATATACAAACACAACAATATAATGTGTAATTTGTTTAAAATACCCATATTATGATTTATTACATAATATAAGATTACGTTGTTTTTTTCATGAAAAGTGAGTAATAATTATATATATTATATACCTATACCTACCTACCTAAGATAAGTAGTGATTATCGAAATCGATTGGTCCTGTTTTTTAAATTGTCGAATGTATGCAATTTATTACTTCGTCGCATGCACTACGTGTCTATACCTTGTCGACAAATATTAAATTTAATTTAAGACTAGGTTAGGTAGCTAGTATGAGCGGGAGTTGATAGCCTTTAAAATCAGTACAAAATCAGTGGAATCAATATACGCCTCTAACCCACACGAGATAGGCTCTTATAATAATCTGCGTGGGACTGAATACATTGTGGCAAAAATTACAGGTAAAATTAAAAATTTAATTAAATCTGCCACCGAAAAATTTCAAAATGTATGAATCGATATCCTACATTTATTTAACATAGGTTATGTAGTTTTTACAAGTTTTTTCTAGTTTATTTGAATTTTTTAATTTTATCTTAAACTACGTACATAATGTCATTATATAAAAATAATGAAAGTCCATAATTGTTTTACATTTTTTCATTGCGCGGTCGATCATACCTTTTTAAGTTATCATAAACGTACCGCAGACAAATAAAAATATTATTCAAGTAATTAAAAATATTCGGCTTAATTGACCAACCTGTCCAACACCCATCGGCGCTACGCCTGTCGCGTTATATACCGGAGAGGCGGTTCCAAACCTGTACCACGTTCGCCGGCCACGTGTGTGTTCACACGCAGAGACCAGAGTCATTGAAATACTCTGTTTTCACCATTTATCGTATTTTAAATAAAATATACATTATATAGTGAACTTCTGTACATCATAAATGCCCTTTCACATTTCACAACTCGAAAACAACATATTTTCTTCACGAAGTCACTCGTATGAGATTGAAAAAAAAATATTATGTTATTTACTTTTTTTGGACTAAACGTTTATTACATTTATTTTGGGGTCTTATTCATAGTAAAAATACTTCTTAAAAGTTTCTATTTTCTGTACATCTAAAACTAGAATAACTGACTGTTCCGTGGGTACTCCGCTGTAAATTCGTTGTTTCGTATTTCAGATTCTGGGCGGAGCGATGAATGTTAGGTTAGAAAGTTATTTGAAAGTTTTGCAATGTAGTGGGTTATTTTTAGAATGTTTTAAATTCTTGTGTCCATCTTTACTTTATTGAGCATACGATTTGACACATTCATCACAGTGACCTACTCAACTCAATGATGAGTATACTCGAAAACTATAGTACATCAGAGCGCATTCCTCAGTTTTCATAAAGTTTTAAAACTAACTATTTAAAGAAAAATTTAAACTTTGCTAGCGATACGCTTTAAATATGTAACTAGTGACCTCAATCTGCAGGTAGTCTAAAATCTAAATGATTGACATCAGTATATTCGGCATTCAGCTATGAACCCATTAGTGATACTAATGGTTTAGCAGTATTTTGACTTTCTGAGTAAGTACATTCTGTATACGAACCATGTTTAATAAACGCAGTATATTGAAAAGTTACTAACAAACTATTGGGTATTCTGTAAATATACAGTGACTTACTTCTTTACTCCAGATAGACGGAGTCACATAGCTCCGGGTAGCACTTTTGAGGGGGTAGATATTTTTTATACAGCTAGTGTTTATGTCGGTAATGTTTTGTACTAACAATTTAAATTGTAAAATGCAGTCTAGATTCTGAACTCAAGTTATCTTTAAACATTTATTTATTTATTCAAACAGCAAACTGAATATTGGACACTACTCTGCAATATATAATTTTACTTTTAATACGAATAAGTCATAAAAGGACGCAACAGTAGAATCCGTCATCTCTGGCTATTTTAGGCATAGCATAGCGACACTTAGAATACGAGTATTAGGCTAAAATGATTGTAATGGTGATTGTAATTGTATTTTCTCTAAATATTTTTTCATTGATTATCTAATATAAAGAGGGAACTGTATACAGTTTATTTTTACAGGGTTTTATTATTTACCTGTGAATGGTTTATTTTATTTAAAATGTAATAATATATAAATTGTATTTTACATTATATAATATCCCTTACTTGACATTTAATTTTATCTGATTTAATAAAAACTTTGGCTTTGTGTATAATATCAGATAGTTAAATTTTTAGTTTTAGTTTACTTTAGAAATTGCATGAGTTATATTTTATAGTTTCAAAAGTATACAATTCAGTATAACTGTATATGCATACAACAGTAGTCGCCGCTTATTCCGGACAAATCGGACAAAAAAGTTTTTGTCCGGATTTAGTGAAATTCAGCGAATTTCAAATTAAACTATATGTTTTTAGAGATAATGTTTGATTCGGTCCAAAGAATGTTGTTCATAATAAGTGGTGATCCAGCTTATCCAGTCTACTGATTAAATGGTGACTATTGTAGTTCAGTGACATGTTGCTCAGGTAGCGTTTATATTTGAAAATAAACCCTAATTATTTAGAGTAAACATTGATAATAGTATCACGTTGTTAAAATATGTATTTATATTGTACTTATAATTCTTTCATTGGGGGTTTTTTTTTATGTAGATTCAGATATCATTGTATAGGTACTAAATTGTTCGTATTAATCATCCCAGAGAAATTTAATGATTAGACGGTAAGCAAATATCAAAACACTTTAGATCAATTCATGTTTAGATTTATAAGATTGATGGTTAAAGTTGTTTAAGTTAGAAATCCTTTTTACTTATCTAGAATAGAAACTACTAGATATATTATACAATTTTGTGAGTTGGAACGTAAGTACGAAAGTAGTTTCATTTTATAGTTGGTTTGGGAGCATTAAAATAAAATTTGTAGCTTGGTTTAATTTACGCGAAAGATAACTTCAATAAAACATATGTTTAATATCTTGGAGAAGCCTAAACACATCTTTATACAATTATATTATATTTGAGTTCTCAACATTTAGTTATTACAGCTTCACAGCAAACTAAAGTACTTGGCACTTAATATTAAAAGAGAACATTTAAACAAAACATGAAATATAATATAGCAGTTACCACAAGTGTACAAATGTATTATGCATATTATTTATAAATAATACATAGGTGTTCTCATTGATTTATTTGAAACGTTCTTTCGCTTTAAAAATTAAAGGTTTTCTTTGCACCATTTTTGACTTACGTTTACGTATTAACAATATCTACTCAGCTACTACTGGGGGACTTTGGTGGCATATATTTTACGGTCGATTTGATTCAAAATCTGGTCAAATGGGGTTAAATTCAGGCGAGTAGGTCGTGAAGGGGTAGTGGAAAGTCCTAGGCTAACCAAAATAGACCAACGAGGAAGGAAGTATTTACACGGAGTTCGATAATTTGTTCAGAGACCAGAGGGAAATTTAATTTCTGGACCTTCGCAGGCATTAATAGTAATAAGTCTGCAAGAGATTTGATCCCTGAGTTTATTTTACTTAGTCAAAACTCGAATGCTGGAAACATCTGTGCATGTGAATGATTTGTGTCTCAGTAAACCTGTAGTGTGTTTATTCTAATTTTAACATTGATTCAACCACTGTGTTTTGTGTGAATTTAATTGCTGCTGTGGGGAAATTACCATGTGTGCGAGAAGGAAAAATCTTGACATTAAATGTACACATTTATATAACTTAGTTTTGTTGGAACTGAATATTAAGTGTAAGATCCATTTTTCATTATCCCTCGGTATTTTACAAAATGTACTGACTTTTAATTATTTAATTAATTTTCATTCGATAAAGAAAATGGGATGTTTCATCTTGGAACCATTAAATAAAAATAAAAATATTTTTAATATTTTAAATATTATTTTTTTTTTTAAAGAAGTAAAAAATGTAATTGAAAATATAGTTTTGTTGTTAATTATCACGTTAAAAAAAATAAAAAAACCTTATCAGATGTAAAATTAAATAATTTGTTTAAACTACATTTACTGTTGAATGTTGATAATATGAAGAATGTTGTATTCATCAACAGATTTTTAAATGATTCAGGCTGTTGTGGCGAATTGAAATATGTATTTCAGTAGGTAATATGTACATTATACATTAAAACATATTTTATTCAGGTAAGTTAATCTGGTGTGTTCAGTGTGACGAATGTGTACATAGTTTGTATAGAAATGGGAAAAGAGTAAGTTTTTTCTTTTCAACTTGTTTTGCCTCCATACTATAGCTGCACGCTGTACCATTCGTATTTGCAGAATACCGAACCCTAGTCATAAATCTAGTCCCGAGGGAAGAGGCGTAGATGGTACCAGAGGTGCAAGCTAGAGTCGCTAAAAATATTTCAGAAATCCAGACAGTATGCAAAAAATGTTGGGTCAGCCATTTAATCACGCGGGTAAGCCCGAGTAACGTAGTTGGTACCTATATAGGAAACTGAATATTTATTATATGTCCCTTTTACCACCTCCACTATTCCATACGCCCAATTTACAATCCCCGTGTGTATGTGTTCTCGTGCTAGTGTATCAAACTATGATGATTTTTAATGTGAAGTTGGGAATTGCCACCTCTTTTGATAATTTATTATTATCACTATTATTATTATTGTTTGATTTGATCGAATATTCATGTTTCGTCACCACTGTGGATTCCCGAGTGAATGCCAAACTACTGATTCTCTTCTATCGTATCTCTACTACAGTTGCCTGAAATGTTGGCCATAAACGAGACGATGATCCCTCGAGAGTTAGGTTGGTAAGGGATGAACGTAAAAAAATAAAATAAAAATACGTAAATTTATTCTGCGCGTGATTTGAATAATAATAACGTTACGCCGTTGACGTTATGCCGAAATTTCGGGTCTCACTGGTATATTCGTTTATTTACATAGGATATGAACGATTCATTCTCCGATTGAGAATCTTAAAAAAAATGGAATATTTGGTTTTTACGGTTACCTAAACGATATCGACTACAACTGAAAGTCTAATCTACCCTTTTAGTGGTTTTTGTTATGTAAATACGTTACAAATACCTATCAAATTATTAGACTATAACATTTATAATGCTATAAGTAAAGATTAATTATTTTTTCAAGGTTTATAATTGTTTTTTTCTATTGTAATAATTGGTGAAGTGTTGTACGTTGAGCTATAGGTATCTGCTCTAAGATTTGATGAACCAACAACTATATTATCATCAAAACAAGAATAATGAACTATTGTTAAAAATAATCAAATATTTTTACTTAAGTTACATGTTACAGTTTTTGTTGAATTGGAAAATACTGCTATACAAAAATAAAACTAAGATAATATAAATACAATTATTTACACATTTTGTTGGTCACAACTTGCAAATAGTTATAAATTGTAATATAGTATAATAGTTAAATATATCGGTTTTGAATAAAGTAAACTTAAATATTTTCAAGTTCGTTATCGAAAAATATGATAAAAATCTCAAACACACGAGTGCTTTTCTATGCTGTCTAGGAAATTGTATAAGACGTGCATGTCCCCTCTGGAAAAGTGCAAAGCGACGAAAATTCGAGAATTTAAACGGTTTGACAATGTCGCCGAAAGTTTGTGTATGATTTTGAAAACTTTTACCGGAACGTTTTGCCTGCGGTATTTTAACTATAAACCGCAGTAACCTGTTAATTCATTTATCAGACGAAACTATTGCTAACATTAATTATAATAATTGTTCGGAGTAAAGTGAAAACTCTTGTTTTAAAATTTAATATATTTTTAAAAAAACTTTTAATTTTAAGATATTTTTATTTAAAATACGTGTTCCTTGGTTGTTTTTTTAAAAAGTTTTCTCAGTTATTTATTTATAATAATAATAATAATAATAATAATAATAATAAGTTGTAAGTATATTTTATAGACATTAATATTGTGATAATGCACAATGGAGTTGGACTATATGTTTTATACCATTATGATACTTAAACGAATACCTACATGTAAAGTTTTTAAAGGAAATACTTGAAGTTAGATTATGGAAATTTGAAACAAATTTCATTGAATAACAATATATCAAAATATATGGATTCTATAGTATTGAGATATGACATGCTAAGTGGAGAAAATCAAATTGCAAAATCAGCACAGGAATTGAAATTTGACTGGCAAATCTATTTATTAGAGCGACAAATAGATACAGCAAAGAAAAATATTAAGAGCAGTATATTAGTATACAAGTGTTACATAATACTGAGACATTTCTAAGAAAGACATTGCTTAGTTTTCCAAAAGTAGAACTCTTAAAAAATTATCTTCCACTTACAACAGACGCTATAAACAAGAATAATTATTAATCAGTTATTTTATCAGTATTTTTATTTATCAAGTTACTAAAGTTATGCTTATTAGTTATTAAAAATCAACTACCTAATTAAAATAACATAAACCAGCATAATAATACAATATAACTTATAAGCTTTAATAATTAAACGTAAATTTAAAACTAAGATACGTAGATGATTTTATTAAATTGAAAAATCATCACACTTAAGATAAATAAATAAATTCTCTAGTACAACCAATTTATATTTCTGATTGCGAATTATGGTACCACAAATGTTTATCTACTCATAATTAAAACCAGTTGGCTTATTATTTTATAATTAGGTCATCGGATTTTTTTATATTTTGTCTTATGTGGTTCTAGTCACAATTATTTTCTATAAATAATATACTAATATACTATTCTTGAATTATTGCATTTGGATAATAATGCGTTATTTTTGTTTCACGAAAAACGTTTGCTCAAACACTGAACAATGCGTTTGCATTGTATCAAAATCATATTGAGGTGAAAAATATTATGCCTGATAATATTTGTAGTTTTTTAATTGGAAATGGCGCAACTCAATGTTTAAAGAAAACTCGTTATCAACCGATGAAATGTTTTCTTTTTATTCTCAATCTTAATATCAAACAATACTTCTTTAATATATCCATAATACAAATATTATTTGTTGAATCGTAATTTTTTTTTTAAGTGTTCGTTTATAAATATGATTTTTAATCATACTTGGTTTATTCAGTGTTTACAGCTTGACGGTTAGAATTCAGTAAGTTTTTGGATATAATATAATTTTAATATAAATTATATTGATTTAAATTATTTAAAAAAATATTTTATTTTCATCGTTGTTGAAAATTTCATGATTGCCGAGTTTACAAAACTGTTAATTTAAATTGAATACATAACTAATAATAAAGTACAAATATAGCTTCAAACACTGTACATCAAAATGAAAAAAGTAAGCATGATAACATCTGTCTATTCATATGTAATTCGATCAACCACTGTTATTATATGCATGTAATACAGTAATCCACTTGTAAACATCGTGCTTACATTTGAATTGAACATCTTACGGACGGACTTCGGGTTGCCCTTCGAATTGTAAACAATAACCTTCTTTTGAGCTATTTACTTTATTTTGATTAAAAAAAGATCCCTATTTGCCGGAGAATGGTTTTTACATTATTGATTTATACTTGAGATATTCATCTGAAACATCATACTTTTTCATTTCTTCTCTATCGGTGTAGTACCACTACGAAATTATGTTGAATATCAAAGAAAATGTATTTTTTATATTAATGATTCTCCATTCAAAATAAACCCATCCAACATAAAAGTCATATTTCTAAATTCTAATGACGTATTAATTGCGTAGCTAAATTGTATAACTTTGTCAATGTAGTAAATTAAGTTATTGATGTAAATTATTGAGTAAAGTGGTTTTTATTGATATTGAAGGAAAAATTATATTTCAAATAATATAACTACAAGTCTACATGTAGCTCAAGTATTTATGTCATCACTTTAGTGTCAGTCTATTTCGGTGAATCGGCTTTTTGATGCAATATTCTTATATTTAAATAGAACGATAACAATATATTAAACTTAAATAAAAGTTGTTATCGATAGTTCAAGTGTTCGACTGTTAATCGTGTTTGGTGGTAACGTTTTGTAATATGGATAGCTAAATACTTATGTAGGAACAAACACATTTCAGTCAAACGTTTATCGCGATTACCAGTTTTTGGTTGACGACGACAAATTCGGTTTACATACCATCGAACAATAACAATTTTGAAGAGAACGCATTCCCTTTCTCCTTACTCGAATTTACATTAACCATCGAATTCTACAATAAAATCATTGCACATGTAGTGAACCATGGAAGCGTGTTGAAATTCTCTGTCTTCTCATTTGTACCGGCACACATTATCACCCTGAAAATCAATTAAATACTTCGTCGTGTCTATCTATTGTATCCCTCGTCTGTGCTTTATTAAATATCACTTCGTTCACTACCGTTGTTGGTTTCGAACGATTAGACAAAGAATTACAGTGGTCTGTAGTAGCCTCGACGGATAGTAACGCGTCTCTGGAGTATTTTCTTATTTTGAGTAAATCTGATCACTTACATGACCTATAAGCTTTAAATAATGTATTTAGTATTAAACAGACGTGAATATAACAATATTACAGTTAAGACATAAATAATATTTTAGCAGTTTATAATCAAAATGTGAGCATTTTTTTATGGAATGAATAAGAAAAACGAATAAGTTGTCAACTATTTCTAAGTTCTGACCAACAAGTGTTATTAACAACGGATTGATTAATTTTTAATTAGTAAGGAATACTGCTAGATATATTATTCTTATTTGAAGACCATTAAAATACAAGTAATTTTTTATAATACAAAATATTATTGAAGTATATTGATATCAGGTAATTTAATTGTTTATTTTAATGAATAATAAAATACAAAAACATCAACTTAAATAATAATAATATATTAGGCCTAGTTTTTTATTTAAATAACGTGAATTGCTAAATCTTAATTCAACTAGATTAATATATTTCTTCGACCATATTCAAAGTCTTTTTACTGCTAAAATGATGTACAATTTTAAGATACTGTTAGATATTATATTATAATAAGCATCTGTTAAGACATGCAATTAATCAATATACAGTAATAATACGTTTCACTTTTGAATAAAAACGATTGATACAAAATAGTTGATATAAATATTATTTTAAATATTTTGCAACAATGGGAATTTTCAAATGCGATGAGATCAATAGATGCGATTTAATTATTTCAGTTTTTAATTAAATTCGTGTATTACATTCATATTTTTTCTGCGATACCACTTTAGTAGTATAATTTTAAATCACGATTAGAGCTTGGCTGATATTCTTAAATTATGAAACGTAAATAATTCTGATTAATACACGTGTGTGGAAGTCGGGAGGTTAGCCCATCCAACATCACCAATCCGAGGTACTATTTAAAATTTGAATATTATACAGCCATACATGTACCTAATAGTTAATAACTAATAATGCATGTCGCGTGTCCACGATGAACAACTAGAGGTACGTATGCTCGGGGTAAATTTTTGACGTGACTTCTCGCCATTTTCTTTTGCACCAGCATTGGTTGTGCTTTGGACGTCTCAGAATTGTTATGGTATACATAATATATATATTTATTTATTTTGAAACGTTTCAATCGTAAAATAACGAACGCAAGGCAGCGTCACAGATTGGCAGAGTCAGCTATATCGCGATAGTTACGTATTACTACCGACGATCACAACAACAACTGGCTTCGGTTCATTGTTCCGGTCGGCTAAGCCGAAAACTTATTCTGTACCATAAAAATCGTAACTATACGTATCTACACTGGACTTTAATTCGAAACGATGTCGAGTCGAGCCGTCTCCAAAATACGATGGGAAAAACGCATAGCTTTCATGCGGACCTCGATCGTCGACGGTTCTACTTTCGTACACCCACGGGTTTACCGTATTTTGCGGGGCACCGTACCGCATAATATTATTCTTCTTTCAAGACCTTACCGTCCAGCGTGATTGCCTCCATTTTTCCCTTTCTAATGAAATATCCATACAGTCCTATCCTTAGCCATGCTTTTCCCACGTCCTTATTTGTCCTGTCCACCCATCGTGATATTGGGCGTCCCAATGGTCTTGTCCTCGTGGAACATTTTCCATCACTATTCTTCCTTATGCCTGTATACGCGTCCCGTCCATATTTGTAGTCTCTTGGTAATGTCTTCCACAATACACGGGCTTTGATATACCCAATTATTTTAGTTCTCTATTTTTTTTTTCAGATTCTCTATTCTCCGGTATTCACACCTTTATACGGACCGTATATTTTTCCGAGCACTTTCCGACACATCATTATTAATGAATGAATTTCGATTTCTTACTGTGCATTATGGTTTGAAATCAAATGTATGATGTTTCATATGTTTCGACGGTGTTCCGACGTAATAATTATCCAATCTTAAATAGTAGAAAACAAAATTTGATAAAACATCATTGCCAACAGCCTATCGCGATACGATATATTAGTATAAGATCACATGAAAATAATTGTTATTGGAACGATTTATTAACGAGAATAATATAGATGTATATATATTATATTAATTTATATAATAAACACGTATTTACATTGCCCATAAACGTGTCACAATTGCTTTTGAATTTTCGCTGTAGCTTGTATACATTAACCGATGGTTTAAAATATATACATGATATCGTGCATTGCATCGATAGAAAGGTGTATACACAATTACTTTGGCAAGCAATTATTTGTGTCAATATTGCTGATATAAATTGTAAAAATGTCCTTTAAAATTATGCTCAAACCCATAAATATAATTTAAACATAGTAAATATATATTTTTATAATCATTAATTTTTTATCTATTCAGTTATCCAAATCGACTGTGTAATCAATATCTATCACATATAGTGTTTCAGTTTTAAGTGTTCTAAATAATACGTAATACCATTAATGGTCTTGTCTGCTTTACACTAAATGTTGTTATAGTAATATTATTATCACTATCAAAACTATTTCTTAAAAATATGATAGTAAAAAAATGTTTCTTAAAAATCTTAATAACAACCGTTATTCTATGTAGCAATGAGGCTATCTATTACCTTTATTGCCACATGGTAGTACATTTTATGCTGCAAAAAGATAAATCAGTTAAAGGTCTTGAAAATATTTATTGCTTAATGTTTATTGATATAAATGATAAGAGGTATTAATATCCTGTATGGGTAACAGAGGTTTCACTGATATCTGTACTAAATGTGACGGTGATTAAATAAAAAGTATTTGTTGGAACACATAAATCGAATGACTACCTTGATTGTAATACAATTGCAAAAAGATTTTTGATTGCATTTCATTAGAAAATCTATAGCAATATTACATTGTAAGTTCAAGTCTTAAATAAACAAGAACATTATTTTCTTAATGTCTGTATTACTAATTTGTCTGGTCAATAATAATTGTGTTTTTTTCTATTTTTAAAGTACTTTATATTATACTCATAGTTACTTAGATGTTTTACAATAGCGTAAAATTCAGTAAAAAATAATATATTTTTGTACAAGTACTGAGCATATAAACTTATTTCTACAATGATGTTTTAATACATAAAAAACTAAACCATATTTTCTCGGTTTTATTTTTTAATAGAATCTTTAAAAGTCATTACTTTTTCTAAATTATACAGTTTGAGAAAGGACTAAAAGTTCGATTGCCTTACCTTACATTTCAAAAAACTTTAAAATGTAAAAATGAAAGTTGAAAAGCGGAAAACTTTAAATTTAAAACGAATGCGTAAATACAATTTAACAAATATTTAATAATATTTAAAAAATAAACTCGTATTTTAGTACCTCACATGGTTTAAGCCAATTAAAAATTTCGGTTCGTAAATGTCAAGGTTTAAACTTGAAAATCATGATTTATCATCAAGGAATTGTGTTTTTTCCAACTGTCAAATATCGTTAAATAAAATAAAATCTAAAATAAGTTTTAAAGGATAATAGTAATCAAATTGACTGTATTTAAAAGTTTTAACAATTTGCAATAAAGTTGAAATTCTTACTATTTTGTTTGTATAATTTTTGAGAAATTATAATTTTTTTTTTTGTATAATATATACATTCTTATTCATTTTTTTTATTTCTCCTTCGTCCATAACGATAAACCGTATCAAATAAAACTGGCGATGAAATAAGACGAAAGTGTTGAAAAGTTTATAGTAAATTAAAAAGTTTCTAACTGGCAGATGCGTAATTTCGTGCACTTCGAGTTAATTTTATGTTTTCAAATCCATTTTTAAAACACTCTTTTATGTTACTAAAGAATTCACTTACCGACAAACAACAACACTTTGTAAAATATTCAAGACTGTACCTAGGTACTTTATTCATTCATTTTTATTTTTACAAAGCTGTATAACCGGTTTTTAGTGTCAATAAAAATAAAATTACTTTTTCCAATAGCATATTTTGTTAAATATGTTAATGTGTTATTAATACTATGTGAGTATCTGTTGAAATATGATAAATACAAACGCTTGAGAACTAAAAACTTCATTCACAGATTCATATTTTACTGAAAAAAAACTTTTGCTTAAAATTTATCTTTTTAATTTTGTTACTATATTCATGTGTCAACAATTTTTGAATTAAAGGATTAGGCAAAAAGTGTCACATAGAATATTTTAAAGTTGAAAACGGAGTATAGATTATAGTGTTTATGTTCGAGGAGGTAATTTTTTTAAATTGTCCCAATTGTTTTTCTACGCATCAGAAAAAAATGTCGATTGCTGTTTAACGTTTTTAGAGAATGTCAGAAATCGTTTAGTTTTTACTTGGATCTACTTTTTTTTTTGTATTTCAATTCAAACAGTTATTATTATTACTTTAAACTGTAATATCACAATATACTAATATTTTGTGGCAAGATAAGTGTAGAGAGACCAGGTTTCTATACATCCTGTTTTTTCTTTATTATTTTTTTAGTATGCTATAACAAATGTCTAGTGGAACTGCCATTTTTTAATTTGATATCAACCAAATTCATTATGTTATGTTGACCCAAATATGCTTTGAAGAATTACTATAGTAGGGTAAAGTACTCTTGAATCGCATAAAAAAAAAATCAATTTTGAAACTTTCATAAATGTTTTAATAAATATTGTATGCTTTTATTTTCAGGACAGTGTAAAATGTTATCAGATTGAGTTAAATTAAAAATAGGCTTATCATTATCACAACTCACAAGGGAAAAATATTTATCGCAATTTTACTGCCCCCAAAAGAGTTTTTTGAAAACTAGTAAAAGAAAAAAACACACATTGTAATTTTAAACGTCGAAGAATACTGAATAATTTTGATATATTTTTAATAATATTGTTATACATAGTACTTTATTATATTTTTTTATTTCTTTGTATAATAAATAGTTTAAAATATTTATTTTATGAATATAAATTTAAAAAAATGACTGTGTATATGATTTGTATAACGGTGGAAGTATTATTATTGTGGTTCTTGATTCTGTTGTGGTTCAACATGAAAAAAAAGAAGATCTTGTTAGTAAATAATATCGAAATATAATATCTATTAAAATTGATATCGTGAAACTTCTGATTTAAAATGCAATTTTTATGACATTGTTTTTTGCCGTGATATTAAAATTATATAACACTTTCAAATTATTTCTATACATATACTAAATATAGGTATTATTGAACATACTCGTCAAATATTTTAGAAAAAATGTGGCTTTCTTGATATATAAAAATAATAATTGGCACATTTCGCATTAAATATCGGTGGTTTGGCCATAAATTTAGAAAAGTTTTTTTACATGCGTTGTTATGATGTTTTCTGTTCACATTGTCTTATAATTGCTTGTCTTTTGCCAACCCTCTCTTTATTCGTTTCTGGTTTTATATATATAATATACGTACATATAGTTTTATTATAGTATGATACTATAATGTCATGTAAGATGTCGTGATAGTACGTCACACTTCTCTTTCGCTTATCATCATTACTGGGCTCAATAATAACCTTACAATGGTAACATTATTAATGGGTATATGTTTTCGAACAAAAATTATGCTTATCGGCTTGACGATAAGAAATACCCAACCACAGTGATATGTATGAAAAAAAAAATCATTCGCATGTCATAAATAATTGTAAATCTCGTGCTATGTAGAAGTATGGTTTGACATTTTTGAATTGAATTTTATATGCACATTTATTAAGAATACTGACAAGAACGAGGAATAATGTTGCTCAAAGGTAAAATAAAACATTAGTAACTTTGACGTTTTAATATTAGTAACAAATCGTTGTTGTGAACTCCATATACGTAGATATGTATTTGATTGACGTGCAGACGGATTCAGAACAGTAACGACTGTATTTAGGATAATTTTTACAAGAGAGACCTTATTCTACAAAGTTATGTATTAATATGAAACATAGTAAAATTAATTTAAAAAAATATATATCCATGCATTTATCAGAGTCGTTTTTGGGTAAATACGTTAAATACGTCCATGGAAAACTCAGCCCATCTAAGATTAATGTGAAAATAACCCATGGAAAAAATTGTGTTTAAATTAAGTATAATATTTATTAAAATCAATTAAATACCACTAAAATGAAAACATAGTGTTATCTTTTTTTTTTGAATTTTTTCTCATGAATACCTGTGTTAATTAATATGATTTTTTATTTATATTGTATCTTATATAGATCGTTGATAATCATTGACATATGTATAACCCTATTTGTTTTAAAAAATGAATCATTTTATTAACATTTTCCGATATTAGGTCCTAGAGTTTTGTTTGATTTGTCGAATATGATGTGTTTTATTATCTTTAAGTATTGTTCATATTGTAGACATGCAATTAAATTATAGTCTCTTTGTGTTTTGACTACTAAAATTTAGGTACTTATATAAATATTATTAATTTGTGAAATGATTTTCTTCTCATTACGAATATCTACAGGAATATTTATTAATTCTTACTTAATTAGTAATTTCTTACTTTTCCTCGGTAAAATGCATAAAGAGTAATAAGCTTATTAGAGTTTCATAATATAATTTTCTGTAACTCATAAAAATCTCATCGAAAAGTTGTGTTATACTTTAAGGAGATATTTTAAGCTCCTTTATGCAATTTTAAAATTCATCGAGTTCTGTAAATCCTCCATCGGTGGTATATAATATCATACGCCTATATAATAATATAATGTACCTATAGGATGTCCCACGAGGATTTATTTATTTAAAGCTGATTGGTAATGTAGTTTGCATTACTCCTACAGCCCCTTCATTTTGAAATAGTAAATCTTTGTTGGACACCCTATACCTATATATCAACATTATTTCAATTTCAAGAGTAATAGAAACTCAGTTATAAACTCGTATAATGTTAGCCTAACAAATATAATATGTTATCTAGTAGTATAATATGTCATTTAGTATATTATGTTCATGAGTCATGTTCAGATGCGCTTTTTTGCAGTATTTTATTATTTTATGTGATTATTTTTACTATATTTCCAAATGGAATTTTGAAAATACTTTCATTTTATCTAAATAACTTATATAGCTATGCTTTCAAAATAAAGATAATGTTATTGAGTGTATATCGTGAACATTATGTGTGGTAACGAGTGAGAAGTACGGAAGTCACTACCAGTAAATAATATCACAGTTGATAGGTGGATAAATAAATTGAAGTAATTTAATTATTTTGTTTAGTCAAACGTACATGGCAGATTATTTAATGGTTGACAACGTTAAAGTTAGATATTTCAATTTTTCCGCTCAAGCCATAACAATTTTATAATAATAATATGTCTCTTACTGTAAGATTACGATTAACAAACTATTTCCCCCGAGTTCACTAATAAAGTAAAATGATAACGCAATATTCCATGAAGTCATCGAATGTACTCGAACTGTTAAGTTATGTGTACTTGAAGCGTGCGTTTAGATAACTAAAGTCAGTTGTAAGCATGTTTATGATAGTATCTATTTTTCAACGGTTAATAATTTAAAGTTCACATGATATCATCTAAGAAATGAAATATGATGCGTTTACTAACAATAGGTATCCACAGAATGTATTACAGATCATTTTAATCAGAATCATACATTTTTTTCTTTTACAAAAATATAAATAATACCTGTAAATAGCATAACAGAGTTAAAAAACTATAAAATATCAAATGCTAATATCATATGTTACGATATTACAGATTAAAAATATATAATATTATAATGACTATAGTATTGCAGATGTTGACTAATAAAATAAAAAGATTTTGGGTTAAGCTACGATATTTAAAAAAAAAGTTTAACATAAAAAAATATATTATTACTTAATATTAATATAAACTTAGTATCATAATTTATAAAAGCCCCCCTAATTGCACCTATGCTATTTACTTTACAATAAAGCAACTCCAATGGTTTTGTTTTAGTATATGACGTCTTCGTTTATTAATTCACTAACAGAAAATTATATTTTGGTAATGAGTCCAAAATGCGAAACCACGGTGTAATGTTATCCGCTCGGAGAGCAATAGTTGTTTTTATACGAATCATTAATTATTATTTTTATTTTAAGAAGTTAACAACAAAGTTGTTGGTTGACTATTACTAATACAATAATAGTTTTTACTATTGTTATCTTCGATATTTTTTAATAATAATAATTACTTATTTATATCCGCTAGCCGGCGTGTTGTATAGGCAATTTCGGTATTTACTAGAAAAATTAAATGAAAATGAAATACGAAATAAACTGTGGATAGACCCAGAAAGCGAATCATATTACGCTTTGAAAAAAATTATCATGGCAAAAGACTTTTTAAAGGATTTGACACATGCTACTCATTTTGTACATACTGGTAGATTAGAGTCGTATCACAATTTACGATTAAAATATATGCCAAAACGTATTCACTTAAAATACAAAGGTATGTATATGAGAAGTATCATTGCTATACTAGATCATAATAACAATGTAAATAAAAAGGAAGTCGGAGAGAAAATAGTATTTTCCAAACCAGCCAGTAGATATGTCATAAAAAAAAAATATGAATTAAATAAAACTGATGAGTGGTGCAAAAATATTATGCAAGAAGTCCATGTTCATATGAAAGAAAATAATTCAACAATATCAGAAAAATTCAGTTTACCCGCGTTACCTAACAATATAGTTCTTCAACCAAAACCTAGTTACGACGATTTAATGAAAAAAAAATTCACAAGATTCTAAAAATATAAACTAATAGTTAAGCATTTTTAAATAATTTAATTGTTGAAATATAGTACACCATTTTAAATGTATACTATTCTGTCTATACTAAATGTAAACTGTAAAACTCAAATACTCATTGTAATAATGCATTAATATATTTCAATAAATGTTAACTTAATACTTAATATTTTCTTCGCCATTTTAGGAGTAGTAGTTTTCATTTTAAATAAGTGTTTATAAAACGCCATATAAAATACCGCTTGAAATAATACGGCTGCACAAATCCGTGCGCACCAGTGACGTCACGCGTATACGTACGATCGCTAATTAACACAGAAGGAGTGATCGGATAATTTTTTTGAAAAGACGAACAATTTAGTTTTCATTTCTAATATTATATAAAAGTACAAAAAAAAAATCATTTTTTTTTTGTTTCATGGTCCTTTAATAACTATGTATAACAAGCAATAAACCTAGTTAGCCACCTACAATTGGAATTTAAAATCAAACAGTTTGTAAAAACATAAATGTAGGACCATTTCAACTGTCGAACTGAATTTAGTAGACCATGAAACTCCATGCCAAGGGTAGGTTAACTGATGTTGGGCAAAATGAGAAAGTTAACAAATAAGTAGCAAGAGAACGACGAGAAGAGAAAAAAAAACGATTTTTCTGTTTTTTTATTTGCTCAGAATATATTACCAGTAGTATCCCGTTGTGCTACTAAGCCGAAGGACTGACTGCGTTAAATTTTTCACGAGAAATTCGCTTTCGCATACAAACGACATCGTTAATAGAACAAGAGGGAATGACTTTAAAAAAATGGAGATCCTATTTTATATTAAACATCTTTGATGTAACATTCTCAACCGATACAGAAGATCAAAAAACGGTAAAAATCGTCTTTTCTATTATGATGACTGCTAGTTAATGTCATAAGAAAAGTATTTAAAATGTTGACAAAAAATAAAATGGAAACGAATAATAATTTGTAATTTTAAGAATGATTATCACAATTTAGAAAGTTTGCCTATTTATACGAGTATTGTGTTTTATTTTTGAACAAAAATATGAGTTTTTGAGGAATTTCCACACCACAACAATTGTCCATCGTGACAATTCCATAAAATTTAATGTTCTATGTTTAAGAAAATAATTTCCGATTCATTCGAGATAAAATACTTCAACCTATAATTATAACGTCACATACATAACATAATAAATCATTCACTGTTCGTTTTCAGTTAGGTAGATAAAAATTAACCATTTTAACTTGACAGCTCATCCCACAACGAAAACAATTGAATGTGTTACGTAGTAATCAAGAATATTTACACGAAGCACGTCCAACTATTTTTGAACAATAAATGATTCTACTACAAAAGTTTATTCTGTTGCGATAAATATGACCCAAAGAACATTTTGACAAATTATCTTGAATAAGTATCTCACAGATTTAATTTATTTAGCAATTTAAAAAAATATAATATTTTATTATTATTTTTTATTAAATAAGTTCGACGCTTCATTTTTAGTCAACGCATACATTTCATTAATAGATTAGGAGGTAATCAATTGATATGCCCACAAATCAACTGATTTGACTAACTGAATAGAATAATCCCATCAGGACACTAATTAGTAGTCATTGGGTATTGTTGTTGGCCGTCCAATACTCAAATATTATAACTTGGTATTAGAGGTTGATTAGATTGGGGGAGGACCAACAATTAAACACACAATATAAATAATATATAACGAATTTTAACAATTACAGATATGGATTTATACTCAAAACATTTTAAAACAATAATATGCACTTATAGCTTTAGTTACTATAAGTTTAACTATTAGCATTTAAACATCGATACTCAATACTATAAGCGGATAATAAGATTTCGTTGCCAATTCAGCACTTCCTAGTCACCCTTATATTAGTAATCCTTCTATTCTTCCACCAAACATTGTATCCGGATATTCCACAACAATGTGTCTGGCAATTCGGACCTTTCTGTGGTTTCGAAAAGGTTATGGTTACGTATTATACGTGCAGATGCTCAAAATATTTTAGATTTTTCGTTTTAATATATTTTAATTATTATAATTATTAAATAATAAGTGATTTATTAATAAATCAATAAATGATTTTCAATCAAGGCTACAAAAAAAAAAATACACTAGGCGATTATTGCCCAATAATTTCAGTAAGCTACTACAAAGTACGAGTAGTACATTTTAATGCAAAATTATCATCGTTAAGGTATAAAATAAAATGTCCCACAATCAACCAAACTTTTTGAAGTATAAATGTTTAAAAACTGAAAATAAAAGTATTAAATAAAATAAACTATTTAAACATTAAATTATATCATATAAATTTATAAAATAAATAAATTGTATTTTAGTTTTTACTTCCTTGGTAGGATAAGTTTAATTTAATTATTAAGCCTAAAAAAATGTATTTCTGTAAAACGATCATCAAAAAATAATAGTATGAAAAAAGTACACAAAAGTTGTTTTAACGAATCTCCACTAAAAACAATTTTTCAATACTTTTGATAATTTATCATTTCGTAGTGTTATTAAAAAAAAAGCAAGGAAAAGCATACATCACGCGAACATGGAATGTGCACGGTAATTTATTAATTTATGAGTTTAATAATAAATAAAACCAATAATTTATGTAATATTACATAATAAAATTCAATATGTTCAAATTTACATTACTGAAATAGTAAAACATTTTCTAAGCGACACGTTATAAATAATATTGGCCGCTAAATGAAATATAGCAAGTATGCAAAATAATATAAGTAGGTAGATTTAATTTATGTAATTTAAAACAAAAAATATCGTGAAAATTAAAATAATGGTATTGCCATGGTTACAATGTGAATCGCGTCCAACAAATAATTTATTCTATACGTATAATATAAATAGTATATAAATCCAAACAGTAAACAAGAAGTAATTTATACAATTAATCAAGTTCTAGAAGACAGATCATAAAATCTCAAACATTAAAAGAAAAAACATTTTAAAATCATTGCCTTACACATCACTTTGATTTCATTGTTTTTATTCTGAAATATATAATTATTTCTAAATTATTACTGATATAATATTTGTGTGTAGAAAAAAATGTTATGAAACGAGATGATATGATGTAATTAAAGGGAATTATTTGAGTATACTGAAAAATATTAAATGTGTTACTGTAATAGAATAAAATTACACAAAAATAGATTGAATTAAAGCACATAATTTGCTTATTAATAAGGATACAATCACGTTAAACGCGACGAGTGCATAAGGCTCAATGGATCACAGACGAATGAAGGGACAACGCGCATACGTATGAGTGGATTGTGTGGTCCTTTTATAAGATACCGGATAATCGTAGAATGAAACTTAATTTAAATCGAATCGTATAGGTATATTCTAACAGCAAAGGTTCTCAGACGTAGCCCGTTAGTGGTCGATTGAAATTCAAGATCACCTCATAATGTGCTCTGAATGCGGGTACTTTTGATACTACCGAGTACCCAATTAAACACCGACTGAAACTCAAAAGTATCCTGGGATTCGAATACCAGTTGCTTACTTATATTATGATTTTCTTATAATAATTGCTCCAATAACAATAAATAACGCGTAGGTGTTTTGACATAACCACATAGTGCATATTAGAGACCGATTGATGTTCAAGATAACCTAATGGTATATTAAGAATATCGACGATTTTGACATAACCAAGTAACCCGCAATTTAAAATCAAATTTGAACATATCGAAATCTTCTTACACTAATAAATTACCTAATATGTAGTAGCGAATATACTGAGTCAACGCTAGTCTATATTACTTGTTCTTCGATTATTAAAAGTTCAGTGCTAATGATCTAAGCTGCTGTAAGCCTGTAAACCGTCTTGTTTCATGGTGTGAACCATTTTAAGAGAAAATGAGTGTATACTAAATAAAAATAAAAGTTCATTCCTGTAAAAAGTCGACACAATAAAGATATGTTATGAGGAAACCTCAAAAACACGTATATTCAAATGGGATACGCGTATAAAATCGAAGTGCGCCCAAGCTTGTGTGCGTGTGTGTGTATTGTATGATATAGACATTTTTTTTTCCTACGGCGGAATATGATTTATCGATAGGTATCAGAGTATAATAAACGCCTTACGTAATGTACACATGGCAGACATGTCTAAAAGGGAAAACCGATTTCTTCGTGGTTTCCTACCTACTTAAAATCATACTAGGAAGGGACTTTTTTCGTGTCCAACGTGATGGGTCTAGAGGTTATGTGGACTTGATGCGCATATCAAACAGCTGTACCTATCAACTACTAACCTTAACTCATATACCAACATCATAAGAATCATTGGTTAACATTTTAGATTTCATAATATCATTCCCAATCGATTTAATTAGGTAGTTAGTTTATATTATAGCAAAAACTATATTTTTTTATATGCCTACAAAACTTCAAGGCTTTATGATAGTTTCATTTTCATATATATATATTATTTTTTCAAACTACTATAGATGTATTTTATTTTATTTATAACACTACAAAATAATTAGTAACCGAACAGATGGATTACTTAATTAATAAGTAAAACTATTAGCATTATTCATGAAATAATAAAAAAAAATACCGATATAATATTATATTTATTATATATGAATTATATGGTACTAAGTAAAAACGTATTATATAATATATGATCATTAGAGTAACTCTTAGTGCAGTCAAACCTCACAATAAAAATATTAATATGTTTTTTCCTGACTTAAAACCGTCTGAAGGTACTAATTTAAATATTTTAAAAGTTAAACAAAATTATTAAATTAATAATAATCGTTAAGATATCTTATTCTAGTTAAGTAAAATTCAGTGTGCTAACCGGTGTTTCGCCGGATTTCCTTCAGTCATTTATTTTTATTACCATTCATTCAACATCAAAATTGCGTTAATAATAACATAATAGTGGAACTTATAGCTGATAATGGATTCATTATGAACATTTATCTGTAGGTTAATTTGAAATCTGTAAGGTTCCCGTCGTCCATTGTCAGTTGTTTAACACTACGAAAGACACATACGACGCAAATTACGAGTAAATACACTACGAGTAAATCCAATACAAACAATAAACTATGTGGGAAGAACAGCAATACACCCAAGTAATTGGTGTTTGTGTAAAAAGTGTCCTATTTTGCAAACTGACAAAGAATGTATTTGTTGTTTTGAGTTCGAAAATATATCGAAATTGCATTCTAATATTAAATGCGTGATAGAATTATCATCTTTAAAAAAAATTATTATGGACGAAGACGTTTTGAACATTACTAGGCAACAAATGATTTTGAAAACTAATGATGTAAAACGAAAAAAAATGCTTTCAACATTAAATCCGGAAAACAAAACTTGGAGATTTATATGTTACAAACAATTTACGCATTGGATAAATTCATGGACTGCAATAGGAAAAGGTAATTTATCTATATTTATTATTAATTAGTAATTATTAATTGTATCGTTAATACTTAATTTTATAGGAAATCGTGTATGTATTCCAGCATGTGTTGTACAAGCTATTCGAAATAAGTACCCTGAAAATAATGGAATATACGTAGGTTTCAAAGAAAACTACAGCAAATAAGAAACTTGAATAAATTTGAACTCTAAATTAATTGTAATAAATAAGTTTGAATAAGATTAGTGTAACTCAGTATTCATTTTATACTTTTTTATTTTTTATTATTCATAAAAACCTACATTATGATTATGTAAGTACGTCTATAATCACATATAATATACTAATAGGTACTATAGTATATTTAGTTATTTAAAATAATGAATAAATATCTAATACTAAATTTGTATTATATTATAATATAGGTTCTTTTATTTTTTGATCGATGGTTTATGTAGTTATTAATTATATTTATTTAAATGCTATAGTATTTTAAATCATAAATGAGCATTCAAAACTATTTTATTTATTATAGTTAAGTTATGTTTACTAAAAATTAATTTAAATAACTTACCTCTAGCCTCTAATTATAATTTAATAGCAACTAAAAGCAACTGCGAATGACGGCTGAAGAATGACAAATGACAATTAATAATATCCTATAGATCCTAGTTTGTTATTCATGTTATTAAAATGGAATTATCTAATATGATATAAATAACTTTTAATGTCAATAATAATAAATGATAATGATATTATATCGTTACAGAAATTAATTCAGTCTAATATTTTGTATATTTTAATGCATCATATAAATATCTACTGCGTAAAATAATACGGCGGCACAAATCCGTGCGCACCAGTGACGTCACGCGTATACGTACGATCGCTATTTAACACAGAAGGAGTGATCGGATAATTTTTTTGAAAAGACAAACAATTTAGTTTTCATTTCTAATGTTATATAAAGGTATAAAAAAAAAATCATTTTTTTTGTTTCATGGTCCTTTAAGGCCATTTAGACCGGTGGTTTGGCTCTAAGTATATGTTTTTGCTGCATAATATTAATTAATTGGTACAAAATTACAAAATCTTCACTGACCAAATTATAAATAATGATGTCTAACCATTTTTGAATAATAAGTTCATACAACTGTTATCTGTGAATTCAGGAATGTGAGCACTTGGACATCCACAAGAATTATTTAGAAACTGAGGAAACAAATTATAGTTTACGCTTAAAAATAGTACAATTAAATAATTTTAATATTCAAGTTTTTTGATAAATTAAAGTTTTAAAAATCATTTTTACTGCTGAAAATTATAAAGAAACAACATCATGTTACAATATTGAGATTTTATTAATGTTAGTAGACAATTTTTTTTGATCCACTCTTTATAAAATTATCAATAAATTAAAAACGTCAATAACAAACATGTTATATTGAAAGTAAGCTGTTGTATTTTAAACAACTTACATTAAAATATATTTTATCATTAATTACATTATACAATTAACAGTAGGTAATACACGTTTTGAAAAAAAACAACAGTGTATAACCATATTTTCATCATTGGTAAATACTAATTTTATATAATTATGTAATCCATTATTCAATTTAAGTAGGTAATTATCATTACATACTTATGTATAATTTATTTTTATTATTAATTATTACTGAGTAATTCCGTTTATAATATGCATTATGTATATTTTTATGATAAAAAAATATTTTCATGATTGCTGTATTATAATGTATCAATTTATTTAATTGTAATATAAAATACATTGTTAATTTGATGTAGTTTATTTTTCAACTCTTTACATGAAAAATAAACATTTTATAGTTCCATTAATATTTATCTAAAAATATTCAATATTTTTAAATTTAGACAAACAAAAAAAATTTCGCTATTACGCAAGGAAGAAGTGATTCTTTTTTTCGGAGTAGAAGAGTTGTGGAATTGTTTGTAAATAAATAAAATATTCAAATGGCATAATTTGTCGAAGTGTCTGATAATAGGAAATTCATTGTAATTATAATTATAATTTTAATTGTAATTTTGAAATGTCGAGATGCCTGCCTAACTGTTGAGCTGGTGAAACTAAATTGTCAAGTCACTGCGATCCGTAAAGATGTTTAACTTGAAAATTAATTTTTAATTTATTAGTCAGGTTAAAGTGTAATCAGAACGTCTTCAGGTATACATTGGAAATTGCGTAATCGGTGTGAAAGGATATTTAAAACTACCAGCTGTACTGTCAAAGTTGATGATTTATTGGTGAAATCAATGGGTTCCACTACGATTCTTTGTTTTTTTATTACCTAAGTTAAAAAAACGAATAAACAAACATTTTAGGTATTAAATAAATAACAATTATTTTTAACAATTAGAACTGATAGTATCAAAGGTGTGAATGTCTATGATAACAAAAAATAATAATAGGTACCCGTAGTTCTATAAGGTAATTGTTTGGATTTCCCATTAGAAAATCTGTGAAAAAATATCGAACAAACATTATTAATAACCACTCGTGCTTAGATATAATCTTGAAATGTTGGTTTAGCATAACCCAAAATCTGCCCACAGTCATTCACAATATCAATGATTTATCGTTGCATATGGGTATCTTTAAATTTTAACACTCTTCGCATGTAGTGGATATTTAATTCCTGTATTACCCACCTGATTTATCATTTTACTATCAGCGGAAGAACTTATCTTAGAGAAAACATAATTGAATATTGTACAAATAATAAAATATTTTGTCATCATCTGATACTGATGTTATTGGAACATTTAAATATACAAATAATTATGTCTTTATTATTATTTTATCATTCAATTTAATAAAATATTGTTTAACTGTGTTTGTTCCAGGTAAATTGAACATTATATAAATTCTAATCGTAGAGTCCACTGTCATTGTATTAATCGGATATGTAAGTAAGAACAAAATTGAACGTTGCGTTAATAATAGTATATTTAATTAAAAAAAAAAAATTATTGGTGTTTAAGCTTCGGTGTATTGAAATGCGACAAATGATCTACTCAACGTATGGTTTATACTTGGCACTACTTTATATTGCTCTTTGGCATCTTACTACGTTTTAAATCTTAAAGTTTAAGCTTTGTACCTAAATGTAATACATATTGTATACTCTACAGAGTAATTTCATCGTATATTTTGCGAGAGCAAATTTGTATTAACAAGTTGCAGGAAAATTATATCAGCAGTTTTCTTCGTTTTTGACTCAAACTTATTTGCAATACGTTTTAAACTTTAGTCTCAAGTAGGTCCTCAATTCTCAAGCTTATATTTACTTGAACAAGCCTCGAGGTAATTTAGATAGGAAACAATTTTAGAACACTTTTGTCTACCTAAACCATTGCTGACTAAAAGTTTACTCTTTATAAAAGGTTTTCACTACGAAAAAACCAATAAGTTCGAAAGTTTGGCCAAGTGAAAAACTTACAAGATGTCTTATCAGCAGAAATAGAACTATTTTTTACCGGTTGTTCAATAAACTTCAATTGTTCCATACAACTTTATTGCCTGTAATTAGTTCGCACAGTAAAATAAACTATCTAACTGCCGTTATTATTGCTATAAAATAAAAATACAAAGTATAGTGAAAAAATGATTATACATGTAATATTATAGAAAATAAATAAACTGATTTTCACGAGGAAATGTTGTTATTATTGTTCAAGTATCAACAGTAGTTTGTACACGAATAATTAAGTTTATATAACAATGCATATTATACAGTGGAAATCACTTAGAACATAAACAAACTCTTTGGAGAATGTTAATTTGTCTGTTGTAAACAATCATTTACAGGTATATATAAGTATAAATGTATACAAATGTATATACGTATGAGGTATGTCGTGTATGATATAAATATAAAACATTTAATAGATTTTAATTAATCAAGTTTATTTTGTGTATTTGATTGTCATCAATAAATTCTCTGATTCACATCAGAAAATTCACAATCACAAAATCACAAAAACAATGTTAGTGGAAAATCTAGCTTAAACTTTACATACACTACGAATATGTAAAAAGAAGCAATTCAAAAACATATTTTAATTTTTGGATGTAGGATAAATTTACGATTTACAAATTAAATATTTGCCTTATAACCAAGAGTTAGTCCTAATAGTTGTATGGTATGCACAATAGTGCATAATGACCTTATTATCGACTTATTAAAATTCTTATTAATCATAAATAACTATCATTATTATGATTCGCCTAATGTATTGTGTGATTAGTTTTACAGCGTAATATTACCAGCAAACAATTTAAACTACTTTCAACCTTTATAACAATACGAGTTAAGTTTATATTATAATTTTAAGCAAAAATAATTATAGGTACAATTATTACAAACATTAACATTTTTTCTAAGTTGTTCCTAAAAATATTCATAATGTGATAATATTTATAATACTGAAATTTAAAATAAAATATTTAATTACATCGTACTTATATATATATAATTATAATATAAAATTTGAATTTGAGGATATTTCTAATGTGGCTTACTAAATTATACTCTGCGTAATATGTAATAAGTCTCTAGAAAAATGCTTCCAAGACAGGAATGTAAAATATTATTTTTTAGAAGGTAACATTGTTCAATTTTAATAATACAATGGTACAACTTCTATAAATCTAAAGTAAAATTACATTAAGTGCGTATTCTGCGTATTCTGCGGATTCTAAAGTTTATGCTACATTCTAGTATAATGTAAAACGTTTGAAATACTCGATTATTTTATTTTATACAAAAAAAAAAAATTAATGATAAAATATTAAAAAAAGTTGTTTTCTCAGAATAACACACTTATAACAATATACATGATAATATGATATTTGTATATGAATTAATGATATTGAAATTGAGTTATTTGAAGCATGGTTCTTTTAGAAATTAAAATTAACATTGCATATACATTTTATCAAACATATTATTTTTCAATAATATGCTCTATTATAAGTTGTCATCAATGATTTGTGAAATATTTGAATTAATTTTGTTCGATTTACTTTTTATATTTGTTTTCTCTACTAAATATCAACCACAACAACTACGTTTCATATATTTTAAATGAGTTTATCAAGAAATGTATTGAATTTACAATGAGGTTTCTTTTTCCGAGTAGGATTTTTACGGCAGTTAAACAACTTTGTTACATGGATAACAGTATAATATAGAGCCTATGAGTTAAGGATAAATGTACGTAATCATAGATTTTATTTGGATGGTACTCTGAAGTAGTTTTCCTTAACATAAAAATAAACTATATAATTTAAAATTAAAATTAAATGCAAGCGATTTGGTTTTAATTAAGGTTTGATCAGAATTGTTAGATTTTATCATTATTTTTAAATTTGAAGTTTATGACTACTTTTAAACAAAAAAACTATTAAGTATGTACTGACGCTAGAACAATGTATTTGGCTTATTTTACTTTTGATTTACAGTAAATAAAATGAGGTTACAATATTAACGTTCCGACAATCGTTGTGTAGATAATTACTTAATTCAATAAAATTTACTACAGTAGGTTAACATGTAACAATTTTTAATTGTTTTTCTATTTGAACATTTTGTTTTTGAAATAAATATCTTTTGCTTACACATCATAATTGTATAAGAATAACATTACAGGCATAAGTAATAAAAACAACAGATTATTTAATTTAATTCGTACAAAAAAAAAAAAAAACAAATAAGTAGTACAATGCACTAGAATATACCTTATGATGATTGAATGCATGTCCCTGGGGTAAATTTAGAGTTTGAAAGCTATTACCAAGACTAAGGATTTTGTTTGGTCACGGCCATCTCTGTTCCAGTCAAATGAAAATACATACTCCGGTCAGTTAGTTCAGCATGATCGGTTCGAATGCCCTTGTATTCAGTAGTCCATAAAATACTATCACAGAGTCTATCGATACACGCGAATAACAATATATATATATGGATAAAGTTTTTATTTTGTTGCAGGTAGAAAAAGTTTTGGAAGCAATTATATAATTCGATAGCTTGGCATGATACGATATCGTTCATTTTTTAGTCATGTTCTCTAACTCCACTAGCTGACTAGCATGAGGCACATTAGTATATAAATACGTTTGGTATGGAAATACATTTTTTTAAGGTTAGAGATACGTGCGTAAGACTGATTGATATATCATGGTCACCCTGAGAAAATTAATGATTGGACATTTCACTTTGTGTCATCATATCCAAGATTTTTCATCCCAAAATCTATTTTTATTTTAGCTTGAGACCTGGTGCCTTGAGACTCGATTTTTTCTCAAATTTTTAGTTGCAGGTGTCCGATTAAAGTACAATCACTTTTGGAACGGATAAACACTTTAGATAATATTATAAACTATTTGACCTATATAATAATTGATTCAGAAATTTACAAATAAAAATAATTTGGTTTTATGTACTTTCAGAAATATTAACATTTGTCATTAATATTTATAAGCGTTGACATATTAAATTGCGTTTGAATATTACACGAACGGGAAACGCAGACTGTAACTGTCAAACTTAATTCTTCAAAGCAAATACATTTTCCCATTATTCAACTGTTTTATTATGTAGGTTTAGTTATTGGTTATTAAATATTAGCTCACTCGAAGTTCATTTTCTAAATGTAAAATGATTTGACTTATCTGTAACTTTTTTCAAAGTTTCCTTAGCTGGTTACATATTTAGTCATAAAAAATCATTTATTTATAATATGTGTACTTTACTATTTAATTTGTATTAATTTTCAAAAAATTTCGTGAAAGCATCAATTTTATTATGTACTACTTTAATATCAACGATAGATTTTAAATAATTTGTTTCTGACATTCACACTCTATAATATGCTAAAGGACTTTTTACAACAAATACAAATATTATGTGAGTATTCATTAAATATGAAATTTGTGTAGTAACGTCAAATAAACATTATTATTCCACCGAAAGACACATTTAATATTCATAACATTTCAGATAAATAATAACTGTTATAATTTATAATAACATATACATAAAAGCATACTAATTTACATCCAGTAATCTATATTCAGTTTACAACTATTACACACGAGTTATAAATACTTACGTTGCAAATACGTTATAAATACATTATAAATACTAGTTATAGTTATAATCAGTGATAAGTACTAATTTCGTTTGTAAATAATAAATATTGTTCACTACTTAATTGTTAGTCAAATCATACTATCGAATATACCATATTTTCTTTTCAGTCAGAATAAAATACATTTTGAAAACGTTGTAATGAGATAAATCATTAAAATACAATGTTAACACAAATATTCGAATTTTGTATACAGCACGTTAGTGGTTCTCTGGCCTGATAAAATATATTATGTTCAACCATTTTTAAGACTGGAGTGTCCGTTGGAAGAACATAATATATGAATGAAATATTTATCGTAGAATGGAAATAGGTAAGTAACCCTTTTAAAGTAACCCAATAAATAGTTTACTTAATATGACTGTAGAACAACCACTAAACATACGAAGGGACCAATTAATGCTTAAATACACAACAATTCCAAATAAATCTTCATTCGGAACGATATACAACAGTTGTCTCGATAGCACTTTTAACGAAAACCCAAAACTTAAATAACCTATTTACTGAAGAATACCAAAGGTACAGGGACTCAACACTAAAATGAAAAACATGGAAGTAATCCAAAAGGCACTATGGACAATACTAAATTATTCAATTGACCTGTTTATTTCTTAGTAGTTAATGTAACAAAAAAGTACCACCATACAAAAACTTTTTCACAGAACTAATAGATAACATTCGTTATCACTTACAAACTAACACGGATGCAAGGTGGAAATAAATAAATAATAAATAATACATTCACCTTGCACGGATGCATCTAAAACTGGTACTGGAAAAGTTATCGCTATCATCATTCAACAAAATTTAATATTAGAAAATCTGATTAAATACTTAACCATCATGAGCTATGCCTAATTACTACAGCCTAGTTCGTGATTGTAGCATACCTATGTAGGAGAATCTCCAGTAATATAATAAACCGTGTATATGTAAATAAAAAATTCATAATTTTGATGGACTCACTGAGCGCAATCACATATTTTAATAACCTAAGTACATTGTAAAAATACTGTTAAACATAAAATAATAAATTAAATCAATAATATAATATTTGCAAGCATACTGAGCACTGTGCATTTTCGAGAAATTAAATGGTAGCTCGGCTTGCCAAAGATAAGGAAATTAATGTTAATAAACTAAGCCGAGATGATATACAATAAAAAAATACATTAATTAACTTATTTATCACAAATTACAAATTGAATAAATAATATAATTACAATTTTACATTTTTACTATACCCTGGCCACATTGTTATTAAAAAAAGTAGATCCAACTTAAGTACGAAAACTAGATGATGATGGCTACTAATTCCCATCGTCATTTCCAAGTCACTAAACATCGTCGATGTCAAAAACTGCAATGCGCTTTCGAGTTGCTAGTAGCACCTGGTGTTTCACTCCAATTCGCAATAAAAAGTTATATTTTAACTGACAAAATGTCCTTAAGTGGATTATGTCATAACTCCTATTTCATAAAACAATTATATTTATTTATTATTTATATGTATTTTTTAAACTTTGAAAAGTTGTGATGAAAGTCTTAAGATATTGCATGACTGCATAAAACTTTTTATTTGGTGAGAATTATAATAATTAATGAGGCATACAAATTATCCAACGAAACAACTGTCTATGCAATCCTCAAACAAAGGTGTTTGGTGACACAAACGGTTATCGGATTTGAAAGCTGTTCATTTAATTACTTATGTGATTTGTATCATTTGTTTGTAATCGTTTATAATATTAATGATTTTGAATAAAATATACTATTTAAGTGCACAATTTAATCACAAGAAAAAAATTGTATCACTAGAAACATTAACTAATTTATACGAGAGTTTTTCTGCACGAATAAATCGTTGTACTTTATGTAAGCCATAAACAAATATGATAACGAAATACATACTTACATACTTAAATACATATTATGATCGTGTATACTCGTCTATTATGAAATTGTTGTTTCATTAAAACGTTGCCCGTGGTTATTGGTGGCAACAATTTATGAGTATTGTAAGTTGTATAGATAAGTTGATGCAAGTAGTTTGTGATTGAAAATGTTCACGATTTAACAGTATTTGAATAGGTAGATAGTTAACTTATTATAAACATTATTGATACAGGGAAGTATTAGGATATACCTATTGTTTAATATAGATGGTAATGAATTATTTTTTCAGCTAAACTTGTGTATGATAGTGTTCTGATCAAAAAAAAAAAAAAAGTGAAAAGATTACTAGGAAAATATTTTATTATATGAGAGGTCTTAGTTAAGAAATAAATAAATTTATAATGTAACATAGATTATATTGTTATTAAATAGCTTTTATTTTAAAGTTCTATTGGATTGTTTTAGTGTTGCATTTTATGAAGACTAAATCTATTTTGAAATCCTTTAAGTATGAATACGAAATATCTATTTGTTTTGGTAATCGATTTATAGTGGTTCGTTTTTTTGGATCGATTTAAAATTATTCGTTGCACATTCTACTAAAAAAATAACGGAACTCTACCCATTTTATTCCCTTCGGAAACCCAGTTAATCTAATTATATCCGACCAATTTATTTGTGCAATATCAAGTTTGTTTTTACGTCCCAATTGATCAAGTCAATTTCATGTGAATTCTCTGCATGTTTAAATATGGAAACTAACAAGCCAAATAAAGAGGGGAATGAGTAAATTATTGAAACCGTTGTATGCGTTAAAGTAAAAAGAATGTAATCATTTTATACCAGTGAAATAATTCAGTTAAATATAAGCCTATTGAAAAGAAAATTTATATAAAATCAACGTATTTAGTTTTTTTTGTATTAATGTTTTGTACTAAATATGAAATACAATTTTTTTTTATTCTTTCTGTATTCTTATACTGGTTTGAAATGTGTTTTTGTCCTAAAGTGTTTACAATACCTTGTTAAAATCCAAAGAGTTTATGAGTTGTAAATTAACTAAGATGATCAAGGAATTTAGTTATGAAAGCATTAATCACAAGTAAATATAGGCTATATTCTGTTCTCATAATTAACAAAATATACACAATGAATAATTATATAAACAAATAAATGTTTTCTTTTCAAATATTAAATTTCCGTATTAGAATTCCACTATTTGTACATAGTTGTAGTCAAAATTGTTTTTTGAAGTTGCTTAGGCATTTAAAAAACAAATATTGTTACATACAAATCGTATTATACGGTGTCTTAGCCACCTCTTAGGTAGTGAGTTAATTTTTTCCGATGGTTCTAAAGTCAGAGATATGATATTTTTTAATATGTTTATATTATGTACTATAGAGTATAGAGGGTAAGATAAAGTAATAAGTGTTTAAGGAATATTTATTTATTTTTATAAATGTAATCATTTGACAAAAATCTATGCAGTCACTAAAAACTATTCATGATACCGAATTTCATAACCAAATTATGTTTATATAGGTGTACTAAACTTTATTTGGTCTTGTTTAGGGTAAGAAGGTTAGGTTAGGTAAGTTTCATAAATTATATTACTATATTTATAAACAAGCGCGGGATAGTGGTATATTATTAGTACCTGTATAATTAAAATAATTGATTAAATATGACCATAAATTCAATGCAAGTTTGTGAAAAACAACCTTAAGTGAGGACGAGTCTTTTCTGATGTTTCTTCAAAATCTATATTTTATTTGCAGATTATCAAGTTGTTTCTCACGTTATGTGTTCAAACTTAAAGTATCAAAATATTATGTCATGTTAAAGTACCCACTATCTAGGTAATCAGAATAAAACGATTCGTAGAAATACTATATTAACTTTTGAACCTTTACAACTAAAAGCAAAAAATAATTTTTGACAGTTTAGAAGTTATTAAAATATATGTTATTTGTAAATATAACTAATCGCTTAGACTCGAACAACCATTATTGAAAATTGAAAATTTGTTATTTTTTTTTACAATATTCGATTTTTTTCATTTACAAAATAAAAAAATTGTTTGACACAAATACATGATAATTATTACTAACCGTCTATTAATCTTTATTTAACAGACATTAATTATTCACCGTCATTCTCAAATATTGTTTATTTCCGTTATTTAGATGTACAACATCATTAAATTTGATTAAATGTCTATGTAAGCTAGAGTAAATTATGCTGTATACTTGAATTCAAAATATAATTTTTAACTGTATATTTTTAAATTAATATTTATTCATACACACACGGCGTAGCATGGTTTTTTTTCAAGTGGATAATTGTTGAAACTAGAATTGCAATGATTTTCATAGTGTTTGATATATATAGTGGGTATTATGAGAAACATATTATATTTTCAACAAATACTTGCATTTTTATTATATTGCCTAGTCAATTGAGATTTATGAGTTGAAGTAGCATTTTCATATGGCCTGTTTAGTATGGAATTATAAATATAGCATGATATGTCTTAATACATTCGTTTGTTTCAGATTTTCACATAAACTAAATAAAATTTGAACAATTTCAATTTTATATTTATTGATAACTTAACTAAAAAACTGATTTATCCTAAATATTATCCATGATTATTAACTGAAATCTATCATTTTAATATTTGTCAACATTATGTATTTGCATCTAATGTGTTACTTCATTCTGAAAAAGATTAAAATTCACGAGTAGTGCAATAATAATTTAAAAAAAATGCTATAGTCAAGGATTCTATTAGTGTCTGTTAAGCAACCTACGTGCGTCTATATACGCAGGTCCATACATGTCCATATGAAATATTATATACTTAAACAACAGAATAAAGCATGTCAAGTCAAGTAATATTAATATATTGCCATAAAATAACTATATATAATGAGAATCATTGTCGAATAAAAATTGTTGAAGAGATACAAAATCAAGTACAAGTGTGCACTGTTAAATTATAAGAAGCAAGCGAACAGTGTACATTTTCTTTTGAATATTGTGTGTTCAATTTCCTGAAAATAATTCCACAGCTTTTCTCAGCACTGACAGCCTTAGAGCTGTTACCCGTGAAAGGTAAAATGCACACCCAGTGTTAAGTCGTGCAGGGCATAAATGTGTTTCCCTCAAAACGTACAAGAAAAGTAATTTCCCTTTGGAC
Organism: Myzus persicae; assembly: GCF_001856785.1. Taxonomy (NCBI): domain Eukaryota; kingdom Metazoa; phylum Arthropoda; class Insecta; order Hemiptera; family Aphididae; genus Myzus; species Myzus persicae. The sequence goes on from NW_019100468.1 coordinate 527,030, forward strand.
AACCAAACTGTATACATTCACTGTAAAGTGTTACTATTGGGCCGTATTCACATTGAATAGATGACGATGAAAAAAATTCTTTGATTATTTGAGGATATATTATAGGTACATGGTTGTTGAGATCTGCGTGTGTTATGTTCAAAACACATTTAAAGGGTACAAAATAAAATGTTTAAAGGTTCATTATGAACCACATAAATTCAAGTAATGTTTAATAAATTTAACACTGTTTATGTGTATGAATGTAATGCACGACAAAACAGTTTTGGCAGGTACTAAATTTATTTTTATTTGTTGTGATAATGATAAAAGTAGAGGACCAAAACAAAAACAACAACTTCATAAAATTCTTAAAAAAAATCCGTTATTTAAAGTTTATATAGCTGTAAAAAGTTTTGACTGTCGATTGTTGAAATTTCCCATAACTGTTATAGTTAAATAATACAATATATACGAGTACTTAGTATTACTTATAATAATTTAAATGTTTATGTTTACTTAGGTATAATGATCTATTATTTTAGATATTATTAATTACTGTTATTTGATGTATCTACATATTTACATCTAAAATAAATTTGAGATCAAATTTGGATTGAGTCAAATGGGCACTTCATCATCCGCTGTTTTGACTTGGCTATTCAAAAAATAATGACAGGTAGGTATGCAAACAAATCGAGAAGTGGAATTAGTTGAGAATATATTAACTTTATTATCATGGCCAATTGTGATGCTCGGGGAATTTGTAACAGAAATAGAAAGAAGTACTAGAAAACGTATCTAGACAAGTCGAATGACGAAAATATAATGATGGTTTTAAAATTAATGAGGATAAAACTAAGTGTATGATGAAGATTAGACATTTAAAATTCTGGGTTTTTTTTAAATTGTTTATTCATTCAAACAAAACCGAAAACTTATATAGTACACGTTTGATTAACCTACCTTCTTGAAGCTTGTTACAGAACTTTAATAATGATTGGCGCAGAATTTGAACAAGCTTGCAAATTTCAAATATTTAGTCTCAAATTGGTACTAAATTTAAATCATACAAAACTTGCATAACGATATAAAACTCAGGATTAGTGTAATCGACAGAGGATATTAGGCAATAGATGTTCACATCGAAGCTTCAATTATGATAGATGAGAAAGTCACATTATAGCTTACCTACAAAAAACTTGCATTTTTTTGTGTGGGTCCGATATAAGGATACGAATAATATTGGAAAGGAAAATACTTAAATAAATATGTGGACCTATTCTAAACTTTAACACTGGTAAATACGAGTGAAGAAAAAACGTGGACTTAAACAGCATGTACGATGGACCTAGCATCCCTACTTGATTTTTTAAAATCGAGATGCTCTCGATATATGGGAAGGTTGGACAAGTATAGAATGTGGTGGGGATGTTAACAAAATCAGTACTTACTAGCCAGTGATATAAAAACGACCGGTAGCCGGTAGAGACATTACATTGACGGTGGATTTAGACCAATAACGGAGATTTATAAGGGTTAGTAGGAAAGATGAAGAATTGAAGAATGGAGATGTAAGAGATCTAGAACATTGAAAAAATCAGCAGAAGGCCTGAATAGACTTAAAAAAAATTTGTAATAAGTAATAAATACAGTTTTACATGTCATAAATCTTAATAAAGTGATACTCACTCCAATGATAAGACATTAGCGTTTCAAAATTGTCCAGGCGGAGATAGATATTAATTTCGCAGAAGAATTTATTTACTGTCATTATAACCCGTTTAAAAACAAAAGGGTTCGAACTCAAATACGTTTTTCAGATGAAAAAGTTTCTCCTATAAATTATAAGCGGATGATTCGGATGGCATAAATTAATTACAAAACAACAGAAACGGGGCGGAAAGGGTTTTTACTGATCTCACAAGAACTTCTGACAAAGAACTTTCCAGCCTTATATTATAAAATCATATTGTTTTATTTTTAAAAGCACTTGGGTGGGTTGAATGGCTGACAAAAAAAAAAAAAAAAACGACCGATGAAGAAAAAAGCCGAACTTTGTTCGAGTACCTTTCACGGACCATTTAATTTAATAACATCAACTTCTTTTTTCTTCTACAATATCCTCTGCTATACAACGTGGTCTTGTATTTACGACTCTGTTGAACATCTTACACTTGTTTACGTATTTTGGCTTTAAAGTAGTAAATAGGAAAAAAAATACTTTTATTTTACTTGCCAACTTTTCTGGTGACATGTCAGTCATCAGTGTGATGTACGTACTATGTATACAACATGAATTATTCACAAGGCACATAGGTAAGTACCACGTTTATTTCTGAGATGTTTTGTTGATATACTGTTTATCGGACATTTTATTTTATATTTTAATTAAGACTGTGAATTTAATGCCCTGAAAACATCGTGAAAACATGTACTACAAAAATTCATTAAGAACATATTTATTAGAGGTTAAAAATAAAAACAATGATATTTTTTTTTTAACTTCAATAATAATATTTATTTTTTAACTTCTTTATTCTGCATTACAAAATAAAAAAAAGTGTGTACACCAGCTGTTCGTCTGAGTAGGCACAAAAATGCAATTGTTATGCAATCATAGTGAGATTCTTAGTTTGGTATTACTATTATTCCTCAATTGTTCTAAAAATACTAAATTATAAGGATAAATAGTATCAAAAAACTTATCTAATAATATTATTACCTATTCAGGTTACGCATATTATTTATATGAGTTGTTTGTCATAATACTCAAAATGAAACAGTATTAAGATAATTTAAGAGATTTCGTTTAGATAAAACCTAGTTAGATAGAGTTTATATTTTTTAAATAAATAATGTGTTATTATTATTTATAAATAAAATATCGTTTGTTCATTTTTGGTATCTACATGATTATTTTATAATGCAATTGTGAAAGTACATTTTTGTCAACCTCATATTATTATATTATCTTTTTGTGATTTTTTTGGTTCAAAAACAAATTATGGCAACAAAAATGTCATTAAACTTTAACACGCGAGTTATGCATTAAGCTGTATATTATAATCACAAGTTACTGGCAGTCAAAATATTATATTGTCTTTATCTACCGAAGTTTTTTTTTATTTCGATTGGTTACTTTAAATAACTAGTAAACGTTTTGAAATGTAAATGTTCGTATGCTTGATAAAAAAAAAAAAACAATAACTATTTACGAGTCATTACGTATTACTGTAAGATAAGATTCAAAAATATAAAATATAGGATAACATTTCACATTATTTTTTCTTCTTAATTAGTAATGAGTGTAAATGGACACTTCTCTCAAGCGTAAACTTTCGTTGTATGTTTTTAAAATATGTCTTATTTATTGTATTAACTGTTTACAGATTGTAAATATTTTTTTCTCCTCAATAAAATTAAACAAAGACGTATTAGTTTAGTAGTAGAGTAATAGTATAGCTTTTATATTTAATCTAATAAATATAATTACGAATAATAAAATGTCTATACTTTTATTTAGGCGTCTTCGAAATACATTAAATCTTATTGAAAACGTTTCATTAATCAACTATTAAAAAAATTAGAATTAATCATTAAATAAGTACTTCTTCTTATTTGTTTTTTTTAAAATAATAGTTTAATTTTACTGATACAGTTCTATTAATGAATTTCAAAAAATGTTCGATGTGTATGATACATTATAATTTATAATAAACAAAAGTATAAATGTATTTAAACTTATAGTGACATGTAATTATAAATAAGTATCATTTAGCAAACTTTCATTTGAAAATTACTACATTGCTTTTTGAACTCGACTACATCTAGGGTACTTTTATTTTTGTTTATGCATCGTATTTATTACGTACTTAAGTGAAGTTATTGGTAGGTACATAGGTGCACATATTAAATTATTCGGTACACCTGTTACTGTGAACGTATTTTACTTTCAAAATTACGTTCACTTTAATAGTTATATAGTTGGTCTTGAAATGTATATGAATGCCGATAATTACAATATTTTGACAAAGCCGTAAAATCAAAAATGCACACTTTGTGATTAATTTCTTTGTGCCAATCTCGGTAGAATTTATTCACAATGCGAGGTAGGTACGCCGATTCTAATTTACCCGCCAAATTATATTATACAGCTAATACATACATAACTTATACGCATATATAAATATATTCAGATATTTTTGGTGATTTTACAAAACGATCATACATCTAATTCAATTATATAATTGATCTTAGCAAATCTCCTAGTCCTAAGTCCATAAGTTTCTTTAGATATTATTGAAAGATACATTACATAAATGTATTATATAAACTCACCATCGTGTACGGAGTACTAAATCTCAAAACATTCATTTCACCTGAATAGATAGATAAATTACTGTAATTTTTTGTTTTGTGTTGTCATCATTTTTCTTATTATTTTTCGGAATTTTTCCATTTCGATGTTAGGGTTTATGTTCAAACTTTATGAGGACAGATAATCATAAAAGAGAAAAAACGAGGAACACTAATACTTTCACGAATATGTCCACAAAGGCTTGAATATTTTATTCCTATTAATATGCATGCTGCAAGCTTTGATATTGAAGTCTGATTCCGTGACTACTGACATTCGTAAATTCATTGAATTAATCTATAATTATCACCATAACTGTGACTGATATTTGAAGATGAATTAATTAACAACAAGTATAGTCAATTTATTAACCAGTTTGAAACCTGAATAAATTTTGAGTTAAGACTTTTTATTGAATATGTTTGTTTGTGGTATATTAATACATGTTAAAGCGTATTTTTAAATTTTTATAATTGTGTTATTGTTCAGTGAGAGGACAGTGATAGGATATCAAATAAACTAAATAAATTGATGTACTTTTTGACAGATATAATTATAGTTATTTCAGTTTTGTAGTCACAGTCATCTTGAACACGTTATGTTAATGTATAATACATATTATATTATTATATTTGTTTTACATATTTATCATTTTGGTTTATTATTTTTAATTTCAACTATATGATAAATATTAAAATATCGCCTTAACAATAATCATAAAAAAATAGTCAATAAAATAGATATTGATGTACCTACGATATGTAATAATATTTTATTATTTTTGAATTTTTATGACAGTTACCAAAATTTTTTTTTTGTTCGTTCAATCAATTCAATTCAATAGAATATAGATCATATTGAATGTTGGCAATATTTTGGAACCTGACACCTTATCTTCAGTTTGAACAGTCATACAAGTAATATCATTGTTCAAATCCTGCACGAATAAACTTAGTGGAACAATATTACAGTCTCTTAGCAAATAACAATAATAGTATAAAATATCTGTCGCCTTTGAGTGTTTAGTTGTGAAGGAAGTGTGAAATAGTAAGTTAGGTCATTATGGTATAGTTTACTATGTACTTACACTATGTTCAAAGTCTACAAAGTCTACAACGAAAATGTATTATTTCGATCGAATAAGGCGAAAATCATTTGTATATCATTTGTATATTGTAAGATACTATTCTAATAGTATCTACAGGAAATTCAGATGAATGCATTATTCATGTAGAAAAGAACAATGAAGTTCAGCGACTATAAATATTATAGGTATAATAAATATTTATTGATATAAGTTTACTTGCAATAAAATTAAACAATTTATTCCTGTATTATATATAATAAACTATAGTAATAACAATAATATTAAAAAAATATAATGTTACAAATATGACATAAATAATTTAAACAGAATATGAAGAATATAAACTCTCAATTAATGCTGTTTAATTAATTATGTAAGTATTATATAATAGTAGTTGGAAATTCCAATTTAAAAATTGCAGTTTAAAATGTTGATAGTAATTAGTACACATATTATGGAGTATTGATTGAAGAAAAAATCAATATTTAAAAATAAGTTGTATCTGACTTTGGGTTAGTTAGGTATACTTGTTTTGACAGTAAATATAAATTTATATAAAATTAAATTAAAATGGTGGAATTATATTATGCACTTTTCTTTATAATATAAAATTAATTTGGAGAATATTTCTCGTAAAAATTATTTATGGTTTATTCGGGAACGTGAAAGTTGGTAACAACCAGCTGATTTTATAACTTATTATATTTTACCAAATGTATTTTTTTAAAGAAATAATATTTGGCAATGAGTTTCAGAGTATTTTAAATAATATTTTGGATATTCTGATTGCTGCTATTCGTTTTGATTTTTCCACATAGAGGAATATGGGAAAGGAGAGTTACTGGGGAGTTTAAAAAACGCTATTTTATCCGTTTTGCCCACCAAGTTTTTGTCAAGGCGGGTTGGGGACACATCGTCGTTGTATTGGGAAAACGATAAGAGGACAAAAGTAACATCGACCGGCAGCGCCACCGCCGCAGGTACAATAAAACCGAATTAATGGCTGCAATTAAATTAGTGCCTTTTGCACGGCTCAGCAGAACCCCGCCCATCACGTATCCCGCCACCCTTCCACCACTTGTCTCGCCAACCAATGCCACTGCCGAGCTACTTACATCCACGATTAATATCCATTTTTAACGTGTCCCGGAAGACACGAGTCTGTTGCTGATGTCTTGGAACGACGAGTCGTTTAAAACGGTCGAGGAAATAATGTATTCCAGCTGAATTGGCCAGGGAATATGATCGGAGAATCGGAACAGTGAAATCCTAAGATGAATTTATTTATTGCGAAATTAGAGTATTTTGAATCTATTTTAACACGAAAACAAACTGTTAAAAATGTACAATCGCAGAAAATATTAATATCGATTAACATATAAGAATTAAAGTCTAAACAAAAAAATAATTGGGAAAGTCACACTGCTGTAATCGATAATTTTTGGAATGTTCATTATTGAGTAGGTCATTTTAGTAGATGAGTTAAATATTTTGAATACAATGATAAATCATTGCATTTAAAAAATGACTCATTTTTAACATGGAAGGAATGTCAGCTACTATTTCTAAAGATATTTTATAATTTATTCGTTTTACACCTGTAATTTATTTTTCTATAATTATCGTGGTATGTTGAATTTATATTTAACAAAGCCATACCACATAATTAGTTATTATAATATTATAATATCGTGAATTATAATATTGTTCTTAACTTACACGTACCGTGAAACGCTTGAATTTAGTTTAAATATTTTGAAAATGTTTTTGTGTTTCTAATCATAGTATACTTAAACTCAAAAAGTTTCAAGTCATTACGATTTATATTTTTTAATTACAACTAAAACTGTCGGAAGAAAATTAGTTACTTACAGTTTAATATCCAATTTTGCAAAATCTAGAACTTTAAATTTCAATAAAATGATGCAATCAAAATCATGCTAATTTAGTTTCAATATTTTTAGTATCTATTCTATACTATAATCGAATTATGAGAAACCTTGAATTAAATTAAAAAGCATAAGGTGTTTAAATTTAAAAAAAAATGTGCATTTTTAACTACCTACAAAATAACTCACAAATTTTCATGATATTGACGAATTGCATAAAAATATAAGCTTTAAACATTTAAAAAACTGATTTATATTCATATCAGCACATCCCCCCTACCATTATTATCTTGAAAAATACAAAAAATATGACATTATAAAGTAATAGTATTAGGAATAGGAATTTCTTGGGCAATTTTTTAAAAAAAATATTAATTTAACATCAGAATTGACTTTCTAATAATATAATAACGTTACCGATAGTGGATCAAATATGAAAACTTAGTTTGTAATCTCTGAATTTTACGTCATAAATCGTTATTGTTATTTAAAACTAAATTACGACCGACACGTAGACACCGGTGTACTGAAATTGCATATACAACACGCCGGTTAACAAATTAAAAACGTCATATTATTATAATATTGTTATCATTATTAAAAAATATAGAGATTAATGATACTAACAATTTGCTATTATTGTATTCATTATGACCCTCCGATTACCTTGTTGTGTACTGTATAGGTCTTAAATCAAAAATATAACTTATGGCAAAAAAAAAAGCAAAGTTTCTTTTCAAATAGAAAACATCATAGTGTATCACTGTACCAAAAATAGTATGGTTTAGTTAAGAAATGTCCATATGCCAAACAGATCCTAATGATGTCCAGGAAAGTCAATCTGCTAAATAGTAGGCCCCACTAAGTAGATAATTAATATGTTATTATGCTAAACATTATTTTTAATAATTACAGTAAGAAAATATTATAAGGATTCTTGAATTCAATTTTCAAACCATCCAGGTACTTAAATTAAAAATAAGATGTAAAAATAATTTGGATGAATCGTGTCGAAATTTGAATTTTAAATGTACTTATGATATTTTTTAATGACTGTGATGAAACGTACGAGGAAAATTGAAAAATTGTTTAACTTGTAAAAAAAAATTATATCAACATAAGTGAAAAGGAATTAAAATAAAATATCAAATGTACATTATAAATACCAACTAAGAGCTAAAATATTCTGAAAATATATTATATCAAGTTTAGAAAAAAGTTAAATGTTTATATTACTTTCGTACAAACTCAAATATAATATTATATGATGGTTCATTTTCAACTTAAAAAATAAAATAAAATCAAAGACGCTTCTCTGAAAACATTTCCATTTTTCTTAATTAATGAAAGACTTAAGAAAATAAATGTAATATTATTCGTTGTACATTATCTAATATTAGAAAGAAACCTATCTTATTCAAAAAAATTCTACTTAAATATATTTTTTAACTTTTTTAATACAAAACATTATGATTGGATTTATTTCATTTTAACAATATATTCCATTATCTGCCTATTATTACGTCATCATAAAATACTCATAAACCAATTTTCATTCTCTCCACGACATGTCAGTCGTTAACAATGATCGTCTACTTTTATAAAACTTTTCAAAACACCTTTATTTCGTTGTAACTTGGTACTTTAATATATTAAATAAAACAAACAAAAACTCTCATCTTTCCATTCTATTGTATGATTTACTAGTACAATATGTAAGTTGCTATCTCAAAAAATACAAAACTTTCTTTTTTCTTAATGCTTATCACGTAATTTATTATACACTTTTTTTATACTCGACTGTTGTATTAAATCATAATTACAATAGTTTTGTCGACAAATTCAAAACAACAATGATTTTTGTGAAATTTTATAATATATTTTTTATAATATTAAATACTGCTTTCAACTAAAATTTATCTTATAGGCCCCCTAAATTTCTTCTGAATAACATCAGTTCTATAATTTCTGGTATAAAACTTCGAAAGGCAAGTTCTTTTCACCGTGATCGTAACTCTTTTTTCACGTTACCTCTTATGGTCTCTGAGGGATTTCCATACGCTGGACGGTTTTTAATGGCATCATTTTTCCACCGCACATCCATATAACGCCGTGCTCGTTTTTAAGACTGAAGGGTGAAGGCTCAACTTTTTTTTATAGTTGCATTTTTTAGAGACCATTAACGAAGATCATAAAAAAATGATTGTAATAAAACCTAAAATGTGACAAGTATCAGCTAAAAGCATTTGGTTGTTGGAAACTACATATTTCTTGACAAACATTATTTATATTTTTGTCAAAACTATAACAGCTATGTAAATCATTAATTATCTCTGAATATGCAACTTAGATAAGCGATAGTGTCTAATTGGAAAGCATATTATTTTTATACCTACAATATGATTATAAATTAGTCTGAATAATTGTTATTTTAATAGTTTTTACATAGAATTAGAAATGGAATACTAATTTTTATGTTAATGTAAGTAATATTATTACAAATAACAAAAAAAGTATACATTTTGTAAATGTTGTACTTGCGTACTTAACCATCAATTATCCTTTATTTCTTTGGATCATTTCGGAATGAAAATCGTCGTCGATTATACGATCGACTAGGGCATAAACGTTTTGCCAATATTAAAGACTCGGTCCCATCCAAGTAAATAGAAACCGTTAATTGGTTTTTGAACAGATACGCAGCTGAAGGTTTCCGTAAATTTAATTAAATGGGAACTGACCCGAAGTCTGAAAAGTTTGATGGTAAATACATTGGTGCACAAATGAACATAACATTGTTTTGTACGTGTACAACTGTGCCCCGAAAACGCACTTACCGGTGAGTGTGTGTGTATATAATATATATGTACTATGTATATATATACTTACGCAGACTGACTCGTGAAACTTGACAGTCATACATAACTCATTAGTGTACTAAAAAAATAATGTTTACACGCGCAGTAAAGAAAGCCGTGAAAATTCGTAAAAAAAATACCATACTTTCTAATAATTAGAATTCTTTTAGAAATATATACTAGCGAAATCATTGAAAACATTGCGTACTGAGTCATACAATAATTAGATTCTTCTGTTAATTCTATTCATCACTCCAACGATATTTTTATTAATTATTTATAGAAATATAACACATAATATATCTCATGTATATTATGTACGTAAAATGTAAATACTGTATTTTTTACGTTGTTTTTACAACACTTAATTTCGAGTAAAAAATTGATGATTTTAAAAATACAATTCTCATTTTTATATTACTAAACATTACATTAATTTTCATCTCAGTAGATTGTTGTATAGTAATTCTGGATATTTTTTCTTTTGAAATAACATCAAGAAATCAGTCTATGTATGTCTAGGTTATCATTTATTTGCATGTATAAGTATAGGTACCATCAGTATCATTTAGACTAAAAGCCCGCTATTTTAGAATTTAATTTAATGGTTCAAATGTATTAAAATATACATTCACAAAATGTATGGTAGCCGGAATTTATAACCCCGTGTCTCAATATTCCGTTACACGGATATTCACTTTTTAAAGAAGTGGTTTAATAATAATTATCATTATACACCGTAGAAACTAGTTATTTATAATTATGTTTGTATGTTATACAATATATAGTATTCCATACATTGTGGTTCAGTAGGCATCTTCAATAATTGCAGCCAACAAAGAATATAATAGAAAATCCTTTCAAAAAATTCTTTACGCAGCTAAAAGGTAAACGCATAACCAGGATTTCTTTGAATATGAATTTTAGCACGTTCCTGTACTCAGTTGAAAAATTGTTGTCGCAGTCGTTCAGCTCTCAGTCGGATGGGAACTGCACTTTTTTTCATCTGCTGTTCAAAGTAGTCAAACAAACACGGAACTCCTGCAAGAGTTGTGAATAATAATTATTAACATTTGTTTGCTCGTCGCCGTTTACTCTGACGGAAACCGGAACAAATAAAACCGGAAACATTAGTTCATCGTGCATCATTGGATAATTTTCTTCTGCGCCCGGATTGAAAAATAAACGAATGAAAATAAAAAAATAAAAAATATATAAAATAATAAAACGTGAGCAACGGTGGATGATGGAAAACTTAATTTGCAAATGTTAGTACAGCAGACAGTGAAAAAAGATAAGCGGAGGAGGGTAAACAATGAATATCAAAAGCCGGTCAGAAATGAAAAATAACGGTGGATTTTTAATCTTTTCGCGAACGTCAGTTTTTAAATGAGAGATTTTTGTTTAGATTTTTTATAAATACATATTATACAGTTTTTTTTTCCAGGCTGACGGGACAATAGGTGTATAGTTGTAGTTATTTTTTGTGGTGGGGGTAGGTGATAGGGGAAAAGTGCGATTTGTGTTAAATCGGAAAGAAAAAAGCGCACTCACCCGTGATTGTCGTACAGTCCATAAGGCTTATATGCTCATGTGAAACAATCATCCACCATTTGAACATCATTAGCGTATCGACCAGCGCAATATAACGCTCAGTGACATCCACTCAGAGTTAATTTTGTTCATATAACTATTTTTTTTTATGGATAAAATTATTTCGTTTCATTGACACTTGTATTATATGTATATGTTATAAAAATATAATATGGGTGATGGAAAAAAAAGAATTTAATTTTAACTAAAAAACCAATTGAAAAAACTTATGCGATATATTATTTTTACTCACTTAACATTGAAATATTTAAAATTCGCTGATCTTGCACTGCATTACCCGTGATAAATTAAGCAATTCCAGTGCATCTACTTTGTCTTAAACTCCGTTAAACGTAATCTAGGTACACATGTTTTTAACACAGTAATTTTGGTGGTTTTAACCAAACATAAAATACAGGTCCGTGGTTTGGTGTGGCGTGGTGTCTGGCTTCAGTCACAATTAATGCGCTCTGCTTGTCAGCACCGGTCAGTACTACTAGTTCCGAGATGGGTGACCACCCGGGTTCTTAGCGGCAAATCCGTGCCGCACATACACGTGTTCCAAACAAACCGCATCCTTACCCCACAGTTAAAAACCCAACTAAAAAACGACCCAATGACCTATGTTGCCACTGGCTAATTAATAAAAATAAAATACAGGTCTAAAATTATCTCTACTCGTCGTCTAACCAGTATAATATTATCTTGAATCATGGTTGTTACCTTGGCAATGCAGTATGTTGGTTGCACTGTGTTAAAAGATACTTTATCACTATTATCACGTGATTGAAAATATAATTACTTTATAAAAAAATGTTTGAAATGTATTTAATATAATTAATATTCTTAAATAATAAAGTATTCAAATGTGTGTTCACATATCAAATATTTTTATGGACTTACTTGTCCATAACATATGGGTTTTGAATTTTTTTTGGTGAGTTATAAGTATAATTTAATAGAGTTATAATAATAGTTATATAATAATAACAGCAAACACTCAAATCCCTAGACATTTTAGTATACAAGTATACGTTTGTTAATTTTTTTGGAATTTAATTTTTCAGTATAAAATCACAAATTAAGTATATAAGCATTTTAAATATCGGATGGCGGTAGTAGATTTTAATATTTAAATAGATAGATACGAGTAGTGTAAAATCAAAATATATACAACTATTTTGAATTAGTATTTCTTTATAGTTGGTAACAAAAGTAAAAGTTGCAACCTTTGTTGTCTTAAATATATAATCAGTGTATATTCATGCTGACAACTGTTAACTTTAATTAAAGTCAATAATTGACATGTTTATAACTCAGTGTTTGAAGATATAATTTCTGTGTAACATATTGGATCTAAAAAGTTGTCACACGAAATCTTAGTAGAATTACACAAATAATGGTCACACATAAATAATTGAAGAAAAGCAATGATTTACTTAATTTTAAAATTAATACAACGCTCTTCCTGATCATAATTTAGAACATGTTAATGTAATTCTAAATAGAACTGTAATAAAACAAAAAATTGATATTTTTATTATTTACTATTCAAAAATGCATTTCAAGATCGTTTGAATCTGAAATATTTAGAATTATTCTTCCATATATTTCTGTAACAACCCCTATGTTCATACACTTGAATGAGTTTTATCCCTCTTCCGTCGCGGTTGTGTTTTTTTTTTCATAGATCTCTTTGTAAATTATCTTTGCTGTATCGAATGTATAGGTACTCGAAACGAGGCTGTTTTACATACTATACAGATATTATGTTTATGTTATTATAATTATATATTTTCATTTTCCATGTACCGTCAGACCGGAATTATACACTCCACAGCCTGTCATCCGTAAGATAGCTTGCACTGGTAAATTAATAGTCGGAACAGTTACAATAAAACTCAGATAAAATAAGTACTTTTCATTTATTTTTATTTTGTATTTCTTTTCGAATAAATTGAAACTTAGCTCCGAACCAGAAATAAGATACTCGTGTATGCCATATATGCAGAAATAATAGTGTTTTGTTAATAAATAATAAAGTATAAATCGACTAGGCGTGAGATTAGATAGTTACCTACAATGAAAGCAGGGTACCCGGGGAACGGTGTACCTGCATAGTGTTTTGAGAAGTGAAGACTATTTCGAAAAGTTATTATTATTCCATAGTCTCTGATTGAAAAATACTTATTTCTTCTACAGAACTCGACCCAATACTCGTACATATTTCGTCGAGGTTTCAAGTTACGTTATTGATTTAACGTTGAGGATAACACATGCTGCTTACAAAATTGAACGTTTGAAGTTGAAATATAAATTAACTATTAAGATTTAGAACATAGATGTATAAATGGAATTGTATATTCTTACTGATTATAAAAATAATTAAATATATATGTATCAAAATATGAAATATTATTTTTCTTTGAACCACGAGAGTGGGTGTTATTTATTTTTTCGTGCAGTAGAATTAACATTTAGTAATTTGTACACTATTGTATACGAATTTGTAATAATTTTTGTTTCACAAAAGTTTTTTTCTTCTAACATACAGTCGATAAACATACCTAATATATCAGAGTCTTTTAAACTGTTTAATATTTTTATTTAACCCCCAAAGTCTTTAAGTCATACAGAAATGGACAAACGTTTTTTATATCAATATAATAAGCAAATTGTATACAAAAACGACAGTCATCTCTGTTATAAAATGTTTTTATTATGTTTATTTTGGAAATTATATTGACAAATTAATGAGGCAAAATAGATAAGTAGATTCGTAGCAAGGAATAATACCACTTTATACTCAGATACTTCTGTTTTCGTTGTCAAATCTGAGTCAAAAACTAACCTTGCAATAAAATATTAAGCATTTTTTAGTTACAAGAGTAGTTTTAAAAAGTATGTTTTAATGTTTTTTTTAAAGCTTCAGACGTAATGGGATTAAATTTACCGTAGGTAAGGTAATTTTTTTATTTTATTTTTTAACAATTACACTTTTATTATACTGTTCTGTTTAAAAAAAAAATGCGGTTGGGTTACATACTGATACGTTTCTATTAGATCGGAATTAATATTTAAAATCTGAATACGTAGTAAAAAAAGTATTTGATTTTTGAAAAAAATGTTTAACAAAATTTGTTTTAAAGCTCTTCATTTATCATCGTTGTACTATATTTTGAGTGTTTGTGTAGGACATACATTAATGAGCAATCGAAATGAAAATTATACATTCGAATAACGAGTAATCTACGTTGAGTCGTCACACATAGTCGTTTTAAACGTTGATCACTTTTTAACACTTAACATAGTCATAGTATTCTTTCCCAACACAACAGTTTCAGTGAATTCACTAAATCGTTACACATGTGCTACTTAATAAAGTGGTCACGGTATTTTAAAATTATGAGTTATAGCAACAGAGGGATAAAAGTAAAAAAAATAGTGAAAGATATATTGATGACTGTTTTTTTTTTCTTAAATATTTATTCAGTGATATTCTAAACCTCATTTAATCCTTCTTGGTCCTCGTGTACTTGTTATACTGGCTCAGAAATTATTATGAATTATTGAACATTTACAGAGGTTACGTTACATAACCTGACAAGGAAAGTTTTATGCAAAATAATAACATATTTTTGCTTTTAAAAAACTTTTTGTTTTCGAACATAGACATTTATTTTTTAAGTAACACATAGGTCAGGTTTACATTATAGGAGACATGAAAAAGTTGATATAAAGTGTAACATATTGAGTGTTTTTCAAAAGTGATATCCTAGCTATTTCTTGTCCATCATTAATATAGTTAATATTACTTAAAAATATGCACTCAACATTTTAAAATTTGAAAAAATATGTTATTAATAACTGTCAATTTCTTAATTAATCTAACCTTAATATAAAAATCGTTGATATGTTCAATTATTGCTTTATTATTATGAACCCGAATAATGTTCATACATTATTTGAAAGTATTTATTTCTAAAATGTTATATTGATTAGTTTAAACATTAGTTTACATAATATATACTTGTGTTCTACATTATTGTATAATATGTATAAGTGTTTCACACGCACACAACTAACTAGAACAATGCATACGTCATAAAAACAACGTTCATGATTTATTGACTTGGAGTTTTATATAGTTAAACAGATTAGATGAAAAAATAACCCAGTCAAAACAATTTATATAATAAACAAAAAGTTAATATTTTTAAATTATAAGACCTTTTAATCCATCTGCTGTGAACTCTGTCAGAAATACTATAAGTGTAGACTAATGTCAACAACTTTACTTGTAATACGTTTGGCTTTGGAGTAGAAGTTGTTATGAGCTGACACATTTTATTAAGCTTTACTACGATCATTGGAAATCTTTCTGCTGCTGTGTTAACTGCAGTTTGTTAAAAATCGACACGAAAAATGTCGTTTAATGTCCTAGTTTGTATTTTGTGTCTAAATACAAATCCACAAGATTAAACCCTCCAAACTCAATCAATATAATTGTATTAACTTATTTATGAAATTATATTCTATTAATGTTAGTTCATTTTTTTTTTTTGAATGGGTAGAAAATGATTTAATTTTACCATCCTAATTTTTTGATTTGGTCTCAATACTAAGCTATTATTGAATAATTCTCTAATTACTAATAACTACAATTAGTTAGGGTCTTAGGGAACTGCATATATAAGTATATCCGATTTGTAAACAGATTTTACAATTTCATTACAAGTTACAACAAAATGTATTCCATTCGGTAGCCATCTCAATTGTTCTAGAACAAGGTCAATGTTCTAAGCTCCTAAAAAATGTAATTACCTAATCGTGAAAATTAGTAATTACTATAAAATTACCTACATATTTTAATAAATAATAATTATATTAAACTATTGATATAATTTACTTTTCTCCTAATATCGATATAATTTACCTCTAAACCTGTATATATTGGATTAAACGTTGTAATTTTTGAAGTATTATACAATGATCTTAAATCAAAGAAATTGGGTTCAAAAGTATGCAATGTAACATATTTAATAAAATATTGACCATTTTTCAAGATATACAGTGAATTGTTTTTTGATGTTTATTTCGTAGTGTAAAAATTCTTAAATTATGAACTACATACTATAATTTAACAAGGTTATCGTTGTATAAAAAAACCCCAATTTCTGCACTCCGTCCAATCCATTCTTAAAATTCGATGGAATGGTTTCCAATGTCATTTATGACAACACAATATGCACACATACAGTTTCCATTGGGTAATTTCTCATTGGTATCCCAAATGGGCAGGTTGATACAGTAAATGAAATAAAAAATGATTTCGCATAGTACGTAGCAAGGGTTTACCTATTTAACTAAGATCGGCACGAAATGAATTTAGTTGTTACAAATTATTTTGAATGATTTTAAAGTTACGAAATTAATTTATTGACTTGTCGGTTATTTAACCACACAAATGAATCACGAGTTGAATACATTGTGTCCAACCCGCCATAGTCGCGAAACCGACGGAACATTGTAACATTTTTAGTTTGTATGGTATGAACACATACCTATTTTGAATTTGTTCCTGCAATAGCCAATCATTAGAACCAGAAGTACGTTTAACGATTTTATTGGTAGGTACAACTCATCATAGCAAAAAGATTTCGTGTTTTCACAATCGATGAAGTTCGAGTATAGTACGTCGTATAACGAAATAGGGGCGAGTTCAATGTCTGTAGGTATTTTATTTGTACAGCCATTTTATTATAATACAACTCGTAGAGTAAACAAACAAAATGTCGTCTGCTTTGTAGATCACGCATAACGTTATGCTATTATATCCTCGGCGGGTAGAAAATTATGCGATGCTTAAATAATATTATCATGACGCGGTTTGCTCGCCGCGTCGTACAGAAAACCCAAAATTCGTGCGTGCACATCTGCAGTGTCACAATATCATACGTAAACGTCTTATTATTGTATTTCCACAATAATAATATGATGATGACGACGATGTTCGTTTGTTAGACGGTCTGGTGGTTTTCGTTTAACTCGCCCCACGCACTCTCTCTACCTATCTCTCTTATTCTCTCACTCGACGTGTGTATGTGTGTGTGTTTCTGTGCTGTCGTCCACGAATAATTTTATTCATGGCTTTTGCGAGCGTAAAACGCCTTTTTGTCCTCGTTTCCCTTATAACCGCATGTGGCGTGCACAATATTGTAGCGTGATTCGAAGCGGGCGCTTATAGTACACGGCGGTAGTTGCAGTCGAGTTGTTGCAATTTGTTTCGCGTTTAAAAGGCGCCTAAGGACACTTGTTATGAAATATTATTGAAATGTGTTTCGAAAAGGCGTTACACGAATTTTTAAGTATTTAAAATATACTATACATATCATGGCAGGAAAACGACAAATAGATGTTTGATCATACACTATTTTCAAAACAAGTATACATAAATACTCAACAATACGCATAAGCACCACCTAGTAGCATTGTTGTGCATTATGATCATGATTTTTAAAAGGTCGTTGCCGTCAGAATACTAACATTTTGACGATCATTATATTCCTTCGTCAGAACATTGAATACCCGACAAACTAAATGAAGGAAAAACAACTAATAATCAATAAAATTAGTCTAGTACAATAAAAACATGCAATTTTTTGCCCCGTAGTGGCCCAACATTAATTATTACTAAAAAGTGTGCTCGTGTAGCTACATCGCTACAATATTAACTCAGCAGTCATTTCGGCCACGTCGATGGTTATTTTCCTTCCACCATTAATAATTGTATTAATTCACAGTTGCTTGATGTTTTCATTATTTTAAAAAACTGTCCGTCTCGCAAAACAACAATAATCGCCTGATGCAGCAATATCGGCGGTGTAATATTATAGCGACATGGCGGCAAATAGAAAACAACAAGAGTCCCGCATAAAAAGGTCCCTTAACGACGAGTAGAGTATGTAAATATTTACGCGTTTAGACCACCACGACAACGTCAATGTATACGTATAATATGTGAAGTAAAAAAAATATTGTTATTTCTTTCCGACTTTTTCGTCAGCAGAAAAACACCAGTTTGGTGGTATTATTTCTCTATTATACAGGCAAAATGTAATATAATGTTAAAAAAAAGGTATTTTTGTTCGTTCTATATCTGTTCATTATATATTATACATTTTTACCATGATGATTTTTTTTATTATTATTATTTAATTTGTGCTCGAGCTAAAAGTATATTATCTTTTTAGCATTATGTTTTCGTTTTGTTCGACCACTTTTACATTACAATATATTATAATTGAAACCTTTGATTTTTAAATTCTTTTTTTTTTTTGAAAAAAGTAGATATGTACCTACCTAGATTATGATATTTATCTGGACTACAGCTATTATAAGATGTATTTGTTAACACTAAAATATACAATATGCAACAAGGTCCAATATATTAAACGTCCAACAATTTTTTTTAATTATCTGATAACTTATTTATTCATTATCATCTTTATGGAGGTCCTTATTTTGTATTAATTAGTTATTAGTTATCGGGAAATTATATTTTTATTTAAACGTTTCATAATTTAGAATAATAATCTTCATTATCCTATTTTACTTTTATCGATACGTTTGACGTAGTAGCCGCTTGATGTCGCTGTTCTTGAAGATGCTGCATTTATAACCAAATATTGACATAATGTACTATTTTTGTTGTGCGTTTTCTCCCATAGATACAATAGCATATAGGATTTAGAAAAAGACATCCAGTTGTACTAGTAGTAGCTTCAAGGTTTTCGTCAGAATTTTCATACCAAGTTTTTTTTTTTTTTTGCAAGAATTCATTGGTGAAGGTCTCAACTCTGAGATAATTCTCGTTTATTAGTAATGCTCAATTATATATAAAAAACAAGAAATTGTATGTTTTTTACCAAAGTGGATTCACTTCTATTATGCTGGGTGATTTTCCACCTCCGTAATCTAAAAGCTTACAGCTGAGAAACTTTGAGGAATGCCATCCCATGTAATGCATGTCTAATTTGAATTAAATACTCAAAATAAAATTTTACGTTTATATATTAACTATATAATTTGCAAGGAACTGAACCCGGGCTAACCTCTGTCACTAGATATTTTATATTATATAATATGTATTTATCAAAAATTATTAATGTACAATCGAATATATACTTATACTGTATTAAAATCGTATGTAATATTTTGTATATTTATATACTATTCTCTAATTGTAATCTAATTGCATTTCAAATAACATTAGATAACTGTAATAGATGCAATGAATAAAAATATAAAAATAATTTATCGTCACTGTAAATAGTTATGTGTTATAAACAATATTTGTATCCTTAATTGGTAATTTTAAAAATAATACGATTCACTATTTTTTTTTTGTACAATTATGTACTTAAGTTTATTTTTTATTATTTAGTTTCCAAGCAATACAACGATATACTAAAAAAATTATATAAGCATATATAGAAATAAGCAGAATATCAAAACTCTATTTTAATAGTCTCAAAGGCAAGTTGTTTCCGTGTGATGTTTTCTATACAAAATTGACAGTTTCTGAAGCATAAACCAAATGTTCGAAGAGTTTAACAGGGAAATTGAAAAAGTTTTAAATATGTTCTTTGTTATTTATGTCACTATTTTCATAAAAAATAATATTTAAAAATAAGAACAACTTTTGTCAAAAATAATTTTAATATTGGAATTAGTTTTTACAGTCTATTCATAACAGAATGATCACACATTATCATTATTCACATGATCAATATTTGTTTTCATGTCAAAACAAAAATTTGGTAACATTATATTATTATTAATATGTATTAAAGTTTTATGTCAGGTTATAAAGAATATAATAATATTATTATGGTTGAATTTGTCAATAGGTAACTAATTAATTAATATTGTATGGCTAGTTTTTTATGGTACAAGAAAAATTGAAATTTTAATAATATTATTGCTGTCATTACTTATTTTTCTTGACTCAATGTAATTTTGACATACCTACTACAACGCATTAATCCACCTAAACATTTTACACAAATGGCAATCTTATATAATATTATGCAGTTATTTAATTAATCATCAACATTTTTTTCTAAATGATTAGCTAAAATGTCTAGAGGTATATCCAAAAAGTCCCACTCCAATGACAGTATAATACTCTTCACGTATTTTTGTTGAAAGTTGGTGCTCTAATTATGATTCCACGAAACTTTAGCTTCAAAGAGATTTTGTAATGATACTCCACTAACGAGAACAGAATAAAAATATGTATATATATATGTACACGATAAAAAATGTAATCAAGGCCCAAATTATAGGTTAGGGTAACACAAGGGTTATAATAGCAGACAACAAAGAATACTTATTAAGCCAATAGAAAAAAAAGTTATTTAAATTTCGAGCTTCAACAATGTTTGTTTGATTAAATATGTATTAATATTTCCTTAAATTATGAAAAAGTAATATACACGAAACTCTCGAGACACTTTTCTTTTAAAAATAAAACCTACAATCAATGCGTTGAATTTATCTAAACATGACTAAACGTGCAATTATATATTATCAATAACAATGTGAAATTTATGTTCCGTATATGTATTTATTTGGTGGTATTTTTACATATAATAGCTATCATTAACTAATCGTATACTGTGTCCGATATTTTTAAGAAAGAAAATTAATTCATGTTTATAATTTCGAAAGTGGCATACAAAGTCCGAAAACTTTTTTACACATACATTTAGTGAACTGTACTCAAATAAATTGGTCATAATTATTTTGAAACTCAATTGACTCGTATGTTGTGTAATAAATTACTTCTATGGACTAGGTGATCTTGATATAAACTTCTAAAAATTTAATTACATTACTGTAGCTAAAGTTTTTAATACTATTGTTTTAATTTCATCATCACGTATATACGTATATTGTAGTTTCTTTCTTTTTTTTATTCTGTGAATCATTTAAAAGTTATAATCAATTTACTTAAACTAATGAAAAGCGTAAACGTCTGTAGCGTTAAACGCGTTCGCAATGTAAATTAAATGATACCGAAAATAAATTGAAGCTGGTGATTGTTTAATCAACTTGTACAACAGAATAATATGTTTAAAATTGGAAAACCAATTATCAGATTTATAACATTAGATAACATAAGGTCTTGACATTTCCATTGTAAGTAGAGTCTTCGACGTTATAATTCATGACGAGTTGGTACAATTTTTTTTTATACATAACAACACATTCTATTAAATAACTGACCTTAACAACCGAATATTCGATGAATTATAGAAACGTAATCGTTATAGGTATAAAGAATTATTAACTAACCTAACCTTGGAAAATTGCATATCAAATTTGTCACAGTCGAATTATGTTAGTCGTCACAAAATTGGAATACCGTGTTTTTATTTGACTGGATTAATTTAAATGACGATAACATTAGTTATTATCTAAAGAAAATGATGACCTTTTACAATGAAAACTCTTCAATATCAAATTATTAATGACCACCCCTCCTTTGTATCTTGTCGAAACGTTTATTCCAACGTCCAAAATGACAATATTAAAAAAGTTTTCTGTCCCTCATGTGATATTCTCATTAAAGGGCACATGTTTTTTTTTAACTCCACGAAACTTTTGTTACGAACAAAGCGTGAAAAAAGGACGGCGATTTTGAATCTGAATAATAATATGTCAAAAGAAGTTTTCAGTGCAGGAAAAATTTTAAAATTTTCATTGCAATACTATTGCTGTCGCTGTAACACTTGTTATCATTTTAAATATAAGTAAATAAATATTAACTTATTCTATACTATACCGTATCATACTACTATTATAGTACTACACAATAAAAAACTAGTGAGGTACTATATAAATCATACTGTATCCAACTGAGTACTGTTCTTTTTTTTTTTATTAAAAAATATACCAATTAAAAATAAAATGTCAAGCTTTTTGATTGTTTATTTTTTGATTTTATGTTACAGTTACTGTGCCACTCGTTCCTGTAGATGCTGTGGAAGGTAGAACCGTTAAATTTCCCTGTGACGTGTCCTCACCAAATCCAGCAGACAAAGTTTACATGGTATTCTGGTTCAAAGATGATTCTGGCGTACCACTATACAGGTATGATTTCATGATGTTATTGTTCATCTTTAATACATACTATTATAGTATTATGTATCAAAACATTCACATATTGAATGTATTTTAAGATTTGAACAAAATGCGCATAATTTCTTGTATTAATATAAATTACATCATATATGTACCTATGTATTATGTGTATAATGTATATGAATGCGTAAATAATGATGTTGAAAATAAAAAAAACAAACAATATGTCGAAACTCACAATCTCCGGGTTCAATATTATTGACCCCGAAAAACAACTTCCTAAATTCTTAGATATAGTTTAAAAAAAAAAATGATACAATCATGTTTCAAAATATTATCAAACTTAATAATACTGTGTAGGTATCTATATTGTTTAAAATTTGCCTATAAAAATAAATACTGATATCGTATTTTGTTTTTTTGCTTGGCATAATGAACTGATGCTATGAAACCCATGCGATGACACTATCCTCTTACAAGATTGTGGGAAAGAAATACAATCATATTTCATTGACTACCATTGACTGTGTTATTATAATTTTCGAAGAACTTATTGAACGGAAATCTGACAAGGGGTGTCAAGAACATTGGGTTGCTGGTGCTCAGTAATGAGAAGGGTGTAGGCGGGGTCTAAGTTAAAAGCGCCATCGTACGTACGTTTCACGTTGCAAGTTTCGGGTTTAATTATTGTATTTAAACAGAGCTTGCAGCAGTTCAAATTCGAATAGGCCTCTCGCGAACGTGACATTTTGTTGTGCATCGATATTATGGTGGAAAATGTTTTTAAAAGGAATTGCACGAACTGTATAATAAATATTATTATTATCATCTGCTGCGGCAGTTGTAATTTAGATTGCAAATAATTCGATTGCTCACGAGAACGTATACGCATGGTGGCCAAGGTGTCTATCCATATTAAATGGTTTTTATTTTATTATCTAATTGTAATGAACATATTATACTGTGAACTACATTTGATTCATTTACGATATATTTCCAATTTTTTTTTTAAACTCATTTGATGTTCCCTTAATATTTGAAAAGTATGGGACACTAAACACAAAAATGTTACTGCCAACAGAAACACCGCTGGAAACTAGTACTTCCATACAATTTATACTGCATTTTTTATTAAAATACATTTTTACCAAACCTAAAAGCACATATTGCAAATGTATTAATTAGGTATACTTTTAATTAAACTGAATACTAAAATAAAAACAAAAATGAGTTAAAGTTACTTATTCAATTTTAAACTTTATTTTATATCTATAAATAAATGAAAATCTAATAACTTTTGTTTGTATAAAAAATTGGCTATTCATTTTAGCACTTTCCTTTCTTTTTTTATTTAAACACGAAACAAATTTTTTTAATCAACATTTTTTTCACGGTTATTGAATTATGATTCAAAGTGGATTTTGAGTTAGTTTTGTATAATAATATATTGTTATATAAGTACTACGTGGTTCATTAATTGACATTTTTAAATTTCGTGAATATTTTTTTTTCATGATATTATTATTAAGTTAAAAAAGTGAATACGAAGTAGATATTTAAAAAATGTTTTTGAACGTCAAAATGTCCACGAGCTTGAAAAATATTGGTCAGAATTTACAGATAAAATTTAATTAATGTTGAATGATAAAAAATATTTCTCCAATGACTAAAGACTGAAGAGTTATTGTTTATATTACAATGAATTACAATATAAATTAATGTATAATGGAGTAACTAAGTTAATAATGTTTTCTTATACATTTTAATTTTTAATATAAAATGACTCATTAAAAGTAGAAAATGATTGTGTATTACCTGCCTACGTGACTGATGATGCAGTTATCTACAGTTGAATTATTATTGTCAAGTTTTTTTTATGTATCTTTTATATATATATATATAATGATAAAACTTTTTATACCACTGTCTGGGACTAGTATTATGTGATATGCACTGTTAGACAGTAAAATGCCTCAAAACGTCCCATTTATAAACGGAAATTGTGTATACATGTCTGGCAGTTTTTCATTTTTTCTCCATTGTAGGTATTCATTTAAACTCAAATATTTTTAATATTTTTAGGTTTTGTTTTATTTAACGTCTTTTCCAAAGTTATAGTAACCTAACTATACTAACATACTATCCAATCTTGATGTACTGTGGTACCTGACTACTACCGTTAGTATTTTTATTGGAATTCCAATGAGAACATTAATTGTATTAATATTAATTAATACAAATCATTTCATTCTGTGAAATTTAAAATTGAATCTTACAAAATTAACCCAAAGTATTTAGTTATTTTTAGATGTTATCTCTTTTTTAATGCCTACTCACTTAGGATCTATTCGATCAGGATAGCTTTTGTAGGTCCAATTAAGTACACATCAAGTGATATGTAATTTGGATTTTAACACTGAATTAGATATTTAAGGTACTTCATATTTTTATCAAACCATTTCTGACTGTCTGAATGAATATATTTTTTGATAGAGTAATGAATAATTAAGCAAATTTTTAAAATGTTGATTAAGATGCGGAGCCTCCGAGGTATCCGTTATACCCTTCAACGATCGAAGGCAACACTACACCAAAGTTTTCTTTTAGTACTTTTTCATGCGTATAATTTTCTGGTCTTGACAATATTAACTATAATTATTATTTTTGAAATGGGTCAGGTCAATATAATAATAAAATATACCCCCAGATCATTGTTTATTCGTTTTATGTTGCTAATAAGTTTGATATACGTGTTGATTACGTAATATTATTATTACGAAATTACTTAATAGTGAGCTAAATTAATACCTATTCCTCACACATATTAATATTTAATCAAGATTGATTTAATTCAAATTTTACGTCTAATATATACAAATTCAAACATTTATTTAGAAGATGAATTCAAAAATGTAAATATTAATTATTCACGAAATGACTATATAACTGGTTGTGGATTTAGGATCTTCAAAAGTACAAAATAACCCAATAACTGTATATACGTTTAAAGTTATGAACGTATAGCTTGTAAATTATTATTACATTTATTCGATAATATTGAAAACCAGTTAACAATCATCTTAATGTTATTTTATTTTTGAGAATAGTTATTAAAAAAATATTGTATTGTTAATAAAATAAATAAGAAATATTAAATAGATAAGTATATAAAGAATAAATACTAGAAAAATCTAACTTAACATTAAAAAATACCTTTTTGGTTTTTAAATATTATCTGTTGAACATAACCTGCTAGTTGTGTATCAACGATTAAGGCTTATTGATGTATTTTCTGTGATTAGGAAATAATAATAAATTAATAATAACGTTAGTTCATTTATAATAATCATAATTTACACAAAATATAAAATAATATAAAATCCCCCCTCCCCACAATTATGAATAAATAATAACCTGATTTATTTTCTATACCATTATGTTATTCGTGTGATATTTAACGAACTATCGTGTGCCGTTTTTCGTACCACAGTTTATTGTAAACCTACGTACTATATTATGAGTAATTTTTTTATATTATATATTTGCATTTAAATAACGGTAGAATAAATCATATAATTACCATTAAGTGGTTACCATTTATCATAATATATATATATATTATATAGGACGTATGTTAAACTAATGAAATATCGTAATATATACATAATAATACGTGTCTAGAACACTGCACATTGTGTATATGGGGTACCTGTGCTATAAACAACTAACGGATTAATCCATTTCGTTACTAACGATGCTGCGAAATCCGAGTTAAAAAACACAAACGTCTGCTGTAATAATAATACTAATGATAACAACAACTACAGTAATAATAATAATAATAATAATAATAATAATAATAATAGTAATGATAATATTAATAATAATGTTAACAATTATAATACTATAGGCGACGGTGTGTAATATTTCCAGTCGTATTATTATAGCACACAAAAAGGTCGTGCCGTGCGTTGTGTAGTCGCCTCTGCTGCGTTTTAATTAATTATTATACGCGTGTCCCCGCGCTGTCCCACTCCACTTGTGCAGATTGCCTTTGAACGGGAATATAAAAAAAAAAAATAATAATAATAATAATAACGAGAGCAGAAATATTGGGTGGCTGGGGGAAAGGTGATACACACAATGTTGTACAATATATTTATGGCATTTAGTCGAAACATGTGTAATTCCCGGAAAAACAATACACGTTCCATCGGCACGTGTAGTATTATTATTATTATTATTATTATTACACTTATTGGTATTTAATTAGTACCTAAGTGTTATTATCAATCGAACAATACAGCAAACGCGGTCGGGATTTCATGTCATGCTCACGTGTTTGCGTGTATTTGCACGTATTTGTGTGCGAACAACTGCGATAGTGTGAAAGAAAACAGTAAAAAAAATAAAAACATCGTATCCGAGGACCCCGGGCACGAAATTGTTAAAATTTACGTTCGCTGTTATTGATTTTGTGGGTTCGAAAAAACTTTTTTTAACTTCTCACCCACATCGATTGTCGTCAAAGTTCCTTGGCAGTAATATTGTTAGCAGTTGTTTGTTTGCCAATCGAATCCACTGCCATACATTGTTTTTACGTCATGTTCAATTTAAATGCCCACCACCGACCTTGACGATTGACGCTGTTGGTGTTCATCAGACATGAAACGATACAAGTTCGTAGACGACTAGGTTATTGATCTCAAATATCAAAACGTGCCCTCGGGAAACGTACAAAACGATCTAACATAAAATATAAACACCAACACATATCGTTACCATAAAAGCAATATGTTGCGATCATCGACCATCGCTGACATTACATACAGCTGCTCTTCAATGCCATCAAATCAATTTCCAATCAAACGTATTGCACCGATCAATTTATAACACAAGTTTACACTTTCGAAAGTTATACGACCCCACGTGTTGTGTTTATTTTATCAGGTATTTTTCGTTAATGCTTCTACTTAAATACAGTCCTATGCATTTATTATGCTGATATGAAACGTTAAACATAGGTTATTACATTAAAAATGATTTTTGCGATTCAATTTAAGTATCTTAATTTAATTAACCCTTTCGGTGCGGCGTACATTGTTATATACACGTCATGAAAAACATCGCCCCCGCCCTGGAAACGTATAATATACTCGTCATAGTCAATAAATCTCTATTAATATACGTTATCAAGACTTAAGTCAATTATACGTTATCAAAATTAAATTTCTTAGTCAGTAGAATTTAATTTTTGACTTTGACACAGTTTGAATGACTTTAAAAGTCTAGCTATAATAATATAAAAGTTGGAAAAAAATATGAACAGTCTGAATTGCAGAAGGGTAATAATGTAAAAAAATATGCTGCACTAAAAGGGTCAAAATATTATTATTATTTGTTTTACAATATTCTCGTTGTTGTTACTGGGGGTTTTTTTTTATATTCAATCAGTATTTTTTAAACATGTTAGCTTATGAAATTTCAAATTTATCATTTCAAAAATGATATGAAAAATATTTAAAGATCTTTTAAAATATAATACAATTATTTAAGACAACTTAATTTTTTTATTATGTAAATTATACCGCGGTGATTCAAACTTGGTTAAAAATTAAAATTTTTTTTTGTTTTATACCGTTCAATGGAATGAATAATCCTCTTGTTGTATAATCCAATTATTTAATAAATATAAAAGTATGTGGAACAACGCTATTGTTTTCATGTGAATAACATTACACGATACAATAATATATTAGTTGTAACAAGCCGAACACGCAAACCAAAAAGTATTTTTCATGAACTATTTAGTTAGATACGTTATTTGGTATTTTATTCAAACAAATAAGATTTAATCAATACATAAAACTATGTATTTTACTGTAGATAATAGTTTAAAACATTTTAGTCTATTGGATTATCTAAGGCTGATGAAATAATGTAAACAAGATTTTTAAAAATAGAAATGTGTGCTTCGTATTATGATGCTTAAAATGCATAAAATGTATTATTATATTGATTGTTATAATATTTTATAACAAATAAGGACCTTTTATTTTAGCAGATAATACAGACTCATGAAAATCTAAATATTTACGGATTGCGCTTTTATACTGATTTTTGAAATTTAAATACTATTCTTAGCGAGAAAAAGCACAGGGAAAAATACCAAACTGTAAGATTTTTTTTATTTAGTTTCCTTGGTACTCAGTAAAGTTTTAATAATAAATTATTTTAGTCGACCGTTCCATTATAATTATTTTAATATGCAGGATAAAATCGTTAATGTTAATTATACATTTATACAAACCTATAATATCGATATGCCAAAATTGTTTTTTATAAGTGCTTTAAAGCCTCTTATATTTAAATTGTCTGAATCCGTCCTGGAATATGAACATTACCAGATTTTTAATATCGAAAATCGTAACTATATAATAAAATAATTATTGAATTGTCAATAATTTTTCCATCGAAATGTTAAAATAATTAGTGTAGTTTGGAATTTTACTAATCATTCTAGGAGCTGTTGTGAGTATTAAGATTATGTAATTAATGTACCTTCATTCTCAGGATAGCTTCCATTCTATATGTATGCATTTCACCAATTTGCTTATCGTACAAATGACGAATGGATTGTAACTTTATTTTATATGGGTAATAAAAAAAATAGATGTGTTTATTTTCCTTTTTCTGAAAACCATTAATTTATGTAGTATTTATAAAAATTCTCAAGTGTAGTGTATTAAACATATATATATGTATCAAAAGCCCTTAAACAATATTTACAATATTCATATTCAATATCAAGGTTTTTATATTAATACATTTTCTGTAGTATTTTTGAATTTTATTGACAAACATAGGTACGTAGTTTTTATTGTATAGAACACGGTACGTAATAATTAAATATCATAATAAAATGTATTTGTATAATTTTGGTGTTTAAATGGTGATGTAAGTGTCAGATGAAAATATTTTTTTTTTATAATCATAAATTATTCAAAATTTAAATTTTTTGTTTAAAAATGGATTAATATTATTTTAATATATCTATACTAATTACGCTTGGAACATTTTTTTAAACTACATTCAGACTCAGTTTTTCTTAACTAGAATATTATTAAGTAATATGAAATATTATAATATTAATTATAATTATAATTAAATATTATACGTTTCCAAATTAATGTATCCGAGCTCGAGTTCAATAAATTGCAAAATATATGATCAGTGACATTTTTATAAATTCTTTATTTAAATTTTCAAACTATCAACTCAATATATTGCGGCTATTTCAGATTATTATTAAATTGTATTCCGTCATATGGTTTTCTGCGCTTGTCAAAGCTTTCTTTTCTTGTTCCAATGTTTACATATAATTTAGGTTTCTACCATAGGTAATTAAAGATTATTATCATAACCTGACTAAAATTTTATCTTCACATACAAACATTAAATACTGTACAAAACTCAAATCCCAGGATATTAAAAAAACACACAGTTTGAAGATTTATGATATTAATATTAAAAGCCCATTGATGGGTTTGGGTTTAAAATTCCCCCGGAGGGATTTCTAATATCCGGATGAGCGACATTTAGAACATTTAGTTACATCTTACTTTACAACGTTCCTGATAAATTATCAGTGATAATTCCTTAGATATACGATACCAGATTAAGACTTTCATATCATTTATATTAAATGTAACATCTTCAAAGATTACTGATTTTTTGAGAAAATCATATGTACCAGATTAACCTTAAATCTTAATTTTTGAAATACATTTACAATTGTCATTGTGTGAATGTACAAATGTTAACACAAGGGTTCAAAAACTTAATAAATTAATGTAATAAAAAATCTATTTATTCATTCAACTTGTAGAATATCAGATATATTATTATAGGTTAATAATTTATTCCAATATAATCATTTTTATATTCGCAATTCTGACCATAAACAAACACCTACTCTCAAACACACAAAATAAAATATTTTAAAATACTTTTTACCACCTTAAAATATTTGGTTGTTAATCGTTATTATTCTTTTAAATCCTCGTTCTATCAATAAGAGTTCTTGAATGTTTTTCGTACTTTTAAAAACACTAATTTAAAACTGTATTTTTTTAAATTATTTTGTATATTTTTAGTATTTATACGATAAATTTTACATTCTAAAAAAAACACTATTAATTTCATAAAGTATTGTAATATTTTTTGTCGATCTCGAATGTATCATGGATCCTAGGTAGGTATACTATTATTTTAATAACCTGATCATTTTACTTTTATTTCCGAATTTGTTGGTATTGGATTCCGGAAATGATATATATACATATATATCATACGTGTGTAGAAAAACGCAGTATTTTCGATTTTATTGAAAAAGGTGTGGCAGAGATAACAGTGGAGATAAATGAGAAGAAATACCAATTGGTGTATAGGTTCTCGACTGGCATACGTCCATCGTTTCTCCAATTTCGCGGATGACCGTTTCCAACACACATACACACACATACACACACACACACACACGACACACACACACACACACACACACACACACACACACACACAAACACGAGCACCCATATAATATGTTTCGGTGATACAATCTTCCAATTATAATCAGGATTCGAACCCATCGCTAGTGCTACAGGGAAACCCAGCACCACCACCGCATGGCTGTTGTGCAGGCGACGGGACTGAGCTCACACACATACACACGGCACAACGGTCCGTTTGTCGTAATAATTGAATTATAAGACCATGAAGGATGGTTGGGGAATGGCTCGGTGAAGGGTTGTTTTTCGCGTGACGAGTCGGCAGTACATATTATACACTGCACGGTGGACGTGCATGTGTAGGAAAAAGGGGGTAGCAATTAAATGTGATGGCGGCGGTGGCGGAAAAAGTGTGGAGGGTTGATCGGGCGTGGGATGGGGAGGTGTGTGTAGGGCTGCATCTCCTTCTCGCGGCACTGCCACCACATCAACCACCTCCATCACCGCTACTATTGCTAATGCCACTGCCACTACGACTACAATTGCAGCCCTATAATATGCGCCATACCCAGTCATTATAGTGGAAAACGATTAAGGCCATCGAGTGCTGAGCGGCGGGAACACCAGAGAGGTGGTGTTTGTATAAAATAATAATAAAAACCCCCTTGGGCTGACCACCAAAAGCGTATAATAATATAACAGCACGACAGTAATGACCAACGGCTTTTACAGGGTAATACTGTACTTCTACTATTACTTTTACTACAACTACTACTACAACTACTAATGCTGTTTCTGCAGCGATGGCGGGGAAAATGTTAAAACCAAAAATAATTTACTAAAGGCGTGCAAGTTCTTGTGTGTGTGCATATCAAGGGAAGGCTTCAAATTTGTTTGGTGGGTTGGTGTTAAAAACCTTAACTCCACTAGCAGAATAGTAAATAAGTCGAAAGAAAATCCAAGGAAGAATCGGTTCATAATATTATTTTAATATTGACAAATATTAACATTTTAATCATGCTGTAGGTACTTCATTGCTTCGTCACTTATCGTGAAATGAAACGATCTGTTGAAAGAATATTAAAAATTATTATTTCATTATTGATTTTCTAATAGCCTTTTCCAGATGTATTATTCTGAAATCAAAAAAAAAGCTAGTTAAATAGTATATATATTTTAACGTAGGTATATTTAGATTCTGAATTTTACATTTTTTTTCTGAGATCATTGATAACCTAACCTATATCTATACGGTTGTTGCTTACTATAGTATAAGTCATTTTTTCGTTATTTTTATACCACGTTTTGTTAAGTATGCAAAATTTGTCATAGCTATGGTCTAAAATGATCCTACACATTGCACCCCCAGTAATATTATACTCGTATTAGTAAAAAAAAACATCGCAAGTATTTAAATACTGTGACCAGCATGTACATAAAGAATTCATTTTTTCAGATCAATGTTAACTGCATGAAAAAATTAATACATTTTATTAATTAGATTTAAAAAAAAATTATTTGTCGGTAGGTACTTAAAATACTTGTACTTCACTTAACAACATATAATTTATGTTACCTACTTGATGTAGGTATATTGTATCCGTTTCTTTCGTCGAATGTACAAAAATAATTTTTTATTTGATAATCGTGTATGTATTATAGTGAACGTGAATGCTGCGAGGGTGGTAAATAGTAGAGGAAACCAAGTGGAAATTCGAATTAGAGTCGGATGTACCTAACTGGACCGTGAATTCGGTAACAGTATTTAATTTATATTTGTAGACCTGGTATATCCAACCGCAATTATTATCAACGGGGAGAATCATCCATGTGTCTAAATAACTCTCAGCTAGGGAGTGTAAGTGTATTTGAATAATTATAAGTGCGTAATATAATTATTAATATGTTTATAAAGCTATTGTAATTTGTAACTATACATGTACATTCGTGGTTCAATCATAATATAATTTATGTCGATAACTATATGTTTCGTTCGTTCAAATTATATTGTATTTCAATGCAACTGAAACTACTGTTATATACGTCTTTAAAAATCCATTTTGCAGTTATGTTTGGACAAATGATAATGTGATATAATGATTCAGAATTTATGATTAATATCAATTTTATAACATTATAAAACATATTATCTTATATGTAGGTACCTAAAATGACTGCACATACTCGTACTGAAAATGTATTTATAATTTATATTGATGTAATTAAAAATATATTGAGTCAAGTAAACTCACGATAGTTAGTTACGTTATGTCATGGGTAAAACGTACTTTTGATTTTGATGGCACGAAGTTTTGTAAAAATTAATTGGGGAATAGGACTATAGGAGGGATCTTAGCACACGTAGAATACAGTATTTAACAGTAGTTTAAATATTAAATTACTATTTATATCCATTGTGATTTGTGATGGAAATAAAAACAGTTGCATAAATAATACAATTAATATAAATAAATATAACTCAATATCAGAAACAAAATATTTAATTTTTGACGTATCGGCTTGAATAAAAAACACTTGAACATTATTTTTTTTTAATATCAGATAAAAGTTTTTAAATAGAAACTATCTGTACTTAATATTGATGGATTTAAAATTCTGCTGAATGAATACTATAGGTAACACAATTTTCTTGGAAATTCGGTATTCATATTTACATTTAAACATCAAAATATAATATAACTTTTATAATATACAGGTTTCATAAAATGTTAATAATAATAAAAAACAAATATATTACCATTTGTTTTACTTTGATTTATATTTCAGTTATTAATAATACACAAATGTATTTTGTATTTTGATTATATAGTGTTAAACTATAATAAAATACGTCGTTATATTGTTTTACAATTAAAATCATTACTTTATTTAATTTGTATTTAATGAATTCTATAAATTGTAATGTCCATGTATTTTATTTATATTTGTCATAAATCATAATTGATTGGTTTAATAAGTATAAATCTTAAAAACGATAGAAACGTATATTACTACGACAAAATAATGTTATGCATATTACCATGAGTCCATGAATTGTATGTGGCCTTGCATAAGTCGTATCATAACATTTTACGCTGTTTGTTATTATGTTTGAATACATGCAGTGTTGGGGCCAATCTCCATTTAATCAAATATTAATATTATAAGGGCTCAACAATGTAGGCGAATAATATCATTTTCACTGTGCATACCGGAAATTGATACACATTTTTACCGTTGTCGTATCATACTACAGCGCAATATTGTAGCACCATAGGGTCTTGGGTCTTCCAAATTTTATATTACATGAGCTGTTGAGATAATATCATATTTTTTATGCTATGACCTCTAGTTATGTTCAACATGAAATTAGATTTTCTTACACACGATATAATTTTATACATAATAATTGGTAAATTATTTGTTTTGTTACTTAAAATAATTTACGAGTGTAGAAAATATTTAATTAAAACGCATAACTCATAGTTAACATTTGAAAATATAAGAATACTTAAATAGTTTTGTTTAGTGGGAATATACGAAATGAATTCAACATTATGTATTATTCGATTTCAAAAATAAAACACGTTCACAGTAACAGGTGTACTCGAATATTTGAATATGTGTATGTACCAATAACGTCACTTAAATACCAAATAAAAAAGATACATTGATACTCACTTAAGTATTCTAGTTGTAGTCGGAGTCAAGAAGCATGTTAATTTTCCGATTAATGTTTGTTTAATAATAAACATTCAATTTATAAATTAATTAATAACTAATAATACTTATTAGTTATTTATAATTAAATGTCACTATATAGCTGAACTTAGACATGTCACTTAATGTATAAAAAAATAAGATCTTCAAATATATATCATTACATTTTGACAGTATGTAACAATAATTTCGTTATTATTAAATGGTTTTCAGTCATTGTTTACAACCTATCTTGTTTAGTCATAAGTATTAGCCTTAATGTGCGCAAATTATATGGTCTTTATAGTTAGCGAAGGTAATTAACAGGTTTTCAGTTTTAAAGCTAAATTTTCTGTCAGGTTATAAAATTGAGCAAATGTAATTAAAACTAATGAGTATTTTCAACTAAAAAAAATAAAAACGAGTAATTATGCTGCAATGATTTAGCGTAAAATATAAAAATTCTTTTTAATATCGAATAAAAGATTGATCGTATCATGTTTTTTTACTTAATTGTATAAAAGGATAAATTAATAAAGTTTGAAAAATAATCCCTCGAGAACGATATGAAGTCAGCAA
This sequence comes from Myzus persicae, assembly GCF_001856785.1. NCBI lineage: Eukaryota > Metazoa > Arthropoda > Insecta > Hemiptera > Aphididae > Myzus > Myzus persicae. The sequence continues at coordinate 562,735 of NW_019100468.1, forward strand.
TTCATTAATATCGTCTTAGTAGATGACCAGTATTTTTTTTCTAAAAGCTCAACATAATATTGAACGTACTTTTTTACAGCCATATTTTATAGTTGACTATTGTTATTCCGATATAATATACCTACACATAATTTAATGTGTATACATTTTTGAAAAAATAGTGTTTTGCAGAGATACGAATATGTATAAAAAATAGAATAAAAAAGGTCGTAACAATTAAGATGTAGGTAGTAGGTACTTGATACTTTCAACACATTATTTCATTATTCATAAGATAAAAATTAAACTAAACATTATATTACCCACAGAATATTATAATATCTTAATAATATTTGTGTTTACATAGTTTTAACTTTTAAAGGGAAATAAATCTAATTTTTTCTGATGTAGATACTTTTTTTCAAAATGTATACCCAGAGGTGTACCGTCATATATGCACATTGCACCTATGTACTATAAATAAGTAATATCAAACGTCTGAAACAAAATAGGTAGATATAAGATATAACTGCGGTGAAAAATCGTGAAATGAGTTTGGAGGTGTTTTCAAGTTTCGTTCTCTGTTTCCGTCTTGACACGTTTCGTAAAACACAAAAACAAAGTATAGACACACTTCTAACGATAACGTTTTAAAATTGTTACCAATATGTGTTCTACCGCTCCATACACCATTAATGGCTGTCCCTCAAGGGTAGTGGGTGTGTATGAGTGAAGCAAAAAGGTTTTCCAATTTGCCTTCCACTTGCTACTTGTTCTTCACAACACACACGCACACACACACACACACACACACACACACACACACACACACACACACACACACACACACACACACACACATACACGCACACTCGTATATACTAGTTTCGTCCCCGGGGTCCTTTCGGTTTTGCTAGAGGTGTGAAAGGGACTCGTTTGTTGGCTTTGCGTACATTCGCTTTCCCACCACCCTGATCAACACTACTCCCTTAGTCCTGTGTCAACGCAACCGTCCCGATCATCCATCTTGTTTTTGTTTTCGCGACCTCGGTACTACGTCAATCACTTTGCGGGCCAAGATTGATTTCTGGTTTGGAACGTTGGTACTATACACGCACTAACCCGAATGTTTATAATCTTTCTAAGACTCCGTTTCCCAGCGCATACTGACCTTTTCCACCTCACTAGGTCATCGCAAACACATCCACCAATATGAACAGCGTACATAGCATAATATATGCATGTTGATGCATGTTGCATAAACATAACATTATTATACATATACTTTAAATATCAGATACTGTAAAATTTAGGATCTGTACAAGTCATATATTACCTATACCTATCATCTATCATATATATCATGCATATTTTAATATATATGTGCGTTTACAATTAATTTAGAAGTAAATTTGAAGTTTCAAACTAGATTTCACAAGCCATAACACCTATAAATGCATACAGTACAGTAATATGAAATCTAAATTCGAAAACAACTGTTTCCAGTTTGTTTATGATTTACTTAGAATTTCCAGTTAAACTAATATTAATTTCTGCAAAACAGTAGTTATTTGTATACCGTGATCGTAATAATATCGGAAACATTAATTTAGTTGCCAAAACAAAACTTATTTACATTAAAGTATCTTTTAATTTTAATTATTTATATACAAATATAATATTATACCGTTAATATATTATTAACTTTAGTCCAATAACAATAATTATAAGATAGTGCTTTACGAATCATATATATCACGAGAGTAAAAAACTTAAAAATTATAATACGAACGAAGAATAGTAATAATGGGAATGTGAATAGAACAACAATTTCTCTAAGGTATTAAAAAAAAAAAAAAAAAAAATGACAATATTATAAACCTAATTATTTATCTCGAACAAGATAATTCAAATTCATAAATGCAATTGTTCCCTAGAGTTTTATAAGTTTAAACTTTGCTCATAAGTTAATTCGATGTAATAATCTATAGTTATGAACAATGTTTAAGCTGATAGTTCGTGGCAATTTAAGCCCCAGAAAATCCATGAACGTTATCATTGAGATTTACCTAGGTACTAGTAAATTCCTGTGCTGATCAATTAAGTATATATAGGTTAGTTAGTTCCGCCCATTACTGCTATTCAAATATTATATATTATACTGAATATTAGCTATTATTTATCGCAATACTACTATAAATTTGTTATCACATCTCGATCAGGTACATTTAATTGAACATTTTAGAAGTTGACCATTCGTTCGATGATTTTGTGTTGCTTATATGATTATACCGATGTATAGATTGTAATATATATGTATAAAGTATTTAACTATAAGTTTGACATTTTTATTATTAAAATAGCTGTTCAATGTTTATTAGTATTGTTTTTTTTTTTTGTAAACCGAGTACTCAAACAAAATGTTGTTTTCTATTATAATAACCACGTGCCACTAAGATAAGCGGTGGGGGTGTCGTAGTCTCCTCATTTTCATTTCGTTGAAAACAACGCCAACTCTTATGATATTATATTTCATCAGCAATTCAAAACACCGGTTTTAATATTCACGCTGAAATTTATCTTAAATAACATCACATGTGTAATATGCGTTAGTCGATAATTATAACCAAGAGATTCCATCGTATGCAAATAGTTTTCCGTTCGTATTCCAAACTGTGTTTTAAATTCTTGCATAATATGTTGAATATGTAAAATATAATATATTGGTATTATTCATAAATTATATACATAATATTCAGTACTCTGTAGAGTAAAAGGGTGCAGGCATAAAATACTTGAAGTTTCATTTATGCTAGAAAATTCAAACAACGGTACAAAACAAAAATGTATATTAACAATTTGTCTAATAGCAATATAATATGATAAAGTCACATAGGTAAGTTATTAATCGTACTTCACAAGTGAATGATAAAATGATTAGTTGTGAAATTATGATGATATTCTATTTTATTCCAGTTACTTCAGTCTTTTCAATCTCGCTATAGTCTCACTAATATTATTCTGATCCACGAAGTAATACTGATATAGGTAATATAACGTAATATATATAGATATAAGTCTGTGTATTTTTTTAAATTTATTATACTATAGATTCTGTTTCTATGGTATGGAATATTAATATCCTAGATTGAATGTTCGTTTGTAAGGAGTTACATCTAATTATTCAAAATATTTGATGTAGCGTACTTAGTGTGCCTATTCATTGATTAATTATTTTAATTTAATAATTATAATAGTATTATATTACTATAATATAGTGTGGTATAACCTGGGTTTAAAGTGAGAAACAATTCCAGAGGGGACTAATGTCTCCTTATAGTTTTAAGCGTTCCATTTATAATTGTATGTATAATGTATAAAATTCCAATTTATTAAAGGGGACGTTTTTTAACCGCCATCAGAGGTACGGGGGCTGAGTCCTCCTGCGTCCACCCTCTCCACTTTAACCTCTAACTATAACACACCGTTACAATATGATTTTTAAATAACAGCTTTATATATTAATGCAGGTGTAAGTTTTAAACAATCAAGTCATACAAGTAGAAAAAAGTTTATCGACATACCTACCTATTTTAACACGCTATGTTTTAACATAGCTGATATTGATTATAGTCGTTCATGTAGAATAAATGCATGAAAAATATTATTAAATTAGATTAAAATAACAACGGTCTTTACTAGGTAAGAACACCAAAAAAGTTTTTGATAAGTTAATTTAATTTCTGAGATCTACGTGTTATGTATATAAACAGTTAATAAATCGTTGTTCGTTATACCGAGATAGCCATGACGTGGTGTCGATAGTAATTCGTTCGTCATGTCAGTTAGTAAGTATACGAGACTTTTCAGTGGCGTACCTACTTTGAATTTTAAATCTCAAGGTTGGTATTATTTCATACCGTTTGTGTATGTAATTAATTCGAGTGAATAATTGTTTATCCCTTAGAAATACAATAGAAATGTTGACAAAAATAATCAATCATACAAATCATGGGATGAGAAAAAAAAAATCAGCATAACATCGTAACGGTTCACGAAATAATATCATATTATTAAAGTCGATTATTACAATAATACCATCAAATTATTAAAGTCGATTATTACCATCATATTATTATAAGTCTGTGGGATATTATATTATTCAACCACAAAAAAGAGGAAACTATATTACATCAGTAATAGCCGTGATCATCACCGGCTAATGCCACATTTAGGGTGCATTTAAGGGACGTCGCGACCGACCAAAACGTATAGCCATTTAAGAATTTCCCCCTCCCGTATTACTTTGGTGTTTATTTATTAATGTATGATTCGGGTCAGTGACACCGAGCGAGGACCGACAACAACCGTACAAAAAACGTGGAAAATCGTCACGTGTGCATAATATTATATTTCGATTTCCCCGGTGGAGTCCTGGTTGTGATGTGTTTTTTTTCATCACGTCCCTCCGCGAAGACGACACCCTCATCATTACCTTCCTCGCTGCTTGATGGTATTATAAACGTCGTCACCCAGTGCCCCGGGTCAGTGCTCGTAGATTAAGCTCACTATTCATTAATTTATATATATATATATATATATATACTTTCGAGAAGTTCGCGTGCCTTCTGATCGTAATATTATCTAGTGGGTAACATGCCGTGTTCCGCCTGTCACCTGAAATTATTATAACATAATATCTGCCTTGCACGCCCCAAGTTTTGCGCTGCTATGTGGTTTTCATTTTTTATCGTCTTGTAAGTGTAATGATCATTCGGACTCGTGTAGCGCTGGTTTTCGACCGCTGTTGTATTATAATTTTTGTGCCCACGCGTAGAAAAATTATTTCTTTTTATCTCAATCTCGAGCGATTGGCTCTATATTCAATGTACACTCGTAATTGGAGGGCATCCGGTTGGCTGTCGAGTAAAAACCTTTTCGATGGTTGGGACAAAAATAAGGTCCACCAGACAAATACAGTGAGGTAGTATTATATAACAGTATAGTGACTTCTATTCTAGGCCGACCGCAACTATGGTTGTGTTCCTAACCATACTTTCCCGAGTGGTCTTTGCATTCAATAGCTTCCGAGTTTAGGGCGATGAGAAAATCGGAAAACACTCGACAAAGCAATCGTGGTGGTCTGAGCAATTCACCGAACCCCGAGGATTTGGCAGGTTGATAAAATATAATACGTTCTCTTGAAACAGAGCCAATGTTTCTCGTCTAGCATTTTGCTTGCTATCAGCATTTCGTATTCCTTTTTTTATGACATTATTGACAAATTGGATTCAATCGAATCCATTTTCACGGCGAAGTTTTAACGGATCGGTAGATACATATGAAAGTCTAATAACTTTCTGGCCAGAGTATATTGTATCGGACAAAACCCGCATCTAAAAAATTTATTTAGGTTTCGGTTCTTTAATTAATTCTGTTATTTTTTGTTAAATGTTACATTTTTAATTTGGTATTCATTACACTTATTATTATTGAGTTTGATTCGAGAATCCATTAACCAATAAAAAAATAGATAAATCATAAATTCGGATTGAACGTTATTTACCAATATTATATATTTTAGATTCTGAGTGGACCCCTGAGTATGTATTGATTTTACAATGGTAAAAATAGTTTTTTCTCGGTATAAAAAATTATTCAATTACCCGATTAGAGGATAGTTTCTGTTGGATTTGGTTTTGCAGTTGGAGAGGGGGGGGGGAGTAAAAAATTCCCAATTATTTAAAAAAAACAAACTATTATATCTTTTAATCATTTTAATATTATTATAATAATGTCTTATACTAAAAAGTTAGATTATGTCTTAGCTCAAAATCGTGTTTCGTAAAATACAATGATTTATCATTGAATTCAAATTGGAGTATTTACACATCCATTAAACTCGAAACCTACAACAGTAGAGCAGATTTCGTTTTTGGATTTAGAATAATAATCTATTAGCCATTCACAGGTTGCATCCTCGTGCCATTTCAAGAAAGGAAGAATAATGGTGAGCGGGTATATATGAGTAGATGGTGTGCTATTTGTCAGAATACCGATGTGTGCGGATATAGTTTTCTAAATTTATATAATATATTTAATATACTTGAAAGTTCTCAAATAATTTACCGCCGTGTGTCACGCTTTTATGTGTAACTACTTCATCCGACAAATGTAATAACAGCAGAATAACGTTAATGGGATACATTTATTTGTCAAAGAGTTTACTGAAGATAATTCCATGTAATCACTAATCAGTCTTATTTATTTGTTTATATAAATGTCTATACTCAAAGCGTTAATATAGATTAAAAAAAATGGTTTCATTCGCCTCTAATCTACACAATACATTAAATCCACTGTACGATTACAGATTTCTGAAGTCTCTTATACCAGACTTGCTGATGCTACGTCAGATTATTATTTCGTCGAAAAATTAAAAGCCTCATTTACTGCCATTTTCATTCGCGGTACATCACAATTCGAAGTCTTGAAGTCAGTATGATCACGCAGTATGTTCCACGAATGTCAATGAAGTTGGACTATTACCTCACTCAGTAGAATTCAACGAACTGATTAGTAAACTAATTTTCATCACTCCAAGACTTCTGTGGTATTGTTACCACTGGTAGAAATGTAAAAGGGTTTTTGAAAATGGATATACATGTTGAAAGTACTGCATAGAACCCAAATGATGCCTACTATTTTTAAAGCTCATAGTTTGAAAATATAATTATAAAAAAAATGTTGTTATAAATAAATAGTATTATATACTAATAATATAATTCTTCGTATTACACACAGTCTTTGTATTATAATTTGATTTTACGTATTTTGGATTAGTCATCAATTTTCAGTAATACAATTTAACTTTTTACACTTTAGATTCTGAACGAACTGATTATGTAACTTACTGATTTTATATTGATGCGCTTAAATTTGATGTTTAAACAGAAAATAACAATTTTAAATATCTTGCTGTTGGTCAATACATATTAACCGTTGGAACTGGAAACTCTTCGACACTCCACTTTTTATTATTTACTATACAATTTTCAAAGTGTTAAGTCTAATATGTAGGTATTTATTTTTAGTTTATTCACATCTTTATACTGTACGTCTTTTTTTGTCTTTTAAATGAATAACAATTATATTATATGAAAATATTATAATAGCCATTCGATGGTATTTGCCAATAATTATTTCAAGGTACCGTAATAAATAATAATGTTTTTCTAATAAATAAATAACTTAATATAATAATATGAACATTATTTAAAAATATTTAGTCACACAATTTAAAGCAGTGTAATTATTTGTAACACCTTCACAAGAACTCTTTTGAAATAGATTTATTTTATAATTTTTCTTTTCGTTTATTATTCAAGCAACTTTTTACATTGTGTGTTATTATTTTTAATTAAAAATAACTTTTGGGTATTTAAGACGAAGGTATACAATATTTCAAATTACATAATATTATACCTATCATATTTTATTTCATTCGATCACTGTAATCCGGTGTATCTCATAATCATTCTTTGTTTGGTTACAACTAACAAACAACATACATTCCACTGTATATTATGACTCATTAATATTCTAACAATTTCAATATTATATAACAATATTATATATTACAATTTACCAACCTAGAGTGCATATCAATCTTAAGACTAAAACCTATAGTGAGTAATACCAATTAGTCGCTTAAGCAAGACCATTGTTGGGTGTTTATAATAATTTCAATGGAAAATGCTTAACCGAAAACACAATTAATTAACTTAATGAAAATTAATAATTCATTTCACAAACACAATGTTTAATTATTACCTACCTACTACTTTTTTTTACGTGATAATATGAATAATATACTAAAATGATTGTAAATACCTATAGGTACTATTTGTGTAATTGCAAGTATTTAGAAAAATCGTCTACTGGAATTCGATAATACACCTAAATTTACATTCATTCGTAAATTATTGGTAATTGGAAAGCATTACAATGTACTTGAAATTTGTATTGAATATTATAGGTAATAGTAATAATAACATATCCCCGGCTTTCATATTATATAATATTATTTATAAATATTTACCATATAGGTACTGCTGTATGGCATATACGGTATTTACATCTCGCTTACTGTGTTATGAATTGTGGTTAATGTTGAGTTTGCATGAAAAAGCTATTAGGGTTGTACATATAGTATATGGTATGTGTGTAATATGTATATTGATATATTATATTTTATTATGCATATCAAAAAAGTCTCAAAGTTTTTCAAAATTTATAATGTAATATTAATGCGAGTTTTTGGTTTTGTTTAACATCGATTTATAGGAATTTTCGTGATGTTATGTATAATATAATAGCAAATATATTATTTTGTGTATAAATACACAACCGTTGTGCAGTATATGTTGTAGGTACGAATATAATATGCATGTAGTTTTGTAAAGTCATTCGCTATTAACGGGGTTAAACGTCAACGTATTGAAGTCAAACACAAAAACTTTATTTTTTATAAACTTCGTTTAGGTAGTCGAAACAATACACGACTATATTATACTAATAAAATAATGAAAAATAAAAGCGAAGAATAACCGCAAATGGTACTGTTTCGTCACTTGCGAAAATACGCAATTATCGATGATTCAGACAGACTTTAATCAATTAATAATATGTAATATGTTTTTTAAATTTTATTACAAAACATGACACCGATATTGAGAAAACCTCGTGCAGAATTAGAAAATAGTGTAACTCGGTATAGTGCACGTCACAATACGAACTTCAACCGAATGTCCGTGAAAAATAGTCCTCAATTATATTATGTATCCCTGAAAACATAGCCTGTAAATTATTTGTAATATATTAAAGTCGTGCTTTTTGAACTTTCTACCTAAAATATTATATAATTCAATGCATATAACCATTAAAAAAATCTAAGCATATAATTTAAAAAATGAAAATCATTTATAAATGTATTTATAGATGTTAAGATCATTATTTGTTTGTGGAATATGTTTTAAGTTATAACGCATAATTTATGAATTATTGCTTAGAGGTAGGTACATTTTAACATCTTTATTCTATCTAAATATAATAGATGTATTGGCGTTTAGTTGCTAATGACTGAATTAATCGACACATGTTGTATCTTTTGCTAATCGGCTATTTACATAATTATTGTATGACAATTTACCGAACATTATTTAAATTCAGTATCATTTGACGGATGTCAAAATTTTTATTTGTATGGTAATCCAAAAACTTCCAATATAATATTAGCTTAAAATAATAAATATTAATGAATAACAATTAAATAGATATTTTATAATTCAGAACAAATAGCTTTTAAAAATATTAGGATATAATAATATTAAGGGTTTTTAATACGTTAATCCCATTCATCAATTGGTGATTCGAAATTCTATGTTAGAGGTGCATCTTTTGCAAAAATGCATATGAAATCAACCGAGTTTCAATAAATAATAGCGTCTTTATGACAAACCGTTATGAACAATTTTGGATTGTTTTTGAAGTGCTGACCTTTGGTGGAGCTAAGCGGTGCTTTTAGAAAATATTGCTCATATCTTTTTAACAAAAGTCAAGTAAATTGTAAAAACATTCTACCACTGTCCAATAAATGACCAACAAAATCGACCACCTAATCTCCAGGATGTTAATATTACCCATGAAACTGACCAAATTATAGTTTTTATTTTAGTCGGACTGATTTTAGAAGACATTTCATATTTATTATTGGGGCATTTGCTTGCAGACATTCGTTCTGGAACCGAGCATAAAATATACAATACACTATTATCATTTATTATTATAATAATTTGGTTAAGCTATAATATTATTCTATTGTTGGTTATTTCTAGTTAATTTTTTTGATAATTTATTGGACACCCATTCTTCAAATTGTCTTGGTTTGACTGCATACGATTTAATGATTTCCATGCGCTTGAGTTATTTATACATATGATTGGAATTTTTACTCAAATTTCACTGCAGCTCGTTAAAACTTCTGGCCAGATTAGGTTATAGAAATTCAAAAATTTTGACAGTTGTGTTAAGTGATCTCATTCGATTAAACGTATCTTTTACCTACTTTGTCGAGTTATCATGAATAGTTGTAGTTGTTGTATCCAAGGTGTCTCTTTCACGCTCTACACACACATTTTAGGCGTTAACTGGTAAACAGAATATTCCTCATGTTTTGTTTGGTTTAAAGTCGGCTCCGTTATTAGTGAATTTATTCTAACGGTACTTTAGCTACATCATTGCCCATTGGTATTCATACCTTTAATATTAATCAATTATTATATACCTAATAGTATAATATTATAATAATATGTGGTAGGATATTTTTTTCACTTAAAACATTGTTCGCGGGACACGTGCGTTTTTAATATTTCGATGAACACGGTAATTGGTGAGGGTATAATATTATATTAAACAACATATTTCTCATTCGAACGACGGCGAAAGCGTTTGGAGAAATTATTGAATTACTCGGCGGGAATGGATATGGGGTAAGTGTCCCGGCCAGACGCCGCTCCTGCTGAATTTAATTCGTCGGAAGTGAACAACACACTTTGCGAACTCTAACCTAAACCATAGGTATCACGCACACACAC